>NC_081405.1:597769673-598369673 GCF_030272615.1 Cryptomeria japonica | reverse complement strand
TATGGCATTGATGTCAAAGGAGGAGATATATTGATGTGAAAAACCTAAGGAGTTGTATATATTAGGGGGAGAGATATATATGTAATTTAGAGCTTTACAAAGATATCATTTACAGGGGGGTTTGGTATTTGTTTCGGAACTTTGTTGCTATATCTTTATATGGGAGATTGTTGGTTGTCTTCCATTAGGGCAGATTTGTTTGGCATTTCTTGGCACTTAGATGTTTTTCACATCTAGTGTTGTCATCAATGCCAAATAGGGAGATTGTTGGTCATTTGGAGGAATTGATTATGTGTTGGATTGATGTCAACACTAAATGTAAAAATTATCTAAGTACCAAGAAATGTCAAACAAGTCTCCCCCAATGGAAGATAGCCAAAAATCTCCCACATAAAGATATAGCAATGAAGTTATGAAACAATGACCAAACTCCGCCTGTAAATAATATCTCTATAAATATCTGAATTACACATATATCTCTCTCCCTAATGTATACAACTCCTTAAGTTTTTCACATCAATATCCAACTTATAAGACATCCCGTAAATACATCGAGAGGTCCAATCCATACATTACATTAAGCCAGTCCATAACCTAGATCAATCAGGAACCAATGTAGGTCCACACATTCAAAAAATGATCCCAATCTTCCAAGTCTCGAACATGATCACCATCAGCATCCTGAATCCATACCAGAAGCTGCACCAACACCACTTATGCATATCATCAAAGATCTTCATCAAAAGCTCTGTCGGTGAAATCCTCGTCGGAACCACAAACCAAGCTTCCAAGCAAGTAGGATAGCATCCAATCACTAGAACAAAACCAACTGACTATGTATGAATATGAGTAAGCCAATTTCATAACCAAATCATACCCAAGCATACCAGTGATGAATACTAAGAGGGGGGGGTGAATTAGTATGCCAAAAAACTTTGCAATTAAATACTTTGCTAGACTTATAGTAAACCAATAAAATAGTTTAGCAGACAAATCAGTTAGCACACATGGAAACCAAATAGAAAATAATGCATTCACCACAGAAGCACAAACACCATAACATAAGAGATTTTGACGTGGAAAACCAAATGGGAAAACCCACGGTGAGATGGAACTCACAAGTAACTATCTGTAGAATAGGAACCAGACCGGTTAAGGTCTTACAACGTTCTTTACCAGAATAGATCCTATTAGGAATCTCAATCTCTATTAGAAAATAAGTCTGATTAAAGACTACCTTGCTAGAGGATTTTAGATCCACATATGTGAACCACCTTGTTAGAGGATTTACAAAAGGCTTTTGGGCCTACCTAGTTAAGGGCTACAGACTTGTTGAAGATGTGAGTAATCAACAAGTCAGTGATCTATCAAATAGCATAGGTTGCTTGGTTAGATACTTGATAGCTCATTCCTAATGCATTCTAGCATTACTTCAGTCTTATATGCATTCATACTCTCTCTGAATCCTCAACCACCTTAAACCCTAGCAATAACATCATCAACAACAACAACAAAAACCTAAAACCCTAGACATGATGTCCTTATAAAGGAATCTAATTTCATGTCGGTCCAATAGGATTACAATATAATTTCCTAGGTTCAATGCATCTAGACGTATTTGGTAACACGACACAAAAACATCGTTAAAGTATTGATGCCATTAAACAATCGGTGTATGGTAACTCATCACAAAATGCCGGTTGGTAACTCATCATAGAGTATTACCAGTTTATACAAAATACCAGTTCAAGCAAAATGTCAGTTACCGGTTTGACAAAATGAAGACTGGGAAATATGTGTTTTGTCGCTTTGATCCTTTGTGCTGCTTGAGATCCTTGAACCACCTGGGGTCAACATACCACCTTAGATCAGTAATTACTTTCTACAAAACACCAATAGTCTAAGGACTATAATGCATCATACCAGTTGGAACAATTGTCAATTGAGCATAACCGATACATAAAAGTAGTTTCAATGCAAGTGTGTGTCCATCAATGACAATCACAACATAATCATCAAAAATGCCAACAATCTCCCCCTTTGGCATTGATGGAAACACTTAGGAAAATTTGACATCTAAGTGTTTTACAACAAAAATATGCTAGAATCAAAATTACTCCCCCTAGGCATATACACTATCCTTTTTGTAGATAATACAATGTATACTACTTCTTAGCAGAAATAACATGAAATTATACATCAAAACATTCAAAATTTATACTTCTCCCCCTTTGCCAACAATGACAAAAATAATATTACAGACTAACCCATGTTTCATTAAAAGAATAAGTGTTTATGATAGTAAAGAATAAAACTTCTCAAAAATAGATTTAAAGTCCTACAAGAATTGTTTCATAGATAAGGACTAGGACTCGGGTAGGGAGGTTGCCACTTCTTTCTCTATCTGCATTTGGGAAACCTGTTCTTCCATGGCATCTAGTGTGCTCATCTCTTGAGTCACTATTAAAGCATCTAGATTGAGATAACATTTTTGAAGAATCTACAGGCATGGGAGTAGAACCAATTGGAGTTCCTGCAAATCTCAATTCTGATTGCTTATTTCCAACTCTAATTTGGTAGAGTAGATGTGAAACTGGTGAATGGTTTGCCCATAAGTTGTAAAAGAGTCGTATGGCAGCTTGAACATTCTCATATACAACTACAAGTTAGTTTAAAGCTTCTGCTTTTGTGCAAGCACATCGTCATAGAATAGATGGGGTTGGAAAATCTTGTTGAGTAGATGATTCCCCTCATCCAGAGCATTCCTTATATCCTTCTATTCTTTTTGCAGTTCGGACTGGAGCTCATTAAGCTTCTTCACCAGGGCAATGTTGAGAGCCTTTTGGTGCTCTTTCTTGGCATTTGCCTCTGCTACCCCTTCTAAGCTCTACACTTGATCATCCACTACTATGCATAGGAGCTTCAGTTGTGCCAGTGATGAGTTGGTAATGGGGAGGTTTGTACTGGGTAACAAATTGGTAAGAGTGTCCACTACAACTTGGATCACATCTTCCTCCTTCTACCTCCTTAACACCTCAAGGTGTTCTTGAGCAACCTTAATGCTCTGTAGCAGCTCCATTTTGCTTGCAGACTATGTTAGGGGTCCCATAGATATTGAGAGGGGGGTGAATCAGTATCTAATTGGTGATAAGAATTTCTTAAGTTAAAACATGTAGAACATAATATAACAGTGTGTTGATATGCAAGAAATAATGCAATAAATAGAATCAAGAACATCCACATGAAAAGTACACCATAACACAAGATGTTTAACGAGGAAACCTAGTGTGGGAAAAACTTTGGTGGGATTTGTGACCCACAATATTCACTCACTGGCCAATAAGAGAATATTACTTACAATAGGGGCCTACACATTCAGGAAGGCCAACTGCCTAGAGCTCACTGCTCAATGGGAAGTCACACTAACTTACAATAAGGATTATACTAATCCAATAACTTGTACTGCTTTACAATAGCATCTTCAATGCCAAATTCAGTACCGGTTCCTGCTCTGTTCTTTACATATACCCCTTGACCTATATTTCGCACATTAGGTCTACCTAATATTTTCTTTTATGCTCCTACCACACTATTACAAATGTCTACAATGATCTCCTTTATATATAAGAGTCATTTTACAATTTTCCAAGTTGGCTTACAATAATAAACAAAATATTGTATAACAAAAATCTTGTCGGCCTCTGTGCCGGTATACTTGTTTTCTTCTGTGTTGGTGCCGGTGTAGAGTGTGATCTGTTGATGCCAGTGCACTATCTTGTCGGTGTAATGGTTTGCCGGTATAATGTCTTGCTGGTTCCATAGGATTGCAAGGTTGCCATTAATGGAAAAACCTTCAATCACATAAAATGTCTCATTGGAGTGTGCATATGCCAACAATCTCCCCATTTGGCATTGATGGCAACACTCATGAGAAATTTCAAAAAGTGTTCAAAAGTGTGTAGTCCAAAAATGCTACCAAAAATGTGAGAGCTCCCCCTGAGCATATGATTCCTATGTTTTGAACTTTTTCATCCCACTACTCCCCCTTTGGCATCAATGATAAAGGTTGTCAAGATGTCAGTAGAGTTTGTAGGTTCAGCTATCCATAAACTCAACCTTGTAGCTGGGTAGTTATAATCTGAAAAAGATCTCCCAAAATTAATTTTATACTATCCATAAACTTCTTACTATCTTTTATTGTTGTCTCGGTTCTCTTCACTATACCGATGAGATGTTGTAAATTCTTTGTCAGTGTTTTGCTTCCCTGTGTTAATGCCTCAAAAATTTCCTTCCACAGAGATGCTAAATAGTCCAATCTTGGACTTAGTTTAGATCTCAAATGCTTTGCCTTATTTATTATCCTTTCTTTCTCCCTTTCCAATTTGAGTAGTTCTTCCTCAAAATTTGATATCTTCTCTTTAAAAAACTAATAGTGTATCAGGTGAGTTGACAAAGTTGTCTGCAAGTTTATTTATCTCATCCTGTGCCTTTCTTATTTTCTTGTCAATATCTACAGTCAAAAAGTTTGTTTTACATGTATCTTTATATAGATTTTTGTATTCTTTCAACAAATTACATAGTTCCAGTAGAAGTGTGTCAAAATCTCTATTACACTTCTTTATTTCCTCATCAAAGAATTTCTTCTTTTCAATCTCTACCTTATCCTTCACTAATTCTTCCTTTATTTTCTCAATGTTTTCTGAGATATATTTACACAATGTATCCAATTGTCCTAAAGAATCTTTATTATCTATATTACAGTTGGGAGCTATTACCTTCAAAATTGGTATAGAATCATCAATTTCTTTGTAAGTCTGTGAGCTGTAGTCAGTTATTTTCTTGATAGAATCAAGTAATACTTCAATCACATTTTTTGATTTGGATGTTGATGATGATCCAATAATTTGAGTACCGGTGGAATTTACCATGCTTGTATTGACCTCTGGTAGGTCAGTTTGTGTCTGCATTTCTTTAAGCATTGGTTTTCCTACTTGACCTCTGGTTGATGTTGTTCTGGATCCTTTAGCTCTATTGGTTTCTCTGTATGTTGTGTTGTCTCTGTCTGTGACTCAGTTTCTACCTTTTTCTCTGTATCTTCTACTGGTTTCTCTGTTTCCCCTGCTATCGGAAGCTCATTAGCCATATCTAACTTATTAGTTGTATCTTTATCTACTACTATGTTGATCTTCTAAGTATCAACATTCATAGTATATAGGACTTCAGAATTAGGATTGTTATCCTCTACATCCATACTTTCTACTGCTGGTTGTTCTTCAGTAGTTGTTATTTTCACCAGTGGAGTATTTAAAAAAGGTGGGGGTAAGTTGTCTTTAACTTTGATGCTTGGTGGTCCACCAACTTTACCTTTCCTCTTGTCTCTATCTTTCTGATATACCTTTATAGGTTTAGGGTTCCTGTACTCTTCTTGTTTTTCTTTGTCAACCAGGAATATATCCCATCCATCTTCTGTTTCCTTTGTTACTTCATTAACTCATCCTGCCATTAGTGAAATATGTCAATGTGCAATAGAGAATACTAACCGGTTTGCTTGAGCAATCAAATCATCAATTTATTTTGGAGAGTTTACCAGATATACCACAAGTAGCTTCTCAATTTTTATTTTCTTATCTAATTCTATAATTGCTTGCCTTCTGGCCTCAAGTCTTTTGAACAATTCATCAAGAATTTCATTTACTACTTCCATCAAGAATTTCTTGTACATGTCCATATGCAATATAACACTGTTCTCAACTTTCTCTTTCTCATCAACTGTTAGAGTGTCATAAATTTTCTCTATGTTCTTTAGTTTTCCTTCCTCTGTGATTTCATTTAGCAGTACATCAAGAGGGGCCAAGTCTTTGTTTGTCCTTTTCTTCTTCTTAGGTGTCAGTTTCTTCTTTGGTGTGGCCTTTCTAACCAAAGATCTCACTGCTTGTTGCTTTTGCCTTGTTCTTCTAGGTGAAGGTGTGGTTGCTGGTGAGGGATCTCTTTTTCTTACAACTCTTTTAAAAGTTGCTGGCATGTCACCTTCCGAAGAGGTACCTACCAGTGATAGATGAGTTTCAGGTTATGGAGCTGCCAACTCATCCTCTGTTATGCTGGTTTTCTTCAATACATCTTCCTTAATGGCTTTTGTTTGTTTGGACCCTTTCCTTACAAATGCCTTAGCCTTCTTTACTCTTTTCATTGATTGCATTTGGCTTTCTATAGTCTCAGCACTACCAAATACTTCTTCCTTAGGTTCATTGGGGGCTTCCAGAAGTGCTTTAGCATATGTTTCAACTATGTGATCATTTGTTTCATAGCCCATCTTGGTTACCCAAATTGTCCTTGGGATGACCGCTTCCATCCAGATTTCATCTTTCTTAATAACAAAGCATATATCATCTTTGTATTTGTCTACTATTTTTTGAGATAACCTTACTCTTTTCTTCATTTTGGTCTGTAATGCTTGAAAGAAGTCATTAATATTGCTTTCCTTGTTCTCACCCATGTTATTGAATAGTTCAGTAAATTGTTTTCCTATCAGTATGTCATATCCAAGTTCTTTATAACCTATACCAGGAACCTATTTTGTTATGTGTAGCATTAGGAATACTAACAGATTTCCAAATCTAAAGTTCCTTTCTTGTCCTTCTTGATTTTTCCAAGGTTTTCAATTAGTTCATCCTTGAACCATTCACATATGTCAATTTTTGTATTGTCTGTTACCATATCATAAGCACTCTTAATTCATAAACTTGAAACTGAATTAAGTCTATTAGCATGAGTGGCTTTATAACCTAATATCATATTGATGAATCTCACATTGATATCTTTTACATCATTAACCCTTAGAGACCTCTTGTCAAATGTTGCACCAGTCAGTTTTGTAACTAGGTCATTGGGAACCTTCTTAGTTTTATCTGGTCTCTTACTGGTGGTTGGTAACCCTGTGATAGCTTTCATAGCTTCCTTGGTGATCTTATGGATTGCATCTAACCAAAAAAATTCCCCATGTACTTTGTTTAAGACTATCCTAATCACATCCTTTGGAAATTCAAGAATGCTAAGGATCTTTGTAAATCCTAGGGTTTCAATAATCTTGTGTTCATCTTTAACATTACCGGTGTTATCACATATCACGATTTTATACATGGTTTTGATTTCCTCATCTCCTAAATCTTCAATGTTGTAGTGGATGTACATTCTGGGGTCTTCAACATAAACAACTCCCTTAGGAATTTGAGAAAAAGCACCTAAGGTATCATCCTTCTTTTCTATCTCGAGAACTAACTGAAATATGGGCCTAGGTCTTTTTATTACCTCAACAATAGTAGGGTTTGCTATGTATTCAATTGCAGAGGTGGATGCCATGATTAAATACCTTTTACTGCCTTGGATGGATGATTGCTTGGAGTGTGCTTGCTTCTTGCTCGAAATGCCTTAGCTCGGAATCTTCGCACTCTCTAAAAATTTGAAATCACAGTGAAATGAAATGGAGCCAAAACCTTACTTTTATAATGTCTTTTCACCATCTACCACATTAATTGCATGCCGGTTAAGTATTTACTTAACATTGTTTGCCGGTAATAAGTAATTTTCAACTTCTTATCTCTAACCGAGGGAATAATTAGCATATGTGTCATTAGATTGCCAAACCCTCAAGGAAATTTTCTTCAACTAGATGAAGAACTTCCTACCGGTGGAGCACTGCTCTATCCTTTTGGTGAAGTATCACTCTATCCTGCTAGTGAAGCATTGGTTGGTTCTACCAGTGGAGAAGTATTCCCAATATTTAGATTAGCTCTTATAATCCATTTTTTTGAGAATTCTTGCTTAACCTCTTCAACTTTTTCTTTACCTTTCAAGCTACCACTTTTGTTGTCTATCAGTGTTCCTTTACTTCTACAAAATTTAGCAATATGCCCAATCTTGTTACATGCATAACAAGTTACGTTATTCTTCTGAATAGCTTTCCCATAACCTATGCCAGTTTGTGTTCTGCATTGATTTGATAAATGTCCAAATCTTCCACGAACATAACATCTTACATTCATTCTATAGTTTTTAGAGTTGTGACCAACTTTGTTGCATTTTGAACATTGACTGGTGGGTGTGTTGATATTCTGATAATTCCTAGATCTACATTCATTTTCTCTATGACCATACTTATTACAGTTAAAGCATTTACCATTGAATTTATAAGCATTAGGTTGTCTTACCGATTTGCTGTGATCCTGAGTATTTGCAGTACCAGAGCTTTCACCAACGTCAAAGCCAATTCCAGAAGTGTCACCTTTAGGTTTTTGATTCTTCAACAAAGTACCAAGTTCCTCTAAGCTTTCTTGAATTTTTCTTTGTGTTGATTTGTAGTTTCCAGTTCTCTTTCCAAGATTTCTTTTTGTCTCATCAGTTCATTTGAGTCATTCTGTGTATGCATCAGATCTATCTTCAACAAGTCATTTTCATAGCTAAGTCTTGTGTTCTCATTTGCTGCATCACTTAGTCTTCTGATCAATTCTTCTTCATTCTTCTTCCTATCCTCAATCTCTTTGCAAAATCTCATAGTCATATCCTACATTTCATTTTTTGTTGTCATGATCTCTTGTTTCAACTTGCTTATCATATCATTAAGTGATTCCTTTTCATCATTCTCATTTTTCTATTTTTCACAAAGTTCCCTTCTCTTATTTCTTGCAACAGTAAAATTTCTTGAAGTGCCTGAATGATATCCTAAGCTGCCCTTAAATCATCTTCTAATTTGATATTTTTTAATTTCTCTACATCATAGTCTGTAAGAGCTTCTTCAAGTTGCTTCATTAGATTTTCCATCTTTACCGGTGTCAAGATCTTCCTCAAGTTGTTAGGCTTCTGAAAATAGAGGACCAAGCTCTGATACCAATTATTAGGGGTCCCACAGATACTGAGAGGGGGGGGGGGGTGAATCAGTATCTAACCGGTGATAAGAATTTCTTAAGTTAAAACATGTAGAACATAATATAGCAGTGTACTGGTATGCAAGAAATAATGCAATAAATAGAATCAAGAACATCCACATGAAAAGTACACCATAACACAAGATGTTTGACAAGGAAACCAAGTGTGGGAAAAACCTCGGTGGGATTTGTGACCCACAATATTCACTCACTGGCCAATAAGAGAATATTACTTACAATAGGGGCTTGCACATGCAGGAAGGCCAACTGCCTAGAGCTCACTGCTCAATGGGAAGTCACACTGACTTACAATAAGGATTATACTAATCCAATAACTTGTACTGCTTTACAATAGCATCTTCAATGCTAGATTCAATACCAGTTCCTGCTCTATTCTTTACATATAACCCTTGACCTATATTTCACACATTAGGTCTACATAATATTTTCTTTTATGCTCCTACCACACTATTACAAATGTTTACAATGATCTCCTTTATATATAAGAGTCATTTTACAATTTTCCAAGTCGGCTTACAATAATAAACAAAATATTGTATAACAAAAATCCTGTCAGCCTCTGTGCCAGTATACTTGTTTTCTTCTGTGCCAGTGTTGGTGTAGAGGGTGATCTGCTGATGTCGGTGCACTATCTTTTTGATGTAATGCTTTGCCGGTATAATGTCTTGCCAGTGCCATAGGATTGCAAGGTTGCCATCAATGACTAAACCTTCAATCACATACAATGTCTCATTGGAGTGTGCATATGCCAATAGACTAGAGGTCAATATGACTGGTGAGGTCAGCCAGTTTGGCTTGACTATCAGTTTCCTTTGGAGTCTCCATCTACATGCTCTTTGCCACTTCAGCTTCCTTGTTCTCCTCTACCTTCTTCTTCTCCACTTCTTTTCTCTTTTCCTCTTCCTTATCCTCCTCTTCCTTCTTCTTTTCTGCTTCCTTCCTCTTCTCCTCAACCTTATCCTCCTCTTCCTTCTTCTTTTTTGCTTCCTTTCACTTCTCCTCTTCCTTTCTCTTCTTCTCATCATCTTCCTCTTTCTTCTTCCTTGCATCTTCTTGTTTCTTTTTCTCTTCTTCCTCTTCTTTTCTTTTCTTCTCTTCTTCTTTTCTCTTTTCTTCCTATTTCCATTTCTTCTCATCTTCTTCCTTCCTCTTCTTGTCCTCTTCCTTTTTCTTCTTCTCCTCTTCATCCTTTTTCTTCTTCTCCTCTTCATCCTTCTTCTTCTTGTCCTATTCATCCTTCTTCTTCTTCTCCTCTTCATCCTTCTTCTTCTTCTCCTCTTCAACCTTCTTCTTCTCCGCTTGCTTCTTTGCTTCCTCCTTTTTGTCCTCTGTTTCCTTTTGCTTTACTTCCTATTCTGCCTGCTTCTCTCGTCTTGTTTCCTCCAATGGTGTACCCTGAGAAACATCCTCTCCATCCAGAGCATCGACATCAATAGTGTCAATAGGTTTAACAACCGAGTTTCCTTCATCATCAAACACTTCATCTGGTTTAGTTATTGCCGAGTCTTGTTGTTGGCAATATTGCATTATAACAGACAATGAAAGATTGTTGGCATTTCATAAGGATATTGAGAAGGTTGTTGATGATTATGGATATAACTAATTAAAGATGTTTACTGTCTTGATATTATTATTTTGTCATTGATGTCAAGAAATTGATTTTCTAATTCAATATGATGTTGCCTTATCTTGAGAAGTATGATATGAAGATTATAAAGATGTCGGTAAAAGACAGGAAAGAATATGATGAATAAGGTATTCAATGGGAAACTAGTACTGAGTCAGACAATGATGAGATCATGATGTTTAGATTGTTTTAACATCATACATATGTTGTAAAATGTAAAGGTTAATACTATACTATGTTATCAAGCAAAGAACCTAGTCGGTAAACCCTAAGGTTATCGTTATCCGTTATGAAGCAAGAATGTCTACCAAGTGAAGTTTAGTATTCATTGAGTTATAACCGAGTTGTTACCAAGTTGTAACCGAGCTATAACAGAATGTATTAAATGTTTGCATGTTTTATTTAATCAAGGAAGCTGATAAGCTGGAACTGATCAATGATTGGTGAGTTGTGGATGAAGTTTGTTAATGAATCTAAGGCAATGGAAAGTTAGCATGAAGATCTACAGCTCAGATTGAACTGCAATACCCTGGCACAAGTTCCTAGAAATGTATGGAGTTCTCAGGTGGGGTAAAACATTTTCATATTGAAAGATGCATTGAACCTAGACAAGATCAAAGATCTAATGGCTATGATTGATCATAGGAAATGTGATCATGGAGATTAAGTAGTTACCTAATTGTTTATAAATAGGAAACTGTTGATAAACAATGTATGCGGGCAAGTGTATGCATAGGGATGCTACATAGTGATTACCAAGCATAGAAGCTTGAAGACCTATTTGAATAACAGATTATAGAAGCCCATCAGATAGACAAGATTAGTTCTATGTCTAGATTATATTGAACAAATAGGAATCTTCTTTAGCATTTTAGATGTGAAGTTGCAGATAGATTTTATTACTGTTATTTTGTGAAAGTGATAGAAAATCTCTTAACCGAGTGGACTTAATAGTCTTATTTGTAAAACCCTCTAGCAAGGTGACATTCTGATTGAGTGTTTGAAATCCTTTAACAAGGTCACTTCTAACAAGGTGAAGATCCTAACAGATCTAAGGGAAATCCCTTAACCGGGTCACATCTAGCAATGTGTTTGTAATCTTTAACAGGATTTTCTTTTAACCAAGCATACTCTAGAAGAGTATATTTCTTAGTGGGTCCGAAATCCCATAGTGGTTTTTCCCTATTTGGGTTTCCATGTTAAATCTGGTGTTATGAGATTTATGATGTTTATATGCTTTTGAGTTTGCATGTTTGACAATTTTGGTTATATTACTGATATATATGTTACCGAGGTTGAATCTGATGTTTTTATGGATGATTAAGTTTGTATGATTCACCCCCCCCCTCCTCATCTTGTTGGCTATTGGATCTATACTTATATTAAGTACCAGAACTATCACTTGTTCAGCCTTCCTATTGGCTTCAGCTACGTTATGCATCTTAAGAGCTTCTAGAGAAAAAGTGTGTGTATTCTTGAGCACTTATTGACCCTTTCCTTCAAGTAATAGGAGTCTTCTTCTTCTCATGAAGAAGAGGCCTTTGTATTTATTCATTACTTCAAATAGTTCTGAATTTGATACATTAGGAAAATATTTAGCAAAAACTTTCTCTCTCATTTCTTGTTCCTTCTCTATGGCAATGCACCATTTATTGTCTAAGGAATTATACAAAGAATCTGGTGTCTTAGATCTAATTCTGAAGGTGACCAGTCACTAACACATAAATACTAAATGATTTCTTTTACAACTACTTCCTTTTCATCATCATTAAAGTCATCAAAACAATCAATCAAATCATTCAGCACTTTGATCCTAATGTTTTTGATAGTTCTTTGACAATGTGTCAAAGGTTTGTAGGAGGAGATGTCAATATTTACCGATGTCGATGATGCTGGTTCATTCTTTGTCTTTTTCTTTGCTTGTCATGTCTTCTTAGGTTTTTCCTCAGACATAGTTTCTTCTAAGTCTGGTGAGGCATTCCTTATCTTCCTCTTTCTCTCGCACACTTTAGTAGGTGCCGCTTCCAGTTTCTTTTTAGCTGATGACCACTTGGTCACTTTAGGACTAGTTGTAGTAGCTAGTGTCGATGCTGAAGGCACTTCTTTTTCCTTCTTCACTAAAGGTTCTTTTCCTTTCTTTGTTGAGGGTTCCTCAACTAGTGTTATCCTTTCTAGGTAGGTGTCAGTTCTCCCTGCCTTTGGATCAAGCGGTGAGGCACTAAAGGTAGAGGCATATCCTTCCAGAATATCATTCATCACCTCATAGCCCATAGGCTCCACTTCATCCTATCTGGGCTCAACAGCCTCCATTATGCATTGATCCACTTTAATGGTGAAACAGATATCATCTTCATATTTCTTGACAATATCACCTGATATTCTCATCCTCTGACTCATTTTGTGTCAAAACTCATTAAAGTACTTGTTCAGAACTTCAGGGTAACCAATTCCAAATGCTTGAAGGATTTCCTTGATTTGCTTGGTTACCGATTGGTCAGCAGACCATTGGACATCACCTACTCCTGGAAAGTAGCCTTGGAAGTAAAAGAACAACCCAACCAATAGTTGTCCAAACTTGAACCTCAATGCATTATCTTGTTTGACCAATTTAAGATTCAATAGGAGTTTCCTTTGCATACCAGTGCACAGGTCAAATGATGCGTCCTCCTTAATCATCTGATAAGAGACAATTACCGCTGCAACAAATACAGAGTTAAGTCTACTAGTAGAGAACGTCTGATAGCCTATCACCATGTAGGCATACTTGACCATATCATCCTTGATTGAATTGATGGTCATACCTCGTGAGTTGCTCATTGAACCAGTGAGCTTGGACATTTCAGTCTTGCTTACCATCCTTAGGGCTGGCACTTCCCCTGTATTGCAGAAATTGGTGACGGCATGAATTTCTTGTGGTGTAATATCATGTGTTCTTTCCAGGTACATCTTGTCACCATGAACTCTGCTCAGAATGATCCTAATGTGATCATCTATGAAATCCTCCAAGAAATAAACATCATTTTGGAGCTTCTTCTTCTCCAAAATACTATACTCTGGTTTGATCTTTTTATCTTTTCCACAAAATAAACCTAGCTACTAGTGAATTGCTAGAGACCCTAGGTCTTTGATTTTACAATCTATGTAATCTGAGATTCCCTCTTCTACTATCACAGATGCACTTGTGATAGGGCATTATATTTAGACTTGTGTTGAATAAAGCTTGCTGAATCGACAGATGCACTAGAGCTAGTATGGGATGCAGAAGCCATGATAGAAACTGAAAACTTGAAAAATACCTTTCAAAAATCGTGAATCACTGCTTTGCATTCTTCTCCACCTCACACTCCGTCGGTTGCAGAATCACCGCTTTGCATTCTTCACTTGATCGTTTGCAATTTGAATTTGAATCTCCTTCAAGGTTCCTTAATTTTCTCTGAATCACAACACAAATCACTTTTCTTCGCTCTGCACTTGAAAACCTTCTTCACTCAAAAATTGATAGTGAGAAATGATTTTAAAAATCTTTTAAAACATATTTCTCACCTACCGCAATTAATTCTCCACTATTAGGGCTTAAATCCTAATTTTCCTTTTACCATTCCTGGTCTTCTGCCGACTAACAGGTATCATACACCTGTTAAGGACTTTTGTCGGTGTAAACTGGGGGTTCGAAACATTGCATCGTTTGCTCCTCCTAAGCTTTTCTAAAGCTTAGTTTGCCAGTTCCATGATTTCCACACTAGGTGCAAAAACCAGTTCCTCTTGCAACATTGTTGGTTTCTTCTTCCAGGTCTTGTTTATATCCACTTTAATAGTTTCAACATCAATGTTTCCTTCTGGAGTGATCAGTATGTCATCCGATATGTTCTTTCTTGATCTATAGAATCTGATAATGTGACCCCGTTTGTTGCAGTGATAGCAGACCAATCTAGGTGCTCTCCAAGGTCCATTATTCATGTTGTCATTCTCCCTTTTGCATGTTGCAATAGTGTGACCATGACCATGATAGACCATACAGTTTCTCTCCATCCGGTTTCCGCTTGATAGCCACCACTTCTTGGCTGATGATTGAAGGCATTAAACTTGTTGTGATTCTGGTTCACAAAAGGTTCAAGACTAACTCCTCGGGTCCTTTGAGGATATCTTTCAGTGTTATTCACAACAGACCTACATTCAGATGCTCTATGCCCAAACTTGTTGCATGCGTAACAGTTACCATTGAATTTATAGGATCTAGGCTTATCATTTAGAAAATAAGGAAAATTATTGTAAGCCTTACTCCTACACACATTGGCAGTATGTCCTTCTTTAAGACAGTTAAATCAAATAGGTTTAAACTTTTTCTTACCTTTATCCTTTGATGTCATTTGATTCTTTGATGTTTTAGCATTTGTACCAAAGGTCTCACCTTCCTCATGACCAAAATAACCATGTCCATTAGTATTCTTGATAGGTTTGGTAGATTCAAGTTTTTTCTCTAGCTTGACAGTACTCTTGTTGAACTTAGCAAGTATTTCCTTTGACTTAGAGAGTTCTTTGGAAATAGCAGCATTTGTTTCCATCAGGTTTTCATTCTCAAAGATGGAAATGTTTAGTTCTCCTTGCATATCTTCCTTTTCCACTTTGCTCGCATGGAGTTGAGCAGTTAGGGCACTGATCTCTTGCTTTAGCTTAGAGTTTTCATGATCCTTGTCTTTGACCAGATCTTCAGCTTTCCTCTGGTTCTCAAGCTCTTGGCACATTTGGATAGTCAGTCCTTCCAATTCGTTTCTTAGGTTGGAATTGGATTCATTCATCTTGTCTACTTCTTGAATCGGGGCTTCCATGTTCGCTTCATCAGAGGAACTATTTTCAGATAGCTCCATCAACTTTTCTGCATGTTCTCTCCTTTTTTCTTGAGATACCTTGTATTTGACCATAAGATCATCATAGGCTTGCTTAGACTGAGTGAGCCGATGAGTAAGTTCCCTCAATGTGTATTCCCCCATATCTCTTTCCAAGTGGTTAAACTTATAGAAAGGTAGGCTCTAATACCAATTGATGAATACTAAGAGAGGGGGGGGGGTGAATTAGTATGCCTAAAAACTTTGCACTTAAACACTTTGCTAGACTATCAGTAAACCAGTAAAACAGTTTAGCAAGCAAACCGATTAGCACACATGCAAACCAAATAGAAAATAATGCATTCACCCACTTAAGCACAAACACCATAACATAAGAGATTTTGACATGGAAATCCAAATGGGAAAAATCACGGTGAGATGGAACTCACAACTATCTATAGAATAGGAACCAGACCGATTAAGGTCAGACGGGTTAAGGTCTTACAACGTTCTTTACCAGAACAGATCCTGTTAGGAATTTCAATCTCTATTAGGAGATAAGTCCGATTAAAGACTACCTTGCTAGAGGATTTTAGATCCACAGATGTGAACCACCTTGTTAGAGGATTTACAAAAAGCTTTTGGGCCTACCTGGTTAAGGGCTACAAACTTGTCGAAGATGTGAGTAATCAACAAGTGAGTGAACTAGAAAATAGCATAGATTGCTTGGTTAGATCCTTGATAGCTCATTCCTAATGCATTCCAACATTACTTCAGTCTTCTATAAATTCATACTCTCTCTAACTCCTCAACCACCTTAAACCCTAGCAATAACATCAACAACAAAAACCACAACCTAAAACCCTAGACATGATGTCCTTATAAAGGAATCTGATTTCATGTCGGTCCACTAGGATTACAATACAATTTCCTAGGTTCAATGCATCTAGACGTATCTGGTAACATGACACAAAAAGAACCATTAAAGTGTCGGCATCATCAAATAATTGGTGGATGGTAACTCATCACAAAATGTAGGTTGGTTACTCATCATAGAGTATTACCAGTTCATACAAAAAACCGGTTCAAGCAAAATGTTGGTTGCCAGTTTGATAAAATGAAGACTGGTAAATATGTGTTCTGCCACTTTGATCCTTCATGCTGCTTGAGATCCTCAAACCGCTTGGGGTCAACATACCGCTTCAGATTGGTAATTACTTTCTGCAAAACACCAATAATCTAAGGACTATAATGCATCATACTAGTTGGAACAATTGTCGATTGAGCATAACTCATACATAAAAGTAGTTTCAATGCAAGTGTGTGTCCATCAATGACAATTACAACATAATCATCAAAAATGCCAACAACTAGAGCATGTCGGATCTAAACCAACCAGAAACCACTCAACCTACGGGGACAAGAAGGGTGTTGGTAAAGCATCCAAAATAGCTAGTGTTGACATCAACGACAAAACATCAATGCAACACATAATCAATTCCTCCTAATGGCCAACAATATTCCCCTTTGGCATTGATGGAAAAACTAGATGTGAAAAACATCTAAGTACCAAGAAATGCCAAACAAGTCTCCCCAATGGAAGACAACCAACAATCTCCCACATAAAGATATAACAATGAAGTTATGAAACAAAGACCAAACTCCCCCTATAAACGATATCTTTGTAAAGCTCTAAATTACACATATATCTCTCCCCCTAATGTATTATTAGAGATATAATACATTCAGGCACTGATGTGGGGATGCTAGTGCTTAGGGGGAGTAGTTAGCTTTGTGATTCAGTGGTTTATGTTTTTTCTTTGATATTTATGTCAGATTTATAGAATTGATGTCAAAGGGGGAGAGATATTGATGTGATAAGATTAAGTAGTTGTATACATTAGGGGGAGAGATATATGTGTAATTTAGAGCTTTACAAGGATATCATTTATAGGGGGAGTTTGTTCTTTTTCCATTTGGAGGAATTAATTATGTGTTGCATTGATGTTTTGTCATTAATGTCAACACTAGTTCTTTTGCATGCTTAATCGACACCCTTCTGGTCCCGATAGGTTCATTGGTTTCTAGTTGGTTTGGATCTGACATGATCTTGTATGCTTCGATATGATGTGGTTATGGAATTGGCTTACTCATGTTCATACATAGTCAATTGATTTTGATCTGGTGATCGGATGCTATCCTTCTTGCTTGGAAGTTTGGTTTGTGGTTCCATTGAGGGTTTTACTAGTAGAGATTTTGATGGAGATCTTTGATGATATACATAAGTGGTGTTGTTGCAGCTTCTAGTATGGATTCAGGATGTTGATGAAGATCATGTTCAGGACTTGGTGGATTGGGATCATTGCTTTAGTGTGTGGACCTACATTGGGTCCTAATTGATCTAGGTTATGGATAGGCTTAATGTAATGTGTGGATTGGAACTCTTGATGTGTTTTTGGGATATCTTATGAGTTGGATATTATTTGTTTTATCTAAGGATGACATGTTTTGTAATTATGTAATTGGTTTATTGTCTGGTGGCTAACCTAATTGTTTATGGTCGAGGGTTTGTATATATATGATGTAAGATCTCATTGTAGATCATGGTCATGGAATGGGAGATGGATATGTAATGTATGAATAATGTAATATCATTGAGGAGGATTTTGTTGATAATTGAAGATCAAATTGAGTTTATGTAAGAGGATTTAGTCCCCTAGTATTGATCTTAACCGAAATTGTACTCAGGCATAGGAGATGCTAACTTTGTAGTTCATTCATTCATTCTGATTGTAGTCTTGATTTCTATGTAGTCAGTGAGACTCCTTTTGTGATGAGAAGTGCGATTTTGTTTGTTGGCCTTCCTACAAGTGTAGGCCCCTCAATTGTAATTCACATACTTACTACATAAGTATTATCTAACTATGGGTAGGCTTCCCACCGTGGTTCTTCCCTTTACCGAGTTTTCCACATATAAATATTGGTGTCATGTGCATGGTATTTATTCTTTAATTATTGTTTATGGTTAGTTGGTTTAACTACCATTCTGGTAATTGGTTTAAGAATTCTGGTATTAATTTTTGGGGTTCTGGTATTAAAGTTTTAATTCATAAATGTTATGATAATTTGTGACAACAGATTCACCCCTCCCCTCCCAGTTGTATTCTAGTTATTTGAATTGTCTAACATTTAATATCGAAGAGAAAATTAGGTCCAAGGGTCGGATGGACCCATTTTGGGGCCACACAAAGAGGGAGGACAAGGGCACCATGCCCCTATCCTTAGGGGACAAGGGTGTTGTACCCCTATCCTAAAGGGGACATGGGCATCACACCATGATCCTACCCATTTTTGGGGCTTGAAATAGGGTCTAACCAAATTGTAAAGTGTGGAAATGAGGCCCAGTTCCAGGGTTGAGGCATAGATGGATCCTAATCAAGTGTGGGAGATGATATTGTCAAGGTAATGGGCCTAAAACATGGTCAAAATTAAAAGGGGTGCAATTTAATAATGCTATATTTAGCTCCCACTTTAGCGAGAGTATGGATTACACCAATACTGCTGGTAAAGTAGAAGGAGAGAAGAAGATGAGAGATGCAGAGAAAGATCACAAGGAGTATATGATGTCACTAGTCTCAAGGAACCAATCTCTCAATATTAGGATCTTAACTCACTCAAACATATGCAAGTGGACATAAAAAGGCACACTGCAAAATCTAATATCTTAAGACCTCAAGTCAACTAGCCTAAGAGACCTTGATATGAAAAATGTCTCAATCAACTAATATCATTCTTGAAACATAAAATGCCATCTCATGAACATATAGAATCACATAAAAGAGAAAATTTGTCATCATCCATGAACCATCAATAGTAAAACTATGAGTTCATGAGAGGAAGAATAGAGAGAACATGAATACACACTTTGGTGATCCATGAGAAGAAAGTCGACCAAAAGGAACCATGGACATCTCACTCATAGAACTAGGTGATCCATGGAGAAAAAAGGACATGGAAAACTAGCCCCTAGATTTTGTCTTTGTGATCCATGTAAGGGAGGACAACTAGAATACTGTTAGTTCCACTCAACCTTGTGCACATGTGTGCAAGTGAGGTTTGAAGCACCTCATAGGATTCTATGACTGAGTATGCTATAACTTGTATAAGATGTATAGTACAAATGTCAGTAAAGTGGTGACATCTGACTCTAAGAGGCTTCCCTCTAGTTCCAAGAATATCCCATTGCATAAGAGAAAAGTGGCGACATCTCTCTCTAAGAGGCTTCCCTCTGGTTTCAAGAATGACCCCACTGTATAAGAGATACAATGCACAAAATAAATATCATACAAAAGGAGTAGTGTGGGTGCCCCCCCCTTAAGATGTCAACATAGTTTAATGTTGATATCTTAAGGAAAGTAGAACAAGGATACCTACCATGAACACAAAGAAGATATCCATTATGCAACAATGTCATAGATCCAAGAAAGAGAGGGAATACTCTTCAAGAAACGATAAGATAGTTGAAAAGAGATATGTTGATGTAAGTGTAAAGGAGATCCTTGGAGAAGAAGAGATCTTTGTTCAAAATACATCTACCCCGAAGAGGAGTTGTATTAGACAAATGTAACATCTTCTAAAATAGAGCAATAATTCAATCTTTCCTCCTATTGCTAAGTGAAAGGGATTATTGATGAAGGATGACTCACTTTTATCCCAATGGGGATCGGTGAATTTATTATAGATGTACATTACCAAGTTTGAAAGAGATTTTAGTCAATGACTTACACCCCTTGTATAAGAGAGAACCCTTGGGAAAACAACAACAACTTCACACAAGGAATGACATCAAGTAATAAAACTCACATCATCCATAAAATAGGAAAGAGTGGATCCTTTAGAGAGAGGGAGAGAGATCATTACCCCCAAAGTGTAGGACAATGAGAATAATTACACAACTTCTAGAGAGAGATTACTCATAAGAGACTTATCATTTTAAGCAAGGAATACATCCTATCCAAGGAATAGATGTGCACTCGCATGAAGGAAAACTCCATGCAAGAAAGGACATAAAGTTTATGAATAATGTACTTCATAAAGAAAATATTGAAACCTTGTAAAGAGAAAAATGAATATTCTTTCCCCCCAAGCATAGAGGGAAGAATAAATAAACTATTACATTGCTCACTAAGTATGATTGCACCTAAAATTGTACCACCATGAATGACAAGGAGCCCCCAATAGATAGGCTAACTATGTCACATAGTGAGAAGCAACATTATAGGTACTTGAATGTTATTTAAAATGATCATAATGAATATTCCATTCATTGTCAGATATTATTTTTAACATGGTTGAATCAATGTAATGTTGTATTTGTGTTTTCAAATTTGGACATTCATTAGTAGAATGGCCATGGGTTTGATGATATTTGCAAAAACAAGAATTTTGAGAATGTTGTTTATGTTTTCTTCTTCATTTAGGAAAAATAGGAGATATTAAGTTGGAATTTAGAAGATTGGTCAACTCAAAATTAGATGAGTAGGTGTGGATTTACAACACAATGGAGAAGAAGATGTTGCTAAAGGCAAGTGTAATTTCTCATGAATTTCAAGACTTTGTTGCACACATCTTAGAACTCATCCATTGTATTTTCTCTTATCAAGACATGTATTAGAAGGTGAAGTGGAAAATGGTTAAGAAGCTTGGATAAAACACAAAAAAGGATTTGCAGAGGCTTCAATCTTTGATTGAGGGGTCTTGTATCCATGGAGGAGGGTGTAAAGTCTCTTGTACCACAATTATTTTTTTTAGAAGCATTATTGATAGGAGATGGTGTTGCTGAAGGAATCATAGTACAAAAGGGGGGAATATATCCCACTTCATCATAAAGTGAAATTATAAGGATTATAATCTGATGGTATGGTGAAAGAATAAGTATCCAGTAGAATACTAAAAGAGGGGGGGGTTGAATTAGTATCTTGAAAAACTGATAAAAATTTCTCAAACTAAAACTCAGTTAAACAAAGTAAACATATCTCAATCAAGATCAATATTCATAAGAATACTCAACATCAACCAGTATAACTGTTATGACCACTTTAATAGTAAATAATTTCAATCTTGTAAAGATCAACAATGCTTAATCATAACTCAACATAGTCATCTCTTAATGCTTCTACTTAGCATGCCTTATCAGAAGTTAACCAACTCAACAAATAAGATCACAACCAGAAAACCATTCACCACTTGACACAAATGTTTATACGTGGAAAACACAAATAGGTAAAAGCCATGATGAAATGAGACTCACAAGGATAGCTATCTAAATTCTTTTGAAGTTCGCCCTGTTAGGAGCCAAGCCTATTAAAGCTTTACAATAAGTCTTGTTTGTTGGTATTTCAATAGAAGGAGATTATTGATATTCATTAAGGATATTGAGAAGGTTGTTGAAGATTATTTGATATAACTAAAAAAGGATGATAACTATCTTTATAACATTATTTTGTCATTGATGTCAAGAAATTGATTTTCTGATTCAGTATGATGTTGCCATATCTTGAGAAGATTGATTTGAAGACAATTAAGATGTCGGTAAAAGACACAGAAAGAATGTGATAAGAAAGAGGAGAAATAAGATATTCAATGGGAAACTATTACCGAGTTAGACAATGATGAGATCATGATGTTTAGATTGTTTTGATATCCTACATCTGTTGTTAATTGTAAGGTTAATACTATACTATGTCACTGAGCAAAGAACGTAGTCGGTAAACCCTAAGGAACCTAGTCAGTAAACCCTAAGGTTATTGATATCGGTTAATGAAGGTAGAATGTCTACCGAGTAAAGTTTAGTATTTACCGAGTTACAACCAAGTTATGATAGATCGCATTGGATGGATAAAAGCATTATTTAATGAAGGATGCTGATGAGCTGGAGATGTATAAATGATTGGTATGCCATGCATGAAGTTTGTTAAGGATCTATGGCAATGGAAAATCAAGAGGAAGATTTACAGTGCAGATTGAACCGCAATAACCTAGCATAAGTTCCTAGGAAGGACTACAAGTTTCAAGGTGAGGTAAAACATTTTCAGATCGAAGGATACATTGAACCTAGTCAAGATTGAAGATCTAATGGATAAGATTGATCATGGGAAATGTGATCAAGGAGATTCAGCAGTTAGCAAATTGTTTATAAATAAGAAATTATTGATGAACAATGTATGCGGTCAAGTGCAAGCATAGGGATGCTACATAGTGATTACCAAGCATAGAAGCTTGAAGACCTATTTGAATAATAGAGTAGGGAACCCAACAGTGGGACAAGATAAGTCCTATGACAAGATTGTTTTGAGCAAACTAGAATCTGCTTTAGCATTTTAGATGTGAAGTTGCAGATATATATTTTATTACTGTTATTTTGTAAGTGACAAAAAATCTCTTAACCGAGTGGACTTAACAGTCTTATTTGTAAACCCTCTAGCAAGGAAAATTTCTAAATGAGTGTTTGAAATCCTTTGACAAGGTCACTTCTAACAAAGTGAAGATCCTAACAGATCTAAGGGAAATCCCTTAATCGAGTCACATCTAGCAATATGTTTGTAATCTTTAACAGGATTTTCTTTTAACCTAGCATACTCTAGAAGAGTATATTTCTTAGTGGGTCCGAAATCCCATAGTGGTTTTTCCCTATTTGGGTTTCCACGCTAAATTTGGTGTTATATGTGTTATGATGATTATGTGTTTATGAGTTTGCATGTTTAGTAGTTTTTGGTTATATTGCTGAAGTATAAGTTACCGAGGTCGAATCTGTTGATTTTATGGAAGATTAAGTTTGTATGATTCACCCCCTGCCCTCTCATCTTGTTAGCTATTGGCATCAAAACTTTACATTGGTATCAGAACTTTGGATTGTGGAAGAAAAATTTAAAGGTACTTGAGGCAAAGATCCGAAGATGTATAAATGAGATGCACCAAAGCTGAACAAGTTAAGTTTCTCCACATGGAAGAAAAGGATGAAGCTGCATTTATCAGGAATTGGAGAATATGCAACATATTATTTGGAGAATGATTACATACCACCAAGCACCAACCCAATGACATTGGAAGAGATAAAGGCAAAGAAAGAACATATTCAAGCTATGATTGAAATAACATTAGCATTGACCGACTCAGAGTTTAATGATCTAGAAGGCTGCAATGATGCAAAAGCAATGTGGACTAAGCTCATATCTATGTATTGCAGTGATGAACATGTTCAAAGAGCAAAAGTAGATAGTCTAAGAGGAAAACTTGAATCCATGAGAATGAATGAAGGTGAGAACATAACCCAATACATTACAAGGTTAAAGGGGACTATCAATCAAATTAAAGGAGCAAGAGGAAATATTGAAGAAAAGGACGTAACAAGTAAGTTGTTGAGAACCCTTCTACCTGCTTATGCCATTCGAGTCTCTGCAATCAATGAACTAAGGTCTATACCTAACATGTCAGTTTCTTTGGATGCTACTATTGGTAAGCTACATGCATTTGAGTTAAGTAATTTTGATAATAGTGGGTCTTCGGTAAATAAAGTAGAATCTACATTCAGTTCTTTTCATATTAGTGAATCTAATGATTACAATGAAAGAATGAGTAAGTACTCTAAAGGGAATCACAGTGGAGCAAGTGAAAGATTTCTCAAGAACATGGAAAAAGTACACAAACTGTATGAGAAAATCAAGAAGCAAGAAGAGTTTGAAGCATTATTAGCCAGAAGGTTACTGAGAGAAAAAGGTAAGTATAAAGGAAAGCTACCTTTAAAATGTTTCAATTGTGATAAAATAGGACATATGGCTTCTAATTGCCCTCACAAAGAATCTAGTGAAAAGAGAATACTAAGATAACAGGAAGAAAGACAACCAATATAGAGGACACCCAGACTTCAGAAGAAGAGACAGAAAGACATGCCTAGTAGCTGATGAGGAATTCAATGATGATAAATCTGATGAAATGGATACAAAGGAAGTTGTTTATGTGGCTATTAAAGATGGATCAAATGAAGAAAGGTATGAAGAAAAGGCCCTAATATCTCACATAAATAATAATTATTCTTAGATCATATATAGTGGATGCTCACATCACAAGACAAGTGATAAAAACAAGTTTGTTAAATTAGAAGACTATGATGGAGGCTATGTAAGATTTGGTAATGATGCACCATGTCTGGTGAAAGGTAAATGATCTATAACACTTCTTGACAATGCTAATGTGATGATGTATATTGGGTTGAAGGTTTGAAATACAATTTGTTGAGTGTAGCAAAACTAAACAATACAGGATATCGAATAGAATTTCATAAAGGAATTGTCAAAGTTCATGACAAGCATGGAAAGTTAGCTGCTATCAGAACACAAACAAAAGGTAATACATTTCATCTTGAATCAACTTAGAACAAGTGTCTTTATGAAAAGATAGATGATACCTGGTTATGGCATAAAAGGTTTTGTCATGTAAATTTTGATAATCTAGTCAAAATAAGCAAGAAGCACAGAGTAAGAGGTCTACCGAGTTTGGAAAAACCTGAGAATGCTATGTGTCGAGGATGCCAAATGGGTAAGATGACAAGATCAAGCTTTACAAGTAAGTCCTACACTTCTAAAGGAATTTTAGATCTAGTACACACTGATCTTTATGGTCCCATGAAAGTTCAAAGTTATTATGGTGATAAGTATTTCATATTATTTGTGGATGATTACTCAAGGATGATGTTAGTTATGTTTTTAAAAGAAAAATCAGAAGCTTTTCAAATGTTTAAATGGTACAAGGCAAGAATTGAAAATGAAACAGGAAGACAGCTGAAATGTCTTAGATCTGATAGAGGAGGAGAGTTCATTTCTGATGAATTTAACTTATTCTGCAATGATCATGGTATAAAAAGGCAAGTATTTGCACCAAGAACACCTCAGCAAAATGGGATAGCCGAGAGAAGAAATAGATCAATTGTAGATTGTGCCAGAACCTTGATGACAAAAAAGAGGGCACCTCAAACATTTTGGAGAGAAGCAATCAGCACTATAGTTTACACCTTGAACTGAGTACAACTAAAGAAAGGAACTATGAAGACACCATATGAGATCTAGTATGACAAGAAACCTAATGTGAGTTATTTTAAAATCTTTGGAAGTAGATGCTATGTTCACAAAGATGACATAAATGGAAAGTTTGATCTGAAAAGTGAAGAAGGAACATTTCTTGGTTATTCTTCTAAAAGTAAAGCATTTAAATGTCTGATCAAATCATCTAACAAAATAGTAGAAAGTGCAAATGTAAAAATTGATGAATTTGTAGAAAGAAATGATGAAGGAAATTCCAAAGAACCAAAAGATTATGAAGAATTTGTCTATGTTCAACCGAGAAATCCTACCAAGAAAGTTGCTAAAGAAAATGAAGATATTGTCCAGTTACCGAGTGATGATGAAGATCATACAAAACCTATCGAGCCTATATTAGCCAAATATGTAAAAAGACATCATGCATCAAGTCAGATTATAGGAGATAAGGATGATCCAGTGATGACAAGGAACAAACTAAGACAGAACACATGTCTGATATCTAAATTTGAACTGAGAATAGTAAAAGAGGCATTTAATAGTGAAGATTGGGTAAATGCTATGACAGAAGAGATTGATCAAATCAAGAAGAATGACACATGGACACTAATCCCAAGACCGAAGGACAAAAATGTAATCAGTACAAAGTGGATTTTCAAAAACAAGCTAAATGAAAAAGGTGAGGTCATTTGGAACAAAGCAAGACTAGTTTGCAAAGGTTATGCTCAAGAAGAAGGAATAGATTATGGCGAGACTTTTGCACCTATGGCTACTCTTGAGGGAGTAAGAACATTGTTGGCATATGCTTCTTTCAAAAATTTCAAGGTATATCAAATGGATATTAAATCTACATTTTTGAATGGTATACTAGAAGAAGAAGTTTATATTGAACAACCCAAAGGATTTGTTGAAGACAAGAGTAAAGATCAGGTATGTAAATTAAACAAAGCCTTATATGGTCTGAAACAAGCACCTAGAGCATGGTATGAAAGACTGCACTCTTATTTGATCAAGATTGGTTTTATAAGGACAAGTGAAAACAACAATATGTACATGAAGAATGATGAGGACAATGGAATACTGATCTCAACCATATTTGTTGATGATATTATTTTTTGTAGTAATGACTCCTTATGCAAGAACTTTGGAAATGAAATGTGCAAAGAATTTGAGATGTCATTAATCAGTGAGATAAAGTATTTTATAGGTTTACAGATACTGCTAATGAAAGATGAGATTTTCATTACTCAATCCAAGTACATAAAGGAAATCTTGAAGAAATTTGGAATGGAGGATTCTAAACTAGTAAGTACTCCTATGACTACTAACTATAAACTATCAAAGAATGATGAATCTGCATCTGTTGATGAGACACTTTACCGATCTATGATTGGGATGTTGCAATATGTTGTGCACAATAGATTGGATATAGCACATGCAGTAGGTATTGTTGTAAGATTCTCTGCAGATCCCAAGGAAACCCATATGATAGAAATCAAGAGAATTTTAAGATACCTGAGAGGCACTGAAGATTATGGCTTAGTATATGAAAAGAGAAATGATTTTGATTTAAAAGTTTATACTGATGCTGACTGGGCAGGCAACATAGATGACAGGAAAAGCACAAGTGGTGGAGCTTTCTTTTTAGGAGAAAGACTAGTGAGTTGGCTTAGTAAGAAACAAGGATGTATTTCGCAGTCAATAGCAGAATCTGAATATGTTGCTACAACATTGAATTCTACCAATATAGCATGGATCAAGCAACTATTGGAAGGTATAAATAAGAAAGTTACCGAGCTAGTAACTATATTCTGTGATAATACAAGTGTCATTAACATTTCAAAGAATCCGGTAATGCACTCTAAGACAAAACATATCTCTATAAAGTATCATTATCTCAGAGAAGAAGTTCAAGAGAAGAAAGTTGTGCTGGAATATATCAGTTCAAAGGAGCAATTAGCAGACATCTTCACAAAGCCACTAACAAGGGACACTTTTGAGTATCTCAAAAGCAAGTTAGGGGTACTACCCCTATCTTCTACTCACTAACAGAGTTCAGTGAAAGAATCAATTCAATGAATCTATAGAATATTATGTCTGGATTGATGATGATTTATGTGCTTTAGAAGGTTTTCTAAATGTGTGTAGGAAATAGTGAATAGAGACAAGTTGCTCTAATCGAGACTGAGATGATACACAATAAGGCAAATCACTTCATAGAGGAAGAAGTCATGATTTCATTCTTTTACTTTTTGGCATTGTTGTCAAAGGGGGAGAACACTAAATGGTAAAGTCCTAAATGATGAAAATAACAGAAGACTAATGACAAGGGGAGAAGATTACTACAAAAGAGAGAAGACTAAATGCAAGACAACAACTCAGAAGCCTAATGAAAAAGGGAGAAGACTTCAGGAGATTTTAAAAGCTCAAGGATAACAAGAGAAGTCTAATAGCAATCTGAATCCGCATCAATTTGAATATCTTGTTGGTATTACCATTTAAAAGTTGGTTTTGCCATCAATGCCAAAGGGGGAGATTGTTGGCATTTCAATAGAAGGAGATTGTTGATATTCATTAAGGATATTGAGAAGGTTGTTGAAGATTATTTGATATAATTGAAAAAGGATGATAACTATCTTTATAACATTATTTTGTCATTGATGTCAAGAAATTGATTTTTTGATTCAGTATGATGTTGCCATATCTTGAGAAGATTGATTTGAAGAGAATTAAGATGTCGATAAAAGACATAGAAAGAATGTGATAAGAAAGAGGAGAAATAAGATATTCAATGGGCAACTATTACCGAGTTAGACAATGATGAGATCATGATGTTTAGACTGTTTTGATATCCTACATGTGTTGTTGATTGTAAGGTTAGTACTATACTATGTCATCGAGCAAAGAACCTAGTTGGTAAACCCTAAGGAACCTAGTCGGTAAACCCTAAGGTTATTGATATCGGTTAATGAAGGTGAAATGTCTATCGAGTAAAGTTTAGTATTTACCGAGTTGTAACTGAGTTATGACAGATCACATTGGATGGATAAAAGCATTATTTAATGAAGGATGCTAATGAGCTAGAGATGTATAAATGAATAGTATGCCACACATGAAGTTTGTTAAGGATCTATGGCAATGGAAAATCAAGAGGAAGATCTATAGTGCAGATTGAACAATAATAACCTAGCACAAGTTCCTAGGAAGGACTACAAGTTCCAAGGTGAGGTAAAATGTTTTCAATTCGAAGGATACATTGAACCTAGTTAAGATTGAAGATCTAATGGCTAAGATTGATCATGGGAAATGTGATCAAGAAGATTCAGCAGTTAGCAAATTATTTATAAATAAGAAATTATTGATTAAAAATTTATGTAGGCAAGTGTAAGCACAGGGATGCTACATAGTGATTACCAAGCACAGAAGCTTGAAGACCTGTTTGAATAACAGAGTAGGGAGCCTAGCAGAGGGACAAGATAAGTCCTATGACAAGATTGTTTTGAGCAAAATAGAATCTGCTTTAGCATTTTAGATGTGAAGTTGCAGATATATATTTAATTACTATTATTTTGTAAGTGACAAAAAATCTCTTAACTGAGTGGACTTAAAAGTCTAATTTGTAAACCCTCTAGTAAGGTAACATTATAAATGAGTGTTTGAAATCCTTTGACAAGGTCACTTCTAACAAAGTGAAGATCCTAACAGATCTGAGGGAAATCCCTTAACCGAGTCACATCTAGCAATGTGTTTGTAATCTTTAATAGGATTTTCTTTTAACCGAGCATACTCTAGAAGAGTATATTTCTTAGTGGGTCCGAAATCCCACAGTGGTTCACCGATTCAATTCATAAATGTTACATATCGGTTTACAACATCTTCCACAAAGCTCATATTACCAGTTACTAGCTAATATCAAAAACAACAATATTAGCAATAACATAAATACCATTACCGGTTCATTCGACATCAATGACAACATATAATTAATGCAATCTCTATGCAAAATGCCAATAATATCCTCCTTTGGCATTGATGGCAATACAGATATCAATGCCTTTGTTTGTTGCTGAGATTGGTGAATAGGAACCCTCATTTACATTACCAAGTATTCACTTGCTGATGTCGATCTTAAGCATGTCATTGGTTCACCTAATTAGACACATAATTCTTTTCCTCAATCACATATTTCTTCTCCCCCTTTGACAGAAATGCCAAAGTGAAAGTAAAACATGTAATTCTACTCTCACTATGCATCAACATCGTTCTGCAAGTGGTTTTGGGACTACTGTAATCAATATTGATGCTCAACTATCTTCATGAAGAGAGACAACCCCCAATTGACTTCTAACATACTTTGAAGTGGACTTAGGCTAAGGTTTGGTAAAGATATCTGCAAGTTGCTCCTTGGTAGAAACATGCTCCAAAATAACATCTTTACTTTGAAATTTTTCCCTCAAGAAGTGATATTTCAATTCAATGTGCTTAGTCCTTCAATGCAACACAAGATTTTTAGAAATGTTTATTGCACTTGTATTATCACACAAAATCTTTATTGGTCTTGATATTTCCATCTTCAAACCTTCCAAAATGTGCCTCATCCACATAGCTTGTGTGCAATTTATATAAGCTAGTACATACTCAGCTTCAGTAGTAGATTGTGAAGTGCAACTCTACTTTTTACTACTCCATGAAACTACCCTTCCTCCTACAAAAAATGCTCCACCAGTAGTACTCTTCTAGTCATCAATATTTCCTGCCCAATCAACATCTGTGTATGCTCTCAAATCAAAATTTCCACCATATGGATACCATAACCAATAGTCAACAATACCTTACAGATATCTAAAAATTCTTTTGGTTGCCATCAGATGTGCCTGCTTTAGATTCTTCTAAAATCTAGCAATAATACCAACTACATGAACAATATCCAGTCGACTGTGAACAACATAGTGTAATTTGCCAATCATTGACCTATATCCCTCTTCATCTAAAGTCTTAGATGCATCTTCCTTGGACAATTTACAACCTGTAACCATTGGGGTTCCAATTGGTTTATAGTCACTCATCTGAAAGTCTTCAAAACCTCTTTCATATACTTGGATTGAGTAATGAAAATACCATTCTTCATCTGTTGTATCTGTAAGCCTATGAAATTTTTTATTTCTCCTACTAATGACATCTCAAATTCATTCTTTATTTCATCTACAAAACAATTACTCATGTCATCATTACCTCCAAATATAATGTCATCTACAAATACTTCACTGACTAGTATTTCATATCCTTCAGACTTAAGATAAATGTTGTTGTCATCATTGGTTCTAGCAAAGCCTATCTTCATCAAATGAGTATGAAGTTATTCATATCATACTTTGGTGCCTGCTTTAATCCATACAAAGCTTTATGAAATTTTCATACCATGTCTTCCTTATCTGTCAATGCATAACCATCAGGTTGCTCTATATAAACCTCTTCTTCTAGTATCCCATTCAAGAATGCAGACTTAGCATCCATCTGGTATACCTTGAACTTCTTATGAGATGCAAATGTAAGTAATATTTTGATACCTTCTAGTCTTGCTACCGGTGCAAAGGTTTCTCCATAATATTCTCCTTCTTCTTGCACATAACCTTTGCATACTAATCTTGCCTTATTCAGAACTACAATAGCATCTTCATTTAACTTGTTTTTGAACACCCATTTAGTACCTATAACATTCTTGTTTACTGGTCAGGGTACCAGGGTCCAAGTGTTGTTCTTTTCAATTTGATCCAACTCCTCCTCCATAGCTTTCACCCAATTATCATCACCAAATGCCTCCTTAGCACTTCTAGGTTCAAAGGTGGAGATTATGCAAGAGTTTTCTCTTATTCTCCTTCTAGTTTGTACACCGGCATCCTTATCCCCAATTATCTTATCAGGACTGTGATTTAGTCTCACATACCTGGGAATAACATGATCATTCTCTTCAGGTTCAACTTCATCATTATAATCTTCCTTTAAATTTATTTGTTCTGGTTAAACAAGTACATTAGGATTCTCTTTACCGGATTCTAATTTTATAGTTTCAGTGGTGCAGGAGCACCCAGGAAGACAAGGTGGAGCAGGGTCACTGATAGGCCCTATGGAGGATTTCATGAAAAATGAAGACAAACAAGACCTATAAGGTCTTTAAATGATGTAACATGGCCATGTGAGCCATAAAATTTAGTGAAATGCAATGTAATGGTCAAAAAGTGTAAAATTGCCATTTTGAGCAATTAGGCCTAGAAAAGGCTAAAAAATGGGTTTTTGGGGTAGAAGTATGTTTAGGTGGATAAAATATGTTTATAAGGTTATATAATGACCATTTTAATTTTTTATAAGTTTTATATATAGTTTTGGTAAGTTGACATACATAGTTGTCAAACTTGACAACTTTGGAGCAACTTTTTGTTGTCAAAAAGATGTCAAGAATGCAAAAGGTTGTCATAAGTTAGTTATAAGTTGGTTTCAGGTTGAATTTCAACCTATAAGGTCTTTAGGGTTATAAATGGATAAAATTTAATCATTTGTGGTGGTTGGTAAAGGTGTTTTGATTAGGTTTGGAGTTTTGAAGCAATAAAAATCTGATTTTCATGTGTATTTTTCAGGTTTCCACATAGAACAGTCCAATTTTCCATTGTTTTGAGTTATTTTATGAATTATTTTTCATTCCTTCATGTTTGAATATTTTTATATAATTAACTAAGTTTATTTTGGCTTTGGTTTGAAGTGATTTGGTTTTGTTTTGGTGAAGATGTCTAATTTCTTGTGAAAACAGTCATATCCCTGCCATAGGGTTAATAGTGAGCATGAAAATGTTGTATATTTTATTTCCAGATTGATCTAACCCCAAAAATGGGTATGATGGTGTATTATATTATATATTTTCATGAGATTTTGTCTCAGGAGGCCATGCACAAGATGGCATGTGCATTGTGGGAGTAAAGATTTGAAATTTTAGGGGCAAACTGTTGTAGAAAATACAGTCCTAATATGGGAGCCATATCTCACATTTCCACTGTTGGATTTTGCTTATTTTTGGATATTTTTTGTATAACCAAGTTACAAATACTTTCACTGGAGAGATCAAATAAATTTGTTCATTTGCAAAAGTTATGAGTGACTGTGTAAAGGTCTATCAATATGACAGCAAGGTGGTAGTTTTGCAATAATTTTTCTTTGTCAATACATTGAGGCAGTTTGTAAAGTCTCAAAGGGTCTTGTATTGTTAAGTTTGAGTTGGGTCCATTTGTCTCCCTATCATTTAGGTTCCAAAATAAAAATGCAAGGATCTTCATCCTTTTTGTCTGAACTAGTTCCTTCAGTAACTTCAGGACATTTATCTACATGAACATCGACACTCTCAACAATTCTTTGTCTAGTTGTTGAAGCATTTATAGGCCTTACTCTTGTTGGAATAGCTAAGAAATATTATTTCATCACTCTTACCTTCAAACTTTCTTATGTAATCACCTCTTCTAATGAAACATTTGCTTCCAAATATCTTACAATAGCTAACATCCAGTGATCTCCCATACCAATACTCATATGGGGTCATGTCATTACCTCTTTTCAGAAGAACTTGGTTAATTGTGTAGACAATTGTACTTACAGCTTCTTTCCAAAATGTTTTTTCTAATACCTCTTTGTATCAACATAGTCCTAGTAGCTTACACCACTGACCAGTTGTTTCTCTCTGCTATACCATTCTTCTATGGTGTCCTTGGTGCAGAAAATTGTCACTTGATACCATGAATGCTTCTTGTTCTTATTGGTCCATGTAGATTTGTATGAACCAAATCTAACAAGTGCTTTGTTGAGAAGGACTTTCTCTTGAAAGTTAAAGAAGTCATCTCTCCTAGCTGAAATTATTTACAAAGAGCATTAATTGGTTTATCTGGCTAAGGTAGACCTCTTACTATCTTAGACTTGTTTACCTTAACAATATTGTCAAGATTTATATGAAATAATATCCTATGCCAAAGCCAGCTATCATCTATTTTTGCAATCAAATAGTTGCTAACTTTAGGATTGAGATGAAATAGATTACCTCTAGTCTATTTCCTGGTTGCAATCAATTCACCTTTGTTGTCAAATATTTTACACATTTCATTTCTAAATTCTAGTGGGTATCCTCTATCATTAAGTTGTGCCACACTTAAAAGATGGTGCTTTTGGCCTTCAACCCAATAGACATTGTCAGTACTACTCTTCCCATTAAGAGAAATAACCTCCTTGCCTTTAACCATATAGGGTGAGTCATTGCCAAATCTGACAACACCACCATCAGATTCCTTCAGAGAAAGAAATTTGCTCCAGTCACCAGTCATGTGATCTGAACAACCACTATCAATGATCCAATCATTAGAGTTATCCATTCTGGATAGTAGTGCCTTTTGATCTGATATTTCTTCCTTAATAGCTACAAACACAATATCTTCACTACCATCATCATCAGATTCTTCATCAGTAATACCAGTGTCAATAGCTACAAGACAATCTCTCTTGCCTTTACCCTTATACTTTTTAAATTTGTCTCTCTTGTATTCATTTTCACCATTAGGGCAATTTTCTACTATATGACCAATCTTGTTGCATGAAAAAAATATTAAAAGTAGCTTACCTCTATATTTACCAGTGCCTCTAAGTAGTCGTTTTGCCAATAATGCTTCAAGTTCCACTAAGCTTTCTTCATCTTCAACATATCTGTTGGATATATATTCATAGCTATGACTAGTAGTTCTACTTCTTCTAACAGATGGGTTAGAGACATAAGCTTTGAATGTAGATTTTGAATTCTGTACACTACCATCATATCCATTTGGTTCAAAAGTAGTAAGTTTGCCGATAATAGAATCAAGAGTTACCTTTGTCTTGTCAATGGATTTCAGCTCCTGAATAGATGCAACTTGGATAGCATAGACCGGTAGTAGGATTCTTAGTACCTTATTGATTACTATGGCATCTTCCACTTTCCCTCCTACACTCTTTATCTCACCAACTATCTCTTTAATCCTTTCACCATACTATTAGATATTCTCACCTTTAGACATTCTCATATCATCAAATTTTCCTCTTAAACTCTTCTCTTTAGCAATCTTAACATGTTCATCACCACTATAAATCTCTTCTAATTTCTTCCATACTTCATATGCAGTTTCAAGACCATGAACATCTGTATATTCAGCATCAGACAAGGAAATGATAATAGCCTCTAATGCTTGGTGATTTTCTTGTTGTTCTTTCTTCCAATCATCAGTCAGGGGTCTAGAAGGTGTAGTATACTTATTTTCTATATGATCCCAATACTGACTACCAAGACTCTTAATGTAAATCTTCATTCTATCACTCCATATTCTATAGTTATCCTCATTGAACTTCAGACCTTCTTTCTTCATCATGATCTACAAGATATTTTCCTCAAGTTGTTAGGATTTTAGATTAAGAGGACCTGAGATTCTCTAATACTAATTGATGGTATAATGAAAGAATAAGTATCTAGTAGAATAATCAGAGGGGGGTGAATCAGTATATTGAAAAACTGATAAAAGTTTCCCAAACTCAAACTCAGTTAAACAAAGTAAACATATCTCAGTCAAGATCAATATTCATAAGAATACTTAACATCAACCGGTTTAACTATTATGACAACTTTAATAGTTAACAACTTCAATCTTGTAAACATCAATAATTCTTAATCATAACTCAACATATTCATCTCTAAATGCTTCTACTTATCATGCCTTATCAGAAGTTAACCAAATCAACAAATAAGATCACAACCACAAAAGCATTCACCACTTGACAAAAATGTTTATACGTGGAAAGACCAAATAGGTAAAAACCACGGTGAGATGAGACTCACAAGGATAGCTATCTGAACTCTTTTGAAGTTTTCCTTGTTAGGAGCCAAGCCTATTAAAGCTTTACAATAAGTCATGTTAAGAAATAATTTTGATTAGGAATCACTTGGTTAAGGGTTTACAAATATGGCTCAAAGAAAATCACAATACCTTATTAGGAGTAACCTCACTAGAGGATTTAAGGATCCAAGTTAATGGACCACCTTGTTAGAGGATTTAATGAGTAACCAAGCTTTTTAGAGCTTACCCAGTTAAGGGATTTCACTTTTGTTGTAATCGTTAGAAAACAACAAGTTTTCTTGATCTGTTTGAGAAGCACTACATTTGCTTGATCGGATCCTTCTAAGCTTCAATCTACCTTCACTCAAAGTGCAGATCCATTCACCGGTTAGGTAACTACACACTCAACTAATTTCAATCAATCTTGCCAACATCCTTTACAAACAACTTTCTTGACCTTAAATACAAATTAGGTCGGTAACACAACAAAAACCTAATTCTCATCATCGAGATTACAAACAAGTCGGTACAATCTTGATCATTAGAAATCATGACAATCTCCTCACATTCTTCAAGAAAATTTCATCCACTCTATGATCACCGCTTCATCTGACTTTGTAATTCATCACGTGTTATGCATTAGATGCAATCCACTTTGCTTCTTCGCTAGACAAAAACAAACACACCAAAATAATTTGAACATATGCTCATACAATGATCACACGTGTCTCCATCATTACTACTTATCAGATAATAAACCATCAAACTTGATCAGTTAGGGTTTAACAAATGATAGGTTTTTACCAGTTACATTAATTAGAAAGGTTTAATCCTTTACACCAGTTCATCAATTCAACTCACAAACTTTACATACCAGTTTACAACATCTTCCACAAAGCTCATCTTACCGGTTACTAGTTATTATCAAAAACAACAATATCAGCAATAACATGAATACCATTACTGATTCAATTGACATCAATGATAACATATCATTAATGCAATCTCTATGCAAAATGGCAACATAATCGGCCTTTATTGAGTGAAGTTCATTGTTATATATAAGTTTGAATGTGCAATGAAGGGTAGAAGGGATTTATTTCATAGCATGAATCCATAGTCTACCTAGAAGAAGGTTATAATTAAGATGGTTCAGCATGACATGAATAGGATTAGGCAAAATCACGGGCCCTACTTTAATAAGTAATGTGACTATACCAAGTAACTCTTTAGGAACATTATCAAATCCTTGCACACCAAGATGATCCTATTGAATAGAAGAATAATCCCAATTTATATTATCTAATAAGTCAACACAACAAATGTTAAGTCTGACCCGTTATCAATTAAAATACATATTATCTTTTGTTAATAAATGATAGGAGTAATCATAAGGGGATCATCTCTATTTTTAACCTTTATAGAAGGAAATTCATCTTGTGAGAATATCATTTGATTTAGAAGAAGGATGAGGAACCACCCTTTGTAAGGCTTCTTGGATCAACTTATGATATGATGGTGAAGTTTTAATTAAATACCAAAGGGAAATCTTAGCTAAGATATCGTGAAGCTTATTCACAAGATTAGGTTCCCTATCAACATGTTTTGTAGAATGAGGAGGGGAAGGAAGAGAGGTAAAAATAATATTGGGATCCTTCTTTTTTATACCTGCATTAAATGAGTGATGTAGTTCAACACCATATTTTTTCTCTAGTTCCCTTTCCATATTATTTCTTTCACATGTGTATTTTTCAGCTTGTAGGATATTAGAAGGTTGTTTAGGTCTAGGATTCTCATAACTAGAAGCGTGAATGGTATTGACTTGACTAGGTTCTTTTTTCTCTAAGGATACATCTTGAGAAAGAAGAGAATTAAGGAAATTGCTAATACTTTCATCTTCTTTCTCTAAGGAATATTTGTGATTAGGAAAGGGACTATCATATGTAATAAATGCTTCATCTCTAGAGGGAAAATCATGAAAAGAAGATATGGTATCACTAGGATAAGTAGCCATAATATCATCCTCTTGCACCAAATAATCCTTACGAGGGAGGTACTTTTTAGGAGAAGAAGGAACACAATTCTCCAAAGATTCATCTTTAGGAGGGAGATCTTCAAATAAAGTGTCCATATTCCTTTTTTGCACCAATGTGCCCTCATTAATGAGATCAATTTTGGGAGAGTGTAAATCATAGGTATGAATGAAAGGGAGAACTAAATTATAATATGAATGAAAGGGAACATCATGAACATCTTTAATGTAACTCAAAATTGAATTAGCAAAACAAGATAAGAACTCCATATGTACTCATATAATAATGTTCACCCCATACATGCATAGAAAATTGAATAAAGGAGGAAAAATGGAATTTGAATTGCAAATTTGAAATTTGAATTTTGAAATTTGAAACTTGCAAAATAATTGAATAATTTAAGATTTTAGGAAAAATGATTATTCAATTAAATAAACATATTGATTGAAAGAATAATAATGCAACCTCCTAGGAAATTGAAATTTAGGACTATGTAAAAAAATAACCCCTTAATTTAAAATTTAAAATTATCCAAAAGAGATTGAATTTTTAAAATTAGGGCCTATGGGATACCACTTAATTTCAAATTTTAAAATGGACACAATTAAGATTTTAAAATTAGGGCAGATTACAATTAACCACTTAATTTTTAATGTTTCCTTGAAGGTTGCAATGTTGAAATTGGGAAATGATTTTCGATTTTAGAGGGATCAAAATTCAGAAAAATCAGCCATTTTTTCTATTTAAGCAATTAAATACAGTCATAATAGTCTCCCGAAATTTCAAGAAAAAAGCTAGGGACTGTGTGCAAGTTACACATGGTCCTCCCAACATTTTCAGAATTTTTTAGGGATGATAGATACAATGATTTTATTACTAATTCCAAAAATTTGGGGGATTTTATGATCTCTAGATAGGTAAAATTAAGCTCAAAATGTTGAAATAAGACCCAATTAGGGTTTTGAAAAAGATAAGAAATTGAATTACAATTTTGAAAAAGGTCAAACCAAATGGATAGGGCCACCTTAAATAATATTTAGAAAACTGAAATTGGTTGAGAATGATTGGAATTCGCACAAAATCTAATTAAGACTTCAAAAATTAGGGTTTTAGGACACAACCACTGAATTTTGGGAAAAGGAGGGAAATTGAAAATTTGAATTTTAGGCAAGAAGACAATTCTGAAAACAATCACACATCTAAAAATTAATTGTAAATCCTATTTTTGCACAAGTTTAAGTTGATATTTAAAATTAGGGTTTTGACAATTAACCACTTAATTTTCTAAATGTCATTTACAAATTGAACAAGATAATGAAAGAATTGAATTTGATAAGAAATGTAATATTTAGATCTAAGGAAATAAAGAGCAATTTTTACAAAATACAAGTTCAATTTTACTTTTAGCGACTAGGGTTTTGAATGAATTAACCACTAAGTTTTTATAAATTGCAAGAAATTAAACTTGTAAATGAAAAATATGCAATAATTTTCAATACAAAGCATGTAAGATGTCAGGTTCACCAAAATATAAAGTGGAAAATTGAACTCTAGTGATTCCCCACCTAGGAGAGAGAAAGGAAAACACTAGGATGATTTTCACTTGGGAGATACTTTACATTCAAAAGAGGGGCTGAATTCACTAGATCCAAACCCTAGAGTGAATAAGGATCTAAACATTAAGTGAATTGCAAGGGTGCAATGCAATTTACCCTCTTTTGTAAGTAGAACAGTTGACTTGTTGACTATGCAAAAAAAAGAAGAGCTAATGGGTGAAATAAGGAGCTATCGATTCAGGATCGTGTTGTAACTTTGGATCTAAGGTATTTCGACTGATATAGATCTACCCTACAAATTTGGAGAAAATTTGTTGGGACCGTGTGCAAGTTGCACACGGTCCTCTAAAAAATCCACAAGTCGAAAAGGGTTTTTCTATCTCTGCAAATTAAGCCTAAATTTGCAATTACAACCACACACCTGCAACTTATGCACATAAAAGAAGGGAAGAAGGATTGTGGATAGGGGTTTTCCTTAGTCAAACCTTGGTTGAGGAATCAACCTTAAAAGAAAGTATTTGCAAATTCTTAAATGTAAATAATGGAAATGTATATCTTGTAGATCTACAATTTGTTGATAATGGTTTCTTTGCTTCTTGAAATTAATCACAAATGTTGCATGAAATGGAATGTAACATGACAAAACCCTAACACAAACACATGCTTTCAAATGAATGTTGTAATGTTGCTCCAATGGATGAATGAATAATACACATGAAGAAGAAGACTTGATGGATGCTTGAAGGCTTGAACACTTGAACTCTTGATGACGCTAATGGAGACCTTCCACTTGTTTACCCAATTTTTTCTTATCTTTGATAATGAAAATGAGAGGACTAGATCCCCTTTTATACTTGACTTGGAGGGTTAATTATCCCTTCACGAAAGGTCGACATAGGGTGGGAATTTAATCCTGAATAGAAAATTAGGTCCAGGGGTTGTATGGATCCATTTTGGCGCCACACAAAAAGGGAGGACAAGGGTGTCATTCCCTTATCCTAAGGAGGACAAGAGCACCACATCCCTATTCTAAGGGAACAGGGGCATCAAACCATGGTCCTGCCCATTTTTAGGGCTAGAAACAGGGTCTAAACAAGTTGTAAAGTGTTTAAACGAGGCCTACTTCCATAGTGGAGGCATAGATGGATCCCAAACAAGCGTGGGAGATGATATCGCCAAGGTAAGGGGCCTAAAAAATGGTCAAAATTACAAGGGGGTGATACAACATCAATGCCAACGGGGGAGATTGTTGGCATTATTGTCATTCATGTCAAAAGGATGTCAAATGGTTGCAGAGAAGCATGCAGATATCAAGAGGTGTCCAAAGGTTGTAGGTTGCTGAGAAGCAGATAGCAGTCACACACTATGTTATGTTGCAGGGGTTTCAACTATTACTAATTATCAATTTGCCATTAGTTTCATGTCAAAGTTATACTATATACTCTAGTCGGTTACTACTACCGAAATATTTAGTTGGTATGCATAGTCTAGTCGGTTATAGAAGAAAGTAGTTTCATAGCGTAGTTTACACCGAGCTGTCTACTGAGTATCATTCCATGTCTATCGAGTAGCAAAGATGACACACCAAGTTGATATACACCAAGTTAAATGTGTTACCAAATTCATTGAACATGGACATACATATGAAAACATGTTACAAGATCGAGGAACATCTAACTGTTATCACATTAGAAATTGCACTTAAAGATTGTGTATTATTTTGAGGTCATCTAACCAATGAAATATCTTGCATGGTTATTCATTCGATAAATCATATTTGTAAGATCGAAACAATGAATGGATCATTGACATAAGAGATCTATTTATACAACATGAGTTAAGAATTAACTAGGTGTGTGCATGAGTGTAAGAAGACTGTTACAGAGACATAGAGGTCACCGAGAAGGTTTTCAGAGAATAGTTAAAGAACAAAATAAACATAAGGGTTTACCAAGTTACTATATGGGTTACCGAGGTATGCTATAAGAAAGGTAATCTATTTTGAGCACATAGAATCTGCTATAACATTCCAGATGTAAAGTTGAAGATATTTGTAATTATCTTATTGTAATATTTTGAAGTTGTAAGAGAAACCTTTAATAGGGTAAAAGACTCTAATCAAGTCTATAAATTGTAAAGCCTCTAACCAGGTGCAACATTTAGTTTAAGTGTTGTAAAATCCTTTAGCAATGTAGATCTAACAATTCTTATTACTCCTAATAGGGTAAGCTATCAGAAATAGCTAAACATGTTTCTCTAACCAAGCACTCTTTATTATTGCAGTAGTGAAGTTTTGGGTGTCATCCCCACCGTAGTTTTTCTCTTTAACCAAGAGTTTCTGCATAACCAAAATATATGTGTTATGGAGTGAATCATGTATGATTGTTATCTATTTGTTTTAACTTTATATTATGTTACTGCACTATTCGGTTTATGCATAACAGTATAGTTCTTATTGAAGAAAAGTTTTGAAGTACTGATTCACCCCTCCCCTCTCAATACATTAGCTTTCCATATTGGGCCTAACAATTGGTATCAAAGCTTCAATCTTGGAAAAGGGTTTAACTACCTAAAGAGAGAGATCTTATCAATGGAAGGCTATAAACAATCTTGGAGGATTGTGTATCTGCAAGAAGAACTGGATCATGCTAATCAAGTGATTGCAAACATGCAAAGGCAAATGCAAAAATCTCTAAAAGTGAGAAGAAGATTATCCGATGATTTGCAGGACTCTCAAGAGTTAGTGGAACAAATTGAGACATCATTTGAGAACAATATATCTGAAGAAACTGAAGAAATGATTGGAGTATTGAAATAAAAGAACAAAGCATTGGTTGATCAACTAAAAGCAATGAAAAGAGAACATGAACATTTCAGCACATAGATGACTGAAAATCTTGATGCATTGAGGACAACTGAGGATAAAGTAAGAGATCTAGAAAGGGAGAAACAACAACTTGAAGTCTTAGTATCTGATAAGAATGATGAAATCACAAGGTTGACTGGAATTCAACAAAATCTATCAGATCAACTAGGTTATGCACATCATGAAGCAATTCTGAAAAATGATGAGAATCAAGCATTGAAACTTGAAGTATCAAGGTTGACTGATGAACTTGAATCAGAGAAGAAATCCAAAGAAACACTGAAGAAGAGTTATGAAGCATCAAAGATGTTGGATGAACAACTCAATACAAGAAGACCCAACAAGGATGTAGGACCTGGTTACAAAGGAAAAGACTCTACCAAGAAGGGAATTCATACTACCGAGAGAGGAGAATCATCAAAGCAAGCTAGAAACAAGAATAACATCAAAAGAAAGAAGCCTCTTTGCAACTACTATGGAAATCAAGGTCACACTGCCAACATGTGCCAAATCAGAAAAGGTAAGAAAGCAAATGTCACTAAGTCCAATGGTTATTGTTACAATTGCAATAAATATGGTCACACATCTAATCAATGTAGGACGAAGTCTATTAACAATTATCAGAAGGCAAAATTCAAAGGGTTTTGTAAAAACTGCAATAGATATGGACATAGTACCGAGAAGTGTTGGTTTAAGCAAAAGAACTATATGTGGTATGCACACCGAGCAAATGCTAGAGGTTACCGAACTCACACACATCCTTACCGACAGTATTCTGTAGTACCATGGGATTACAATACAAGGATATGGTGTGAATGTTGTGGAAGATATGGACATATAAGTGCCAACTATTTTATAAGGTTTGGAATGAAAAACCGAAGATCATGGAGAAATCTAGGTATGGCATGTTTTCATTGTCACAAAGTTGGACATTTAGCTGGAGATTGCAGATATCAACCTAGAAAAGACACTAAAGAAATAAAAGGCAAATTAAAGATGACTTGGAAAAAGAAGGAAATTGTGTCAAATGAAGTAAGCACCTTACCTACCGAGTTAGGTGCACCTATTCCAAATTAATCCGTAAAGGTATGAAGGGACTGCATTATCTCAAGGTTAAATCTTAACAAGTTCCTATTTTATTATGTACTTAATTCAAAATCTGCATAATTAAGATGTAATAGTAAAGTTTGAAATTCTATCAAAGTCTTCTAAAGCACTATACAGGAAAACTGTCAAGTCGGTGAATAAAGGAAACCTGTCTAGTCGGTGAATGAAGGAAGTTTGGTTACTTGGTTAAAGAGGAAAAAGGAAAGAAAGTTAAAGTGAACCGAGAGCATTTAATGTTTTTGACCTAGCCCGCATGGAGCTCGATAAGGTATAATGTGTACTTAGAAGCATTTTCGCGGTCATTTTCACTTACCAAGTTTTCAAGAGAGTAGAGCAAAGTGAATCTAAGGTGATCAAACCTCCTACAAAGAAAATTCAAGGTATTTACATCAATCTCAATGCATTGTTAAGTTGGTTTACTGATCTTATCTAGTTGCCTTTATCTGCTAAGTATAAAGCATTTGTCGTTTGAAAATCCTGAAACCCTAAGGATTCTTTGTTAGCTTTTATCTGAAATTTACAATGGCACCTAAGATCCAAGATCCCATTGGTGTCAAGAATGTAGAGAAGCCCTCACTAAAATACTCTTTGACTCCCAAAGTTGCATCTGAACCAGATGACAAAACCCCCTTTTCACTCATCCTGGATAGAGTGTTGTTAGTCGAAGATGTGAGATTCTTCACCAAATGTCATGTTGAAGAACTCGGTCATGTTGAAATTAAAGACACCTATGATGAGTTGTGCATAGATGGTAAATTGAATAGCAAGTATGAGCACATTAAGATCAAGGGATTAACTGAAGCCCTAACCTATCCCCATGTGTACAAACACCAGTGGGACAAGTTTGTTCTGAGTAGAGTTCACAATGATTTCATGTGGCTAAAAGAGCAACCATTTAAGATTACCAAGGAAATCATTCATCTGATTACCAGTTACCCCATTTATGATCATGCCTGAGCCCAAAAGATGATATCACAGAAGGAATTAATTAATTTAACTGAAGTGGAATCAAATTGCAGAGGATTGAAACTAAATAATGTCACTGATGAAGAACTAAAATTTTCCATAAGAGTAATGGGCTACTGTTTCTTCCAATCAGCAAGGGAAAATAGTGTACCCTGTGCAGCAGTAGACTTAGCATACAAAATTATGAAAAAGGGAATGAAAATTGATCTATGTGAGGTGTTGCTAAAGAACCTATTTGAGAATCTAAACACCATCAAGAAGCCAAAGAAAAGCAACTCGGTAAATACACTAAAGTTTGGATCATTACGTGTATGCATGTTTTTCTATTTTGAGAAATTCTTTCCATCAGTCGGTAAAGTTGTTTGGGAACTACACCAACCAATCACCCATCAGATAAATGACTTCATCAAGAGGTTAGGTGATAATTTCAATGATATTATGGATGACTACTTTAGAAAATTTCAAGAGAAAATGCATAACAGATACCAGATTCCACCCCAGCTAGTAGAGAAATACAAAAATGATATATGTTTTGAAGTTGACACTGATTACTGTTATGTGAATGTTGTGGAACCAAGAACTCAATCTTTGTCACCTATGGGATACAAGATTGATTTTGACATCACACAATAGAAAATTGATGCATTTCTCACATTATTGAGGCATGCTACTGAGCTAAGGTATGGAACCTATGAGGAAGTTGTAATGCCCCGCCAGGAAACCCCTAAGGGTTTAAGTTAAAAACACTCAAATAGAGTGTAAATTTTTTTATTTTTTTTTAATAATAATTAAGAGCGTTAATGAAAAGTTACAATATTAAGATAGATTGAAGTTATCTCAAAGTTATCTCTAACTAGACAACACAGTGGAAGGCTAAAACGATCCTAAGGAGTTTCCCAACGCGATTACATAACCTTACACCTAACTCAACTTGCGTCATTAGATTCATTAAACTGGATATCATAATTACGAGATAATGCATAGATCTTGATTATATATGTGTTCAATGGTTTGACATCTTATAACTTTAGGAAGTGTTCAATTACTTTGGGTGGTTAGGAGGCCATTGAGGGGTTATTTATTCATTGCACTTTAATTCATAATTACATTAAGAGGCCTCCAGAAAGGTTCCAAGCGTTTAATATAATGAAGTTCATTCTATTGGGTTTAAGGTATCCATTCTCAATCGATTTCATCCTTTAATATTAAAAGTATGGTCAATCAGACGAGATTCATTCATTAGTGATCAACTACAATTAATAGAGTGAGATCCCTTCATTTGATTTCGTGCATAGCCAACTAATGAGTTGTAATTCTTATATGAAAGATAAAATGTGAGTAGCCATAGAATTCATTTGAAGTTTTGATAATGCGAATAAATGGACTAATTTCATTAAGGTGGATATGCATTAGGGCACATGAGAGCATCCTTTAAATTAAAATATCATTAGCTAGATGACATTCATCTTTTCGAGATTCGAATAATAAGATCATAGTGACATTCTTCTATTAGGATTAAAATACAATTATCTTATTGCATAACACTCACTCTTTTTTTTAGTTAAATGAAGTTAATATGAGAGAGATACTTTTACTAAGATTTAATGTATGAACAATTAATCAATTATTTCCCCATTTTCGTTCAATTTTAGCAATCATAAGGGAATTCTTTTTATAAGGGTTATAACATGGATACCTAGTTGAGTCCACACAATTATCAAATAAAGCTGGTGAGGATTATTGGTTATAATTACAACATAAATGACTAAATATATTCATCCATTATAGTGGAAGATAATTAACATAGCGTCGCTCATTTAAGAAGATAAAAGTAATTACCTATGAGTTGATCATCCTTTAGAATCCAACTTAGAAATTATAATGTTAATTCTATCTTTGTTCTCCCATACTCATTTGATCAATTTGACATGCTTAATAACAAGTTAATCCAATGATGTAACCTAGCAAGATGCTTTCCACTATTACTACATTTAATTAACCTTATCAAAATACTTTTTCCACAACTTTAATTACAATATTTTAAATACTTTGCCATAATCGTAATTTACAATGTTTTATGAATCTGATTTACTACTTTCCTCAAGATGTCTGATTTTGTGCATTTGATTAAAATTCGTTAATTTTCCATCATACACTTATGAATAGCAACCATACCAGATAACTTAAAGCATGAAACAAGGGAAATTAAAACATTGCATAACATAGATATGATCTCGGAGTTCACCCCTAAGGGCTACATCTCCGAGTCTGCTCAACTGCAAGACCCCTCTAGCATTTAATATAGTTAAGATTACAAATTTACATGTCTTTTACATCTCTGCCCTTTAGGCAAGTCACATATACAATTCAACATCTGCCTCAATTGACTATTACATAGTGATCCCTTTTAGAAGCAGGTCAAATTGCACCATAAGAACAAAAAAACACAACTTAGGTTTCCTTGCCTGATGATACCCTAACCTAGAGGCTTGACCGACTTATGACCAAACACTAGCATATCAAGTCTTACCCTTAATGTCGATCAAGTTTACCATATCTTTTTAACCATAAATGTCGATCAAGTCTATAGATTTGATAAATTAACTTTTATTTAAAAATTCCTATTAGTCCACCATTACTATTTAGTCCATGTTAATAATGAGTGTTAACTTGAGTATGATGTAACCAATATGAAATTTAAAAAAAACTTGTATTCAAGTATGGATTTACTAATGTTGATTCTCTAAAATCCAAATATATTATTTAATAATCTAAGATTAATAGTATAAGAAAATGAATTTAAAATTAAATAATATCAAAGAACTAAGTTTTAAATCCCTTATACTAATTTTAAATTCACTTGTTAATCTGATTCTTCTTTATTTATTTTTTTCTTATATCTTATATGCATATATTTATTTATTTATTTTTAAAGCAATTATATAAAATAAATAAATAATTAAAAATAAAATATAATAAACCTTTTTTTTCAAATTTAAAAAAAAAAAAGAAAAAATGAGTGGGAAGGTACCCACGTGGACACCCATGTGCCCCCCCCCCCCTGGCAACCCCAAGCTACCATTGGTAGCGCTGCTACCAAATGGTAGTAGGCCGCTACCTTTGGTAGCGCTGCTACCATTTGGTAGCAATCTGCTACCAACTGGTAGTAGTAGGTACCAGCGGCCATGGGGGGTGTAAAATTTTTTTTTTTTTATATATATATATTTTTATTTTATTTTTAAAAACAATCTCTGGTAAAATAACAATACAAGATCCAGATTTTACCATACCAGACCCAGACCAAAACTGCCCGAATGCAGTCAACAACTTGCTAAATGAATATATATATATTTTAAAAAAAAAAACAATATATGTAAGTATTACAAAAAGGATGAAAGACTCATCAAACACACAGTTTGAAAACACAAATTTACAATATTTTCCAGCAAACCCCATTTTGAAAAACAATCATAGTCATAGCCATTTTTCTTCTTTTTTCTGAATGACAAGGGTTTCAAAATGATAGATGAAATTGTTGAATAACCCTCTCATTAAGCAAATATTTGGCACAAGGAAGATCTCTTCTCACACAAAGATCCATCAAAACAAATTTTTAACAATTACAAGAAACTTCTCATGGCAAACAATGGAAAATCTGAAAACAAAAATTTCAAGAACAACATACAAGTCTCTTTCCTTTCTTTTTTTTTTTGTTAAAAACAACTTGAACAAATTGATAAAAGAGATTCCTACCTCAACAAGCTTTCCTAGAAAGATTTTGATGATGAGTCCCAAATCTGCTGCTCTAAAACTCCATCCTTGTCCAAAATCCCCAATCTCTCTTCCAAAAACCATGTTTTTCCAAAAAAATGACCAAAAGCCAAAGAACCCCCCAAAACATTTCCCAACTAGTTTTAAAATGAGAAACCCTATTTTTGCCCTAATTTTCAATTTCGAAATTAGGCATTTATTTTTTTTTGAAAATAAAAGAAACATGAGAATGGAAATCATTATTTTCCATTACTCAATAAATCTAACTTGTTTTATTCTTATTAAAATTAACACGCTTCTGTTTCTTATTTAATCTCTAATTTTAATCTCTCAATGTCAATTTAGGCCTACTTTTATAATTCGGAACTATTGACCGGGTAAGGCGTTTTGATTAATTCAATTTTCTAAAAATCAATCTTTTTATACTATATCAACTATACAAGTAAAAGGAAATAATTTCTTTTTAAGTAATACAATTTACCCTTTTCTCTTCCAAAATGCGAATGTGAATTAATTTATTTCTATTTCCCACATGACTTTAAATCTTTCCTTTCTAAAACGCATAACTCATTAAAATCGTAGTTATTAAAATTAACTATTAAATTAACTCGCTACAATATAATAAAGCGACATTTTTAAATAAATGACTAATCTAATGCAAGAGTCTTATTTATTCTAATTTCTCAACTACAAACGCGTAAATGTTACAAATGCGTAAATGAGCACACTAACCCCAGTTAAATACCTTAAGCTTGCTACAATAATAATTTAAGGCAATCTCTTAAATTAATGGTTAATCATATAAAGGAAGCTACCCATTTAAATTTCTAAATTACTAATGTGCACGTCTACTCATTAATTTGAATTTAATACTTAGAACAACAAACTCCGCTTACCTCGTGCAAGGCACGCAAAACGAGGAAGTCCACCAAATCACTTGATATGAAATCCAATGAAAAGAAAGCCCCATGAATCCACACACGATGCTCACCTAACCATGGCTAAGGAAAGATGAGAGTTATATGACCACCAAATCCGAATTCTAAAGATGAAAGAGGCATACTCAACCTTGCAAATCCCAAAGGAGATGAACCTTGCCCTAAGCGGTGTTGTACCTGCAATCTCCTGCACCCATGAATTCATACAAGCATGCATATACATATACATATTCAATGAAGGTGTTAGCTCAAGATTTATCACAAGGGTTTAGGAACAATTACATTTACATGAGAATCGATGCAAAAGCACAATAATAAGTATGCACAGTTATTTATATTATCTAAACTACACATTTCACCTTGGTTAACCTACCTTTCAAGAATGCCACATAGGAAGTCAATCATGGTCAAATGGGTTTTACAAGTCTAACTACGGTATGGGCATTACATTCTCCCCCCCTAGGCTCTGACTTACTCCTGGAAGTCGCAAAAGCTAAACGGAAGTCCTGCAACACTTATTAGTCCTTAAACTCAATTAACAATTATCAATTTGCACAAACAACTATTTTGCCATCATCTTAGAACATTATTCTTAAATCCTCTACAAGTGTCATCATCCATGAACAAAAATGCATCTAAAATCTTTCACATCTTAGAATGTTCTAGAATTTACACACAATTATAGTAAAGATACGAGACTTTTCCCTTCTTATTACACCAAATTAAAGCAATTAAAAATACATATAGACACAGTTATCATACTCATTTATCAAACATGACAAGAAAACATGCTCTCAAGGTCAATTTCTTTCACCAATTCCCCTCTTTCACAAAATTTTATCGCATAGAACTAGCTTCACACATCAATTTTTTTTTACAACCAAGTTAACTTTCGTCAAATAAGAGCAATGTAAGAACTCAATTGTTTACATTTTTCAGACATACAAGAACCTTTCCAATGACTATGCCCCATAACATAGTGACAAGTTAATACCATTTAATCCACGATTACACATAATATCCATCCACAAGACTAGTTTGCACAACACAATAGGCCACATGTGAGCATATCTAATGCTCGGTCAAAGGTAACATATATGATCCACATCTCTATGCCTACTCTCAGAATAAGTACATGATCAACAAATGTCCAACATCTCACTCGAGGGCTTGATGGTGCTAGGGTACACCATAGCGGTGCTACCTTCCATACAAGTCCCTCGTGAATATCCCTTGTTGTGTAAGGTGTTTAGCCTCCAAGAGATAGTCACCACTCATAGGTAGGTAGTGGATCCTATCTATTTTCACAACCTCACATACCTCCATCCTCAAGGTTCCTTGCGTCTACTTCCTCGTATACACTCATCCAAGCCCATCTCCTACGTTCTTGGAGAGGAATTCACATTGCAACACAAGACCAGCATACGAAAACAACAAGGATAAACCGGTTTAGCCACCAAAGTACAAAAGATTAAAGATAATAATTGTCAATTCCAACAATAAGACAAGAAAATAATTTTTCCGGATTTGCAACATCAAATCAAGTAAGATCAAGATTGCAAGATTGTGGCTAAACTATCAAGGTCAAAGTAAAATAAATTGCTGGCCCACAAGGAAATAAATAAATAAATAAATAAATAAAAGAAATTCATAAGTGCACATTACATCACTACGTGACTGCTAGCTAGCCACCAACAAAGAAGGAAGGAACAATCGTCTAGCTATCCTAGTAGCTCATCATGCGGTGTGGCCAAGTCACACATCCACATGGCATGGCAGTGTGCACCTCGACATCACCCCGCATCACGTCGTCACGTGGCGTGGCTCTACCCTATACCTAGCGGTAGGCCGCATGGAAATGTCTACTACATCCCCCATCGTGTCTCAGCACGGCATGGCAATACTCCAAGCGGACAAAGCACGCAATGGATGTATCCCACATGGCAGTGTACCCCGCGGATAAGGCACACGCCGGTCACACTCTGCATAGCGATTTTCCTCTCAGGATACTCGCCATAAGCCAGAGGTATACATGGCTAAGGTCTACCCACAAGTCTACCAACACTAGTCAGTTGGCAACTTATGTAAGAACAATAACACGCCTCTCATGAAGACAAGGCAACAGATGCTCCAATAGAATCCATCAATATGCTCAAAAAACTGCCATCTATATGCTCAAAATAAAGGATAGGAATCAGGTTGGCACACATGAACCTCGTAAATTGGTTCATCACAAGGGGAAGTATTGAGTACACCTATGTTATAGCTTCATTACAAAACTATATTTTTCCTCAAAATAGGGAAGCTAAAGTCGCTTCGCGTCGACATTACTCGTACGCTGCTCATACTATTCAAGGAATGGTGACTTCTACTACTACCCCTTCACATACTGACTTATCAACAACCCGTGGGTTGGCACTCAGTAAGGAAACAAATAAGCAACATCACATAGATAGGTATGGCTTCCCATACTCATAAGCAAACATATCCCCCATGGTTGATTACTTCACCATCCCATGGGCACACAAAACAAGTACGGGTTTTCTCACAACACACACAGAGTAGTACCATTACTGGTTTAGTCACATTTACGGGGAGTACTTTACATTATGCTAACATATACTTAAGGGAAGTTTTAATTATGCTTTACACATGAATCACCAAACAAAGTTTACTCTAGATCCACGTTCTGAAATTTCTCAACAACTCAATTTTACACAAAGAAATAACATCATTCTGATATCTTTCTCAATTTCCCCTAAGCATTTTCATTCACATTACTAACTATGCAATTTCTCTTTCCAAGATGAAAATTTTTCCCCTTTCAATTAGAAGCCAAGGCTAACATACAATTTCATATGCATTGTAACAAAATTTCCTTCAAATCACTGCATTCTAAATGGATTTTCAAAAACAACAATTCCTATATTTTAAATGAGAGGAGGACGAGAGTTGGAAATTCAACTATTTCCTATGAATACACAAGAATTTCAAGATCACCATATGCTCGGATATAAGTTTATCATTTGAGTTGCACGGTTTTCATTTTGCTATCTTTTAGGAAGGTGCCAAAACATCCTAACATGTCATTTCTAATCATTATTGTTGCGCTATAATGTTCTACTTTTCCGATTAAGAATTCAAAACAATCAAATTTTCTTTTGTAATACAAGCCTTCATGAGAACAATCACCATTCGTGATACGATACAATACAATAATACCTCAAATTTAACATTGAAACTTCATAATACAACAAGGAGGTCAATGAAGAGCTATCTACTATATTTTATTCATTTAATGCATACAAATCAACAAGTCTTTTATTTACTCTTTCTTAAACACAATAAGGCAATTATCTAAATCCAAAGCAAGTTAAATGGTGCATCACTTAATAGGTCCTAAATCACACTAGTTTAATTAAGCACATAAAACAATCTTTTGAGGAGCACATTAATACACTCTTGAAGCTACTACGACATGTCCTCTTTTGGTATTCCTTTCACATCAAGCAATTTTTAAAAAAAATCAACTATGCGCAGTTTAATGCACCTTACTTAAAATGGAATTTAACTATACTACTCCTACCAAACACATGGAGAACCCCTTTAATGCAAACATACCATTTTCTATCATTAACCAAAAATTAACTCCTAGACCAATCCCTTTCACAATCTAAACCACAAAAACGTATGAGGCTCACACAAGGGCCCAAGAAATGTCATCCTTTTTCTTTCAATTAAGAAAACTTAAATAAGAGGTAACTACACATATCAATTCCTTTTAATTTACTTAGAGAGAGAAAAGAAGATGAGTCATAATCACTCAATGTACTACATAATAAGCATTAACATTTTCCATTCCAGTCTTTCAAGAGGACAGTCATTAAAATAGATCAAAACCATAAACACGCACATACCATACTTCCAGATTCAAGATATTAACAACCAACCCAGATGGATTAGTCAAAAGAGTTAAATAAATCAAAAATGAAGGTACATATGACTCCCTTTTAAAGTAGGAGAGATCGTAGACCAAGACCTCAATAAGCAGACAAAACACCTACAATTATTCCCAAAACACCCACATCAATAAGGTGAACACAAGGTGTGAACACACATGTTACACACAAGTAGGTTTTGTTAAATCACACCCTCACATCAAGGTGGGCAAGCATACAACATAAGGTAGACACACACACACCAACTAAGGGCACAAGCAAAACCAGAGATCCCAGTGTTGCAACATGGGCTCTGATACCAAGTGTAATGCCCCGCCAGGAAACCCCTAAGGGTTTAAGTTAAAAACACCCAAATAGAGTGTAAATTTTTATTTTTATTTTTAATAATAATTAAGAGCGTTAATGAAAAATTACAATATTAAGATAGATTGAAGTTATCTCAAAGTTATCTCTAACTAGACAACACAGCAGAAGGCTAAAACGATCCTAAGGAGTTTCCCAACGCGATTACATAACCTTACACCTAACTCAACTTGCGTCATTAGATTCATTAAACTAGATATCATAATTACGAGATAATGCATAGATCTTGATTATATATGTGTTCAATGGTTTGACATCTTATAACTTTAGGAAGCATTCAATTACTTTGGGTGGTTAGGAGGCCATTGACGGGTTATTTATTCATTGCACTTTAATTCATAATTACATTAAGAGGCCTCCAGAAAGGTTCCAAGCATTTAATATAATGAAGTTCATTCTATTGGGTTTAAGGTATCCATTCTCAATCGATTTCATCCTTTAATATTAAAAGTATGGTCAATCAGACGAGATTCATTCATTAGTGATTAACTACAATTAATAGAGTGAGATCCCTTCATTTGATTTCGTGCATAGCCAACTAATGAGTTGTAATTCTTATATGAAAGATAAAATGTGAGTAGCCATAGAATTCATTTGAAGTTTTGATAATGCAAATAAATGGACTAATTTCATTAAGGTGGATATGCATTAGGGCACACGAGAGCATCCTTTAAATTAAAATATCGTTAGCTAGATGACATTCATCTTTTCGAGATTCAAATAATAAGATCATAGTGACATTCTTCTATTAGGATTAAAATACAATTATCTTATTGCATAACACTCACTCTTTTTTTTTGTTAAATGAAGTTAATATGAGAGATATACTTTTACTAAGATTTAATGTATGAACAATTAATCAATTATTTCCCCATTTTAGTTCAATTTTAGCAATCATGAGGGAATTCTTTTTATAAGGGTTATAACATGGATACCTAGTTGAGTCCACACAATTATCAAATAAAGCTGGTGAGGATTATTGGTTATAATTACAACATAAATGACTAAATATATTCATCCATTATAGTGGAAGATAATTAACATAGAGTTGCTCATTTAAGAAGATAAAAGTAATTACCTATGAGTTGATCATCCTTTAGAATCCAACTTAGAAATTATAATGTTAATTCTATCTTTGTTCTCCCATACTCATTTGATCAATTTGACATGCTTAATAACAAGTTAATCCAATGATGTAACCTAGCAAGATGCTTTCCACTATTACTACATTTAATTAACCTTATCAAAATACTTTTTCCACAACTTTAATTACAATATTTAAAATACTTTGCCATAATTGTAATTTACAATGTTTTATGAATCTGATTTACTACTTTCCTCAAGATGTCTGATTTTGTGCATTTGATTGAAAATCGTTAATTTTCCATCATACACTTATGAATAGCAACCATACCAGATAACTTAAAGCATGAAACAAGGGAAATTAAAACATCGCATAACACAGATATGATCTCGGAGTTCACCCCTAAGGGCTACATCTCCGAGTCTGCTCAACTGCAAGACCCCTCTAGCATTTAATATAGTTAAGATTACAAATTTACATGTCTTTTACATCTCTGCCCTTTAGGTGAGTCACATATACAATTCAACATCTGCCTCGATTGACTATTACATAGTGATCCCTTTTAGAAGCAGGTCAAATTGCACCATAAGGACAAAAAAACACAACTTAGGTTTCCTTGCCTGATGATACCCTAACCTAGAGGCTTGACTGACTTATGACCAAACACGAGCATATCAAGTCTTACCCTTAATGTCGATCAAGTTTACCATATCTTTTTAACCATAAATGTCGATCATGTCTATAGATTTGATAAATTAACTTTTATTTAAAAATTCCTATTAGTCCACCATTACTATTTAGTCCATGTTAATAATGAGTGTTAACTTGAGTATGATGTAACCAATATGAAATTTAAAAAAAACTTGTATTCAAGTATGGATTTACTAATGTTGATTCTCTAAAATCCAAATATATTATTTAATAATCTAAGATTAATAGTATAAGAAACTGAATTTAAAATTAAATAATATCAAAGAACTAAGTTTTAAATCCCTTATACTAATTTTAAATTCACTTGTTAATTTAATTCTTCTTTATTTTTATTTTTCTTATATCTTATATGCATATATTTATTTATTTATTTTTAAAGCAATTATATAAAATAAATAAATAATTAAAAATAAAATATAATAACCCTTTTTTTTTAAATTTAAAAAAAAAACAGAAAAAATGAGTGGGAAGGTACCCACGTGGACACCCACGTGCCCCCCCCCCCCCTGGCAGCCCCAAGCTACCATTCGTAGCGCTGCTACCAAATGGTAGTAGGCCGCTACCTTTGGTAGCGCCGCTACCTTTGGTAGCGTCACTACCTTTGGTAGCGCCGCTACCATTTGGTAGCAGTCCGCTAGCTTTGGTAGCGCTGCTACCAACTGGTAGCAGTAGCTACCAGCGGCCATGGGGGGTGTAAAAACATTTTTTTTATATATATTTTTTTTCATTTTATTTTTAAAAACAATCTCTGGTAAAATAACAATACCAGATCCAGATTTTACCATACCAGACCTAGACCAAAACTGCCTGAATGTAGTCAACAATTTGCTAAATGAATATATATATACATATATATATATATATATATATATTTTAAAAACAATATATGTAATTATTACAAAAAGGATGAAAGACTCATCAAACACACAGTTTGAAAACACAAATTTACAATATTTTCCAGCAAACCCCATTTTGAAAAACAGTCACAGTCATAGCCATTTTTCTTCTTTTTTTTGAATGACAAGGGTTTCAAAATGATAGATGAAATTGTTGAATAACCCTCTCATTAAGCAAATCTTTGGCACAAGGAAGATCTCTTCTCACACAAAGATCCATCAAAACAAATTTTTAACAATTACAAGAAACTTCTCATGGCAAACAATGGAAAATCTGAAAACAAAAATTTCAAGAACAACATACAAGTCTCTTTCCTTTCTTTTTTTTTTTGTTAAAAACAACTTGAACAAATTGATAAAAGAGATTCCTACCTCAACAAGCTTTCCTGGAAAGATTTTGATGATGAGCCCCAAATCTGCTGCTCTAAAACTCCATCCTTGTCCAAAATCCCCAATCTCTCTTCCAAAAACCATGTTTTTCCAAAAAAATGACCAAAAGCCAAAGAACCCCCAAAAACATTTCCCAACTAGTTTTAAAATGAGAAACCCTATTTTTGCCCTAATTTTCAATTTCGAAATTAGGCATTTATTTTTTTTTTGAAAATAAAAGAAACATGAGAATGGAAATCATTATTTTCCATTACTCAATAAATCTAACTTGTTTTATTCTTATTAAAATTAACACGCTTCTGTTTCTTATTTAATCTCTAATTTTAATCTCTCAATATCAATTTAGGCCTACTTTTATAATTCGGAACTATTGACAGGGTAAGGTATTTTGATTAATTCAATTTTCTGAAAATCAATCTTTTTATACTATATCAACTATACAAGTAAAAGGAAATAATTTCTTTTTAAGTAATACAATTTACCCTTTTCTCTTCCAAAATGCGAATGTGAATTAATTTATTTCTATTTCCCACATGACTTTAAATATTTCCTTTCTAAAATGCATAACTCATTAAAATCGTAGTTATTAAAATTAACTATTAAATTAACTCACTACAATATAATAAAGCGACATTTTTAAATAAATGACTAATCTAATGCAAGAGTCTTATTTATTCTAATTTCTCAACTACAAACGCGTAAATGTTACAAATGCGTAAATGAGCACACTAACCCCAGTTAAATACCTTAAGCTTGCTACAATAATAATTGAAGGCAATCTCTTAAATTAATGGTTAATCATATAAAGGAAGCTACCCATTTAAATTTCTAAATTACTAATGTGCACGTCTACTCATCAATTTGAATTTAATACTTAGAACAACAAACTCTGCTTACCTCGTGCAAGGCACGCAAAACAAGGAAGTCCACCAAATCACTTGATATGAAATCCAATGAAAAGAAAGCCCCACGAATCCACACACGATGCTCACCTAACCATGGCTAAGGCAAGACGAGAGTTATATGACCACCAAATCCGAATTCTAAAGATGAAAGAGGCATACTCAGCCTTGCAAATCTTAAAGGAGATGAACCTTGCCCTGAGCAGTGTTGTACCTGCAATCTCCTGCACCCATGAATTCATACAAGCATGCATATACATATACATATTCAATGAAGGCGTTAGCTCAAGATTTATCACAAGGGTTAGGAACAATTACATTTACATGAGAATCGATGCAAAAGCACAATAATAAGTATGCACAGTTATTTATATTATCTAAGCTACACATTTCACCTTGGTTAACCTACCTTTCAAGAATGCCACATAGGAAGTCAATCATGGTCAAATGGGTTTTACATGTCTAACTACAGTATGGGCATTACAGAAGTAAAGGAAAAGGTAAAGATGAGCATTTTTGTACCCAAAGCTACAAGAAAGGCAACAAAAATGATAAAGGCATTGTCAGAGAAATTCAGAGAAGACTCTTCCTCTACACCTGTCAAAGGCACCATTGCCATTACTGAAGAGGAATCTGAAGCCCAAGAGGCAGCAATAACACTAAGCACTGAATTGCCTAAGGGTAAAGTATTGAAGGGAAAGAAACAAGACACATCAAAGGCCTCGCCAACTCCACCTCCAAAGCGACCTAACACAAGAGCATCTGTAGCGTCACTGAGTAAGAAAACCAAAAGTGTTACTACTCCCAAGGTAACAAAGACCTACAAGAAATATACTCAAAGACTCATTTTGGCAAAAGAGTCTAGTGATACCGAATCAGAGGATGCAAGCAAATTTGAGATTGTTAAAAGAAAGAAGGTAAATGTACATAGTGTTGAAAACTTTTGTGCTAATCTGAAAGAATATGGTGGATTTGGTTCATTCAGATAAGTAAAGTATGAAACCAAAAATAATGATGAGAAGAGACAAATTGAAAAAGCTGTCATCTGCACACTTCTAAAATTCTGGTTAGCTCCATTGGAACTAGCAAAGTCACTTCCAAATGAACTTTACTTGCATATTGATAATAGGTGGAAGTATGCAATGACTCAAAGAAACAGATCAGAGAGAGAAGTCTGGTTCATCTATTTCCTGACATGTCAGTAGCTGAAATTAAAGAACATCTGACAACCTACAACTCAAAGTTTCTTGTCAAACAAAGAGCCTTAAAACTAATGAATGGGTTGTACATTGAAGTTGAAAATAAGACAAAAGCAAAGTGGCAGGAAATCTTTAAAATCAAGGATGTTAGTGAGCAGGCTACAGTTGAAATTGTTGATGTCACCGAGCAAGATCCTGATGTTACCGAGCAAGACCCTGCTGACACCATACAAATAGATGAAGATGTTATGGATACAGAGGCACCGTAATAGGAAATGATAGAAGGCAATGCATATGCAAAACTTGTATCTAGTGAATCAGTCTTGGAACAAGTTCAAACTTATCCACCGGTCAAGCAACCTGTCTCAACCAAAACCCCTCATGACATGGATCAAGGCATCAAAGGTCTAAGGTCTACAATAGGAGAAGGTACTACTGAAGAACAGATGTCTCAAGCACCTTCTAGCACTGAGAATGTTGCAACTAAGACACCAAGTACCGAGACACTGAAGGACACTACAGAGGCTAAGGAAACCGATCGAAGTGTTGCCTCTATCGAGAAACCTATCGAGGGTCATCAAGCCTCACAAGCCATTGTCTTAGTTCCATCGATGAAAGCTAAAGAAAAGAAGATGAAAAAGCATAGTTTTAAAGTTGATTTGTCAAAACCAATAGTGTTGCCCAATGTTGATATATCAAAATTAAAGGGGCAAGAACTCATTGATTTCGATGAACTATGCAAAGCAAAGGCCAAACAAGAGAAGCAAATGGCCATTCAAAAGAAAAATAAAGTACTTCAGAAGGTGAAATCTCTCTTAATAGATATGCTACCTGAAGATACAGTATCCACTGATGCAGCCATCCACATTCAACTGGATGAACTCCTAACAAAGATAGAGACATCTGGAGTAGATGCATTAGAGTATTTGAACAAACTAAAAGACAAGGAGCTCACTACAAAAATGATAGAAGAGGTACAGAAAGCTATAGATATTGGCAAAGTTAAACCTATCAAATTTATTGCTGAGTTGACTCCTCAACTCAAGCACATTCTTTATTTATTTCAGAAACTCTGCACATTTTCTTTATTCATTAAGGACATTAAAAATAAAATAGAGGCAATTGAGAAAGAGATCACCGATCTCTCAAATAAGTTGACTACAGAGCCAAATTCAGTTCAAAATTTTTATACCAAGCTACAACAGCTCATGGCTCAACAATTGGACTTAAGAAATGAAGAACACAAGATCAGGATGGATATAATGACACTACAGACATTATTCTTTCCTCATCTTTCATCCATCCAAGAATAGATCAACCAAGCCACCTCCCTATCTACTAAACTAGAGGGAAGCACTCTAGATGGCTTAATATCATTATTGGCTGATATTCAAGCACAAAATTCTTTAATGGATAGTGTAAAGAGTGCACTCTCTATCGCTCTCACCGAAGCCCAGACCAAGTACAAAACCATTTTTGACCAGTTACCACCCCCAAATGGTAATTAAGTTTTGATGTTTGTCAAAAAGGGGGAGTAATATAGTATTGGGGGAGTGATATAGTATTCAAAGTATCAAACAAAAGGAGTATAGTATACAGGGGGAGTATACCGAGCAGAGCAAGCAGAGTATCCAAGAGCAGTGAACCGAGCAGTGAACAGGACAATAAGAAAAGATCAAGAGCAACACACAGAACATTAATCACCAAGCATGCAAAATCAAAGTTTTGTATAGTATATCGATAAGGGGAGTATATCTAGATATATTATTTTATTGACTATTGTACATACCGTCAGTATAGTCAAATTTTGCAAGTATATAGATTTTTGAGTTAGTAGTTTTTTGTCAAACATCTCAACTAATGTCAAAAGGGGAGATTGTTACTACTTATCAAGTTGCCATTAGTTTCATGTCAAAGTTATACTATATACTCTAGTCGATTACTACTATCGAAATATTCAATCGGTATGCACAATCTAGTCGGTTACAGAGGAAAGTAGTCTCAGAGCATAGTTTACACCGAGCTATCTACCGAGTATCATTCCATGTCTACCGAGCAGCAAAGATGACACATCAAGTTGATATACACCGAGTTAAACGTGTTACCAGATTCATTGAACCTGGACATACATATGAAAACATGTTACAAGATCGACGAACATCTAACCATTATCACATTGGAAATTGCACTTAAATTTTGTGTATGATTTTGAGGTCATCTAACCAATGAAATATCTTGCATGGTTATTCATTCGATAAATCATATTTGTAAGATTGAAGCAATGAATGGATCACTGACATAAGAGATCTATTTATACAGCATGAGTTAATAATTAACTAGGTGTGTGCACGAGTGTAAGAAAACTGTTACAGAGACATAGAGGTCACTGAGAAGGTTTTCAGAGAATAGTTAAAGAACGGAGTAAACAGAAGGGTTTATCGAGTTACTATATGGGTTACTGAGGTATGCCAGAAGCAAGGTAATCTATTCTGAGCACATAGAATCTGCTATAACATTCCAGATGTAAAGTTGTAGATATTTGTAATGATTTTATTGTAATATTTTGAAGTTGTAAGAGAAACCTTTAACAGGGTAAAAGACTCTAATCAAGTCTATAAATTGTAAAGCCTCTAACCAGGTGCAACATTTAGTTTAAGTGTTGTAAAATCCTTTAGCAAGGTAGATCTAACAGATCTTATTACTCCTAACAGGGTAAGCTATCCGAAATAGCTAAACATGTAGCTCTAACCGAGCACTCTTTATTATTGCAGTAGTGAAGTTGTGGGTGCCATCCCCATCGCAGTTTTTCTCTCTAACCAAGAGTTTCTACGTAACCAAAATATATGTGTTATGGAGTGAATCATGTATGATTGTTATCTATTTGTTTTAACTTTATATTATGTTACTGCACTATTCGGTTTATGCATAACAGTAAAGTTCTTATTGAAGAAAAGTTTTGAAGTACTAATTCACCCCTCACCTCTCAGTTCATTAGCTTTCCATATTGGGCCTAACATCAACTAGTTCCATCATCTTCTCACATCGATCATCTTGGTGGCAGTCACAGAGTCAATTTCCACATGGTAGCAATTATTTGGCTCATTGTATCTATGAGTTCCTTGTTGTGTTCATGTGAAGGGAAGAGACCCTATGGGATAAGTTATTTTTGATGAGCAAGGCAATCTCTCTTATCCTTTAGTGTGGAAAAGGTCATGTGCTTGTCATGTGAGATAACACTAGTGAAGTGAACATGATGTTTCTTTCTATCCTACAGTAAGTTGGACAAGAATAAAATACCCTATGAGATAACACTTAAGTGAAGGGAACAATGTTCTCTCTTATCCTGCGAGTATTCACAACATTAAGAAAATAAAGGAAAAAGAAAATTTTCCTTATCCAGTGCATCTCTACGAGGATAAGGAAAGGGTTGCGAGATAAAGAAGATTCTTGTCAACGGAATACAAAGCTTATCCTGTGTGGTATTTAAACATTAAAGGAGGAATGAAACACAAGCAATGCAGGACAAGGGAGAAGTTTTTCTATCATGAAGAAAGGTTATCCCATGAGGTAAAAAACATGGTAAAGGAATATAGCGTGGGATAAGTACAAGTGAAGAAAAAGGGAGAAATCTTATCCCACGTAGGTTAAGAGACCTTCTTAATGTGGTGCGGGCTAACAAATAAAGAGGAAGCCTTCTTGAGAATAACATAATCTTATCCCGCATATGTATAACATGCATGAAGTTTAGAGGATCTAAGAAACTCAATAGTCCACATGGGCATTGACCAAGTTTGACCCGATGACATGGCATGTACAGACCAAATCAGAGTTGGAGTTTGTGATCGACTTTGCAGCAATGTCTGCAAGAGGATAGACTCAGGTTTTCCATGAGGATGATTGAATAGGATTGACCAAGTGACTTGGATGTTGAATATGAAGTGTATGCATGTCGATAGGCAAAATGATCTGCATGGCAGTCGATCGACCTCGACCAAATGATCTAGATAAAGAGACATATGGCTCACTACCTAGTTGAAGAAGATATCTGATATGCAAAAATTATTGATGGTGGATTTCAGTGTGGTAGTTGTCAAAATTTTCACAGAGGATGAAAATCATATTAATGGAAAACCTATTGGAGTCTATTGATGGGCTCAAGATGATCAATAGTGGTTGGATCTGATGTGCTAGACAAATTTGATGGTATGATGAAAGAATAAGTATCTGATAGAATACTGAGAGAGGGGGGTGAATCAGTATATTGAAAAACTGATACAAAGTTCCCAACTCAAACTCAGTCAAACAAAGTAAGCATATCTCAGTCAAGATCAATATTCATAAGAATACTTGACATCAACTAGTTTAACTGTTATGACAACTTTAATGCTAAACAACTTCAATCTTGTAAACATCAACAATTTTTAATCATAACTCAACATATTCATCTCTCAATGCTTCTACATCACATGCATTATCGTAAATTAAACGCATCAATAAATAACATCACAACCACAAAAGCATTCATCACTTGACATAAATGTTTATACATGGAAAACCCAAATAGGTAAAAACCACGGTGAGACGGGACTCATAAGAATAGCTATCTAAACTCTTCTGAAGTTCACCCTATTAGGAGCCAAGCCTGTTAAGTCTTTACAATAAGTCCTATTAAGAACTAATTCTACTTAGGAATCACCTAGTTAAGGGATTTACAAATATGCCTTAATGAAAAGCACAATACCTTGTTAGGAGTAAACTCGCTAGAGGATTTAAGAATCCAACCTAATGGACCACCTTGTTAGAGGATTTAATGAGTAACCAAGATTGTTAGTGCTTACCCAGTTAAGGGATTTCACTTCTATTGTAATTATTAGAAAACAATAGGTTTTTCTTGATCTGTCTAAGTAGCACTACATTTGCTTGATCAGATCCTTCTAAGCTTCAATCTGTCTTCACTCAAAGTGTAGATCCATTCACTGGTTAGTCAACTACACACTCAACAGGTTTTCTACCAATCTTGCCAACACCTTTACAAACAACTTCATTGACCTTAAATACAAAATCAATTAGGTTGTTAACACAACAAAAAAACCTAAGTCTCATCATTGAGATTACAAACAAGTTAGTACAAACTTGACTGTTAGAAATCATGACAATCTCTTCACATTCTTCAAGAAAATTCTAACCACTCCATGATCATCACTTCATTGGAATTTGTAACTCATCATGCATTGTGCATTAGATGCAATCCACTTTACTCCTTCCCTAGACAAAAAAAAAACATGCCAAAACAATTTGAAGATATCCTTATACAATTATCAAACTTGTCTCCATCATTACCACTTATTAGATAATAAACCATCAAACTTGATCGGTTAGGGTTTAACAGCTGATAAGGTTTACTGGTTACATTACATAGAAAGATTTAACCCTTTACACTGGTTCACCAGTTCAACTCACAAACTTTACATACCAATTTACATCATCTTCCACAAAACTCTTCTTACACTTTACTAGCTAATATCAAAAACAACAATATCAACAATAACATGAATACCATTACTAGTTCAATTAACATCAACAACAACATATCATTAATGCAATATCTATGCAAAATGACAACAATCTCCCCCTTTGGAATTGATGGCAATACAAATATCAACGCCTAAAATTGCTACTGAGATTGGTGAATAGGAATCTTGGTTTACATCACCAATTATTCACCTTGATTTGTCTGCCTTCAGCCTAGCGCTGGTTCACCTAATTAGACACATAATTCATCTCCTCAATCACATAATTCTTCTCCCCCTTTGACAATAATACCAGAGTGAAAGTAATACATGTGATTCTACAACTTGATGCTTCCCTTGTGGAGTACATCCACTTCTTCATCAATCCATGTAAAATTCTACAAGTGGTTTAGGGATTGATGCAATCAACATCATGCTCAACTAGCTTCATGAAGAGGGACAACCCCCAATTGACTTCTGAGATACTCAAAAGTGGTCTTAGGTAGAGGTTTGGTAAAGATATTTGCAAGCTACCCCTTGGTAGAAACTTGCTCCAAGATAACATTTTTACTTTGAACTTTTTCCCTCAAGAAGTGATATTTCAATTCAATGTGCTTAGTCCTTGCATGCAAAACATGATTTTTAGAAATGTTTATTGCACTTGTATTATCACACAAAATATTTATTAGTTATGAGATTTCCATCTTCAAACCTTCCAAAATATGCCTCATCCACATAGCTTGTGTGCAATCCATATAAGCTGCTACATACCCAGCTTTAGCAGTAGATTGTGAAGTATAACTCTTCTTTTTACTACTCCATGAAACTAGCCTCCCTCCTATAAAGAATGCTCCACTGGTAGTACTCTTTCGGTCATCAATATTTCCTTCCCAATCAGCATCTTTGTATGCTTTCAAATCAAAATTTCCACCATATGGATACCATAACCCATAGTCAACAGTACCTTTCAGATATCTAAAAATTCTCTTGGTTGCCATCAGATGTACCTCCTTTGGATTCTTCTAAAATCTAGCAGCAATACCACCTGCATGGGCAATATCTGATTGACTGTGAACATTATAGTGTAATTTGCCAATCATTGAACTATATTCTTTTTCATCTAAAGACTTATATGCATCTTCCTTGGACAATTTACAAACTATAACCATTGGGGTTCCAATTGGTTTATAGTCACTCATACCAAAAGTCTTCAAAACCTCTTTCACATACCTGGATTGAGTAATGAAAATACCATTTTTCATCTTCTATATCTATAAGCCTATGAAATTTTTTATTTCCCCTACTAATGACATCTCAAATTCACTCTTCATTTCATCTGCAAAATAATTGGTCATGTCATCATTACCTCCAAATATAATGTCATCTACAAATACTTCACTGACCAGTATTTTATCTCCTTCAAACTTGAGATAAATGTTGTTGTTATCACTGGTTCTAGCAAATCTTATCTTCATCAGATGAGTATGAAGTTGTTGATACCATGCTTTGGGTGTCTACTTTAATCCATAAAAAGGTTTATGCAATTTGCATACCATGTCTTCCTTATCTGTCAATGCATAACTACCATGCTGCTCTATATAAACCTCTTCTTCCAGTATTCCATTGAAGAATATAGACTTAACATCCATCTGGTATACCTTGAACTTCTTATGAGCTACAAATGCAAGCAATGTTATGAGATCTTCTAGTCTTGCTACTGGTGCAAAAGTTTCTCCATAATCCTCTCCTTCTTCTTGCACATAACCTTTGCATACTAATCTTACCTTATTGCAAACTACAACACCATCTTCATTTAATTTGTTTCTAAACACCCATTTAGTACCTATAACATTCTTGTTTACCAGTCGGGGTACTAGGGTCCAAGTGTTGTTCTTCTCAATTTGATCCAACTCCTCCTCCATAGCTTTCACCCAATGATCATCACCAAATGCCTCTTTAGCACTTCTAGGTTCAAAGGTGGAGATCATGCAAGAGTTCTCTCTTATTATCCTTTGAGTTTGTACATGGCCATCCTTATCCCCAATTATCTATTCAGGATTGTGATTCAGTCTCACATACCTAGGAATAATAGGATCATTCTCTTCAGGTTCAGCTTCTACATTATCATCTCCCTTTGAATTTATTTGTTTTGGTTGAACAAGTACATCAAGATTTGCTTTACCGGTTCCTCATTTAACAGTTTCAAGTTCCAAAAGAAAAATGCAAGGATCTTCATGCTTCTTCTCAGAATTGGTTCCTTTTGAATTTTTAGGACTTTCATCTACACGAACATCAGCACTTTCAACAATTTTCTATGTCCAGTTGTTCAAGCATTTGTAGGCCTTACTCTTGGTGGAATAACCAAGAAATATGCCTTCATCACTCTTAGCTTCAAACTTGCTTATATAATCACCTCTTTTAATAAAACATTTCTTCCAAATATCTTAAAATAGCTAACATCAAGTAATCTCCCATACCAGTACTCATATGGGGTCTTGTCCTTACCTCCTTGTATCAACATAGTCCTCTCACCTTCAACCATTGACTGATTGTTTCTCTCTACTATACCATTCTACTATAATTTCCTTGGTGTAGAAAGTTGCCACTTGATACCATTATCTTCACAATATTTAGTGAACTTTGTAGAAGTGAATTCACTGCCTTGATCTGTTCTTAGACATTTTATCTTTTTTCCACTCTTTTTCTCAGCTAAGGCTCTGAATGCCTTGAATTTACCAAAAGGTTCATTCTTAACCTTCAAGAATGTGACTCACATCATCCTTGAATAATCATCAGTCAAGATCATGAAGTATCTGTCACCTTGAAAGCTTCTTGTTCTTATTGGTCCACATAGATCTGTATGAACCAAATCTAACAAGTGCTCTGCTAAGAAGTACTTTCTGTTAAAAGTTGAAGAAGTCATATTTCCTAGTTGACATTCTTTACAAAGAGCGTTAACCGATTTGTCTAGCTGAGGCAGACCTCTTACTGTCTTAGACTTTCTTACTTTAACAATATTGTCAAAATTGATATGACAAAATATCCTATGCCAAATCCAGCTATCATCTAGTTTTGCAATCAAACAGTTGCTAATTTTAGGATTGAGATGAAATAGATTACCTCTAGTCTATTTCCCGGTTGCAATTAATTCACCTTTGTTGTCAAAGATTTTTCACTTTCTATTTCTAAACTCTAGCGGGTATCCTCTGTCATTAAGTTATCCCACACTTAAAAGATTATACTTCAGGCCTTCAACCTAATAGATATCGCCAACACTACTCTTCCCATTAAGATAAATAACTCCCTTACCTTTAACCATATAGGGTGAGTCATTTCCAAATTTGACAACACTGCTATCAAATTCTTTCAGGGAAAGAAATTTTCTCTGATACTAGTCATTTGATGTGAACAACCACTATCAATGGTCCAATCATCAGAGTTATCCATTTTGGATGCTAGTGCCTTCTGATCTAATATTTCTTACTTAATAGCTCCAAACACAATATCTTCACTAGCATCATCATTAGATTCTTCATCAGTAATACCACTATCAATAGCTACAAGACAATCTCTCTTGCCTTTACCCTTGTACTTCTTAAATTTGTCTCTCTTGTATTCATTTTTACCATTAGAGAGACTTGTTGCCATATGACCAATCTTGTTGCATGCAAAACATTTTACAGGTAGCTTACCTCTATATTTACCATTTCCTCTAGGTAGTTGTTTTGCCAACAATGCTTCAAGTTCCACTAAGTTGTCTTCATCTTCAGCATCTCTGATGGATCTAGATTCATAGTTATGGTCGGTATCTCTACTTCTTCTCATAGATGGGTTAGAGACAGAATCTATAAATGCATATTTTGATTTCCGTACACTACCATCATAGCTATTTAGTTCAAAAGAAGTAAGTTTACCAATGATAGAGTCAAGAGTTACCTTTGTCTTGTCAATGGATTTCATCTCCTAAATAGCTGCAACTTGGATAGCATAGACCGATAGCAGGGTTCTTAGTACCTTACTGATTACTATGCCATCTTCCACTTTCCCTCCTGCACTCTTTATCTCACCAACTATCTCTTTAATCCTTTGATCATACTGGTGGATATTCTCCCCTTCAGACATTCTCATGTCATCAAACTTTCCTCTTAAACTCTCCTCTTTGGAAATCTTAACATGTTCATCACCGCTATAAATCTCTTCTAATTTCTTCCATACTTCATATATAGTTTCAAGACCATGAACATCTAAATATTTAGCATCAAATAGGGAACTGAGAATAGCTTCCAATGCCTAGTGATTTTCTTTTTGTTCTTTCTTTTGATCATCAGCCAGGGGTCTAGTAGGTGTAGTATACTTATTTTCTATACGATCCCAATACTGACTACCAAGACTCTTTATGTAAATCTTCATTCTATCACTCCATATTCTATAGTTATCTTTGTTGAACTTCAGACCTTCTTTCTTCATCATGATCTACAAGATCTTTTCCTCAAGTTGTTAGGCTTTTAGATTAAGAGGACCTAAGATGCTCTGATACCAATTGATGGTATGATGAAAGAATAAGTATTTGGTAGAATACTGAGAGGGGGGTGAATTAGTATATTGAAAAACTAATACAAAGTTCCCAAACTCAAACTCAATCAAACAAACTAAACATATCTCAGTCAAGATCAATATTCATAAGAATACTTGACATTAAATGGTTTAACTGTTATGACAACTTTAACAGTAAACAACTTCAATCTTGTAAACATCAACAATGCTTAATCATAACTCAACATATTCATCTCTCAATGCTTCTACATAACATGCCTTATTAGAAATTAACCACATCAACAAATAAGATCACAACCACAAAAATATTCACCACTTGACACAAATGTTTATACGTGGAAAACCCAAATAGGTAAAAACCACAGTGAGATGGAACTCACAAAGATAGCTATCTGAACTCTTCTAAAGTTTGCCCTATTAGGAGCCAAGCATGTTAAATATTTACAGTAAGTCTTGTTAAGAACTAACTTTGATTAGGAATCACCCAGTTAAGGGATTTACAAATATGCCTTGATGAAAAGTACAATACCCTGTTAGGAGTAACCTCGCTAGAGGATTTAAGAATCCAACCTAATGGACCACCTTGTTAGAGGATTTAATGAGTAACCAAGCTTGTTGGAGCTTACTCGGTTAAGGGATTTCATTTCTGCTGTAATTGTTAGAAAATAACAAGTTTTTCTTGATTTGTCTAAGTAGCACTACATTTGCTTGATCAGATCCTTCTAATCTTCAATCTTCTTTCACTCAAAGTGTAGATCCATTTACTGGTTAGGCAATTATACACTCAACAAGTTTTCTACCAAGATTTCCAACACCTTTACAAACATCTTCATTGACCTTAAATACAAAATCAATTAGGTCGATAACACAACAAAAAAACCTAATTCTCATCATCGAGATTACAAACAAGTCGGTACAATCTTGACCATTAGAAATCATGACAATCTCTTTACATTCTTCAAGAAAATTCCAACCACTCCATGATCACCACTTCAACAGACTTTGTAACTCATCACATGTTGTGCATTAGATGCAATCCACTTTGCTCCTTCCCTAGACAAAAATAAAGGCACCAAAACAATTTGAACATATCCTTATACAATGATCACACGTCTCTCCATCATTACCACTTATCAGATAATAAACCATCAAACATGATCAATTAGGGTTTAATAGCTGATAGGGTTTAACAGTTACATTACATAGAAAGGTTTAACCCTTTACACCAATTCACCTGTTCAACTCACAAACTTTACATACCGGTTTACAACATCTTCCACAAAGCTCTTCTTACATGTTACTAGCCAATATAAAAAACAACAATAGCTGCAATAACATGAAAACCATTACCGATTCAATTGACATCAATGACAACATATCATTAATGCAATCTCTATGCAAAATGCCAACAATCTCAAAATGCCAACAAAATCAACTTTGCTAAAAATAGCAACCTAGTGCAGAAGGTAAACAGTATAGAGACCAAAAAGAAGAAAAAAGAGCAGGGTCATTCAATGCAAGTGGTTGATCCAAGGAGGGAAATCCAATCTACTGCAAATTATATCCTTGAAGAAAAGACTGAGATTACTAAATTTATTAATCTATGTACAAAATGACCTGGAGATAGATAAAACACATTTAATGTGAATAATTGGTCTGAGATCATACTGAAGACAAAGAATAAAATATTTTTGATATAGAGAGTTGATTGTAGGTAGAGGCAATTTGATGTGATTCAATAGGAGTGGATGAGATGGAGATAGTGGTGGAATGAAATATGAATCAAAGAATGAATTGAAGGAGTGAAGTGAATTATTGAAGAGAGTTGTGAGAGGAGTAGAGAGAGAGCTTTGAGTAGGTGCAGAACTAGAGATAGAAAGCAACAAAGTCTAGTGATCAGAATGGAGAAACTTGAGACAACTAGAGACAACAAGAAGTTGAGCAAGAGGTAAAAAGAGAAGAAAAAGGATAGCAGAGCATAACAAGGTGCAAAAGAGAAGATAGATGAAAGACAAGAAGGAAACCATTAAGGTGCTACAAAACCCTTTTGTAGAAGGTACCTAATTTGTAATTGAATCTATATTCATTGTAATCTTTGAGTGGGTGCTTAGAGCAGGGGTTGGTGTTCCTTGAGTTGGTGCTCAAAATTTCAAGGGTTGACGATCCTTTGGGTTGGTGCCCATAAGCCTATTGTAATCTATTATTAATTATGAGGCTGGATTGGAGTAGTAGATTCCAAGAGCTATTCTCACTAAGGTTTTTCCGATATTGGGTTTTCCTGATATATTTGTGATTGTGTTATGTGCTCTTGTGTGTGTGTTTATGTTTGCATTACATCCTTAAAATTTGCACACTGAACTTAAAGTTTTTTAAATACACCAATCACCTACCCTTCTTAGTGTCCATTTGTGTTCTTCATTTATAATATCACTATATTCATGTATTGGTTTTGGTGGTCCAGGAAGGTCAATTTATCATATCATATGATCCGGTTTTGCAGTTTGTTTTTCTGATTAGTGCTTTGCAGAGTTCAATATTTCTTCAAATATATTCTCGTGTGATCAACTCAAGATCTGAGTTTTTGAGATATTGTTTGTGATGGTCTTGTGTATATTCATTGTAGATGGTTCATGATTTGGTGCTCCACAAGTGACCTTTCTTTGTGATAGATGATGTTGTTTGAGTTTTCTTGAGATTCAAACATTGATAGATGAAGATTTGATAAGTGGTGTTGGTGCAACCATTACTGGTGATTCTAACACGCTTGTTGGTGTTTCCTAATTGTGTCCTACTTTTTTTTATGATCTGTATTGATCATTGTGGGAGTTGTTGGTGATTTTGCTGAACCGGTGATGTTCTTCGTGTTATACGATTTTCCTGATGGTGTAGCATGTTGTGGTTGATCTTGGCATGATTTTCAGTGATAATTAGCATTTGTGAATTTGAATTAGGTCCATGTTATTTTATGTATATCATTATATTGTTTTGGTGGTTAATCTTTGTATCATGTGATGTAATTTTGTAATTGTGAATTGAGGGTTTAGCCGACCTTGTTGTCAAGGTCGATGAATTGTATAAATAGGTGACATTCTCATTTTTTTTCATGGTAGAGGTGGTGTCTACATTATTAGAGAGTGGTGTATGTGTGAATAAGGATTAATCTTTTAGAGTGTTATATTGAGTAGAGACTAGTGTTGTAGAGTAGATAATTGTACTTAACCCAAACTGTAATTAGACATTTGGAGATGCTATTCTTTCAGTTCCTTTCTTCTAGATTATAGTCTAAATCTTGTTGTAAGTCAGTGAGACTTCCCTAAGGGTTGCAGCCTTCTAGGTCATTATATTTTGGGTAGTGAGCTCTAGGCAGTAAGTCTAAATTCATGTGCATTCCTCATTGTAATATTTTCACATACTACTTCAGAGTATCATCTTATTGTGGGTAGGTTCTCACCATGGTTTTTCCCTTCACCGGGTTTTCTACATCAAAACCTTGTTGTTGTGTGTTGTATTATCTTTTTGGCCATCTTTTTTATTACTAAAGTTTATCAAATTTTTTTATGTGATTAAGTTTATAGATCCGATGAAAACTGATTCACCCCCCTCTTAGTTTTCCTTCATTACCATTGCCAACAATTGTTATCAAAGCTAGATCCTCTGGAAGAAGCATAACCGCTTGGGGAGATTCAAGATGGCAACTAGAACTGGAGGTTGTAGGCATTTTGGCACTAAGTTGTCATTGATGTTAACTGACATGATGAAGATTGTGGATAAAGAATAAAAGTGCAAATCGGTCTAAAGGATGGTTGCTTATTTATGATGAAGAGGCAGAATGTTAGAAGCTGTCTCACACCACCGGAGGTGAAGATGTGAAATAGGTACAAGATTCTCTACCGTTTAATAGAAGAAGAACACTCTAATAGCAAAGGGATATACTAGTATGTGTTTGCAAGACTGACTGCATGTTGGTGGGCTATGTCTTGATCGGTATGATGCCATGTGGAGCAAAGGTGGAAAGTGTGTTGTGGTTGGTGAAGCCTCATCTACAATATCAATGAAACAGATAATCACCATAAACGAAGGAGCCACAAATCATAGGATTGTATCTGACTGATTGTGGCTCGAGGAAGAAGAAATGAAAGAGGAAGATCAGGGAGCCATTGGAACCTAAATCAAGGCAAAGGAAATCTGATTCAGGACATTCTCATAAAGGAAACTTCTAGAACACTTTATGTGTCATCTGACTTCATGACAAAAGATCTAATTCGTGATTTCCACTCCAAGAAAATATGCATTGGATAATGAAAACCGTGTGTAGGTGCAGTCTTCAAAGATAGGTGATTGATCCAAGATAGGTGAGACTGAATCTCATGAAGATTGTGTTGAAAAGAGAAAACCCTAATCGCTCAAGTTTTTGAATTGCATTCTGGAGGCAAAATAAATATAAGTAATGAGATCTTTGAACAGAATATGTTGTTGATGTTGTGAAGATTGACCAGTGAAGAGAAGTGAGAGCGAGCAAGGAGAAAAATTTAGAAGGTGTTCTAAACAAGCTATAGTGTGAGTGAGCAAGCAAACCGGTGAGAGGATTCTACTAGTAGTATCATAGTCTAGCAATTGACCCTAATTGGTAAGGTGTGGTAGAGCAGGCAACATCCTAGTGTGACACAGTGTGTTGAGAGACTATGTGTGAAAGGGAGAGAAAGATAACAGAGAGTTATTTGATTCAAGAGTTGCAGAATTTGTTTGTAACAAGAAGCCTTAATTATATTCAGATAGTATTTCAATATACATCGCCAAGTTGAAGCTTGGTGCAGGGGTTGGTGCTCCTTGGTTTGGTGCCCAATATCTTTGTAAATCTATGTTTTACTTGTGAGGCTAGATTGGAGCAGTAGTCTTCAACAACTTTTCTCACTGAGTTTTTTCTCATATTGGGCTTTCCTTGTAAATCTGGTGTTGTGAGTTACTTGTGTGTGTATGGTCTCTTTGGCTTTCTTTCTTGTATTACCAGTTTGACTATTAAGTGATTAAGTAAATAACTGATATTCTCAAGTTAGATCACAAGAGAAAGAAAACTAAGAACCACTGATTCACCCCCCCTCTTAGTGGTACTCTATGTTCAACAATTGGTATTAGAGTGTGGTTCTCAGTTATTTTCAAACCTTGGGTAGATTCTGGACTTTGATAATAATGGCAAGAAGTGAGTCTACTTCCTCAAAAGATCCCATGTTTGATGGATCCAACTATGCCTTCCGGAGAAGAAGAATGGAGACCTATATTTCATCTCTTAGTTTTGATGTGTGGATGTCGGTTAAGAATGGGCATGCCATTCCTAATACTCCTCCCACTAATCCGGATGCAAAAAAAGAGTATGAGAATAATGCAAAGGCAAAACATGCTATCTTGAGTGGATTATCTGATAATGAATTTGTCAAAGTCATGCATTGTATCTTAGTAAAGGAGACATGGGACAAATTGCAGAGAATAGTTGAGGGAGATGAAAAAGTCAAAGAAGACAAGCTGCAAACACTAAGGGGTCAACTTGAAAGGATCAAAATAAAAGATGATGAAAAGATTGCAGACTATCTTCACAGATTTGATGAAACTATGAATGCCATTAGAGGACTCAGAGAAGAGATTGCAGATGAGATTCTTGTCAAAAAGATACTTAGATCTCTCACTCCCAAATATGATACTAAGGTCTTAGCCATTGAAGAAGCCAAGGATCTGAACACTTTTACAATGGATGAGCTATTCGGCTCCCTGACAGCCTATGAGATGAGAACAACTAGTGATACTTCCTCAAGGAAAGAAGTAGCATTCAACATCACCAAAAAGGGTAAAGAAGTTGTCACTCACAAAGAATCCAGTGAAGAGTCTGATGAAGAAGTAGCAAACTTTGTCAAGAAGCTCAAAAGAGGATCTAGTTGGTACAAAGGAAAGCTACCACTTAAGTGCTTCAACTGTGGAAAGGTAGGACACTTTGTTGCAAACTGTCCTCACAAAGAAACTGATGGAGATGAGTCAAGAGATTTCAAATGATCTACCAGCAAAGATAGTGAAAGGAATGACTATCGGCAAGGAAGAAGAGGCTACCAAAACCAGAATAGCTTATATATCTTTGAGGAGGACACAATAGACAATGAAAATGCATCAGAAGATGATGACCATGAGAACAACAAAAAAGGCAATCTCTTCATGGCACTTGACAAACTAGCTGATGAAGATGAGGAAGAAGAGGATGTTCAGGCTATAGTGGATTTGGAGAGAGAACCTATAAGTGCTCTTGAAGAATTTTGTAAAACAAGAAGAGAAATCAAGAGGGTTAAGCTTGTTGCAGTAAATGAACAAGATCTATTGAAACAATCTCTAGAAGAGTCCAATCAAGTCATATTTGACTTGAAGCTACAACTGGAAGAAACTAAGAGGATTTGTGAAGCTACAACCTTTGATATGACAAAGAAAGAAAAGGAGCATCAAGAGCTGGAAGCTGAAATAATAAGGCTCAGAAAGGAGCTTGAAGAAAGCAAGGAAGAAATAAAAATAAGGAGCAAGTATGAAGGTAGCACTGAGGCCTTAGATAAGATGTTGAGAAAACAAAAGCAATTCAAAGACACTTGTGGCACAGGCTTTGAAGAAGGTCAAAGTTCAACCCACAAAGATAAATCCGACAAAGAAATAATGTTCACCTCTTCAATTGAAGGTGAAGAAAAGAAGACATTCACTGTAGGCAAGGATATCAACAAAATGAAATATGCTGATGTTGGTGGAAATCATTACTCAAACCAGTATGCAAAAATGAATTAGAGGCCACACTTCTTGCACCAAAATGCAGATCTAAGGACAAATGCCAGAATTGATCATGAAGGATTCACCAGATTCAACAACATGAAGGCAAAACCCTTCATGAGGTAGTTCCATTCAGGACCAAGATAGCTTAACCGATATGTTTCAAATTTTCATGGTTACTGTTACCGGTGCAATAAATTTGGACACAAAATAGCTGACTGTAGATTAAACAATAAGCTTTCTATGAATTATGAAAGTAGAAATCCATTTAATACTCTCTGCGATATGAATGTTGTCTGGTATCAGTGCAATGGTTATGGTCATAAGAGTTTTGATTGTAGGAAGAAAAAACCTACACTTTACATTAATGTTAAGGACATTCCCTTTAATAAAAATATAAAATGTTATAACTATCAAGAATTTGGACACATAGAGAAGTTATACAAAAACAAGAAGATCAAGAAAATGAAGGCAAATCCAAATCAAGAGTCAGTAACTAAACCTAAGCTCAATATAGTGGCAGACAAGAAGAAGGAAATCAAACTAGTTTGGGTTGAGAAAGAAAAGAAATAGGTAGAATCAAGTCTCTTAGTACAAACAACCTTGCATGTTGAAAGGAAAAATACATGGGTAGTAGATAGTGGTTTTTCAAACCATATGACTAGTGACATAAATAAATTCATCAATCTTGAAGACTAGAATGGTAGATCAGTAAGATTTGGACACAACTCCTCCATCAAAATAAAGGGAAAAAGAACTCTAAGGATTGATGGAAAACTTAAGGAACATGATGTATATTATGTGGAAGGCCTCAAGCATAATCTGCTGAGTGTGAGTTTGATGTGTGACAAAGGTTACAAAGTCACCTTTGACTCAACTAGTTGTCAGATAAAGAAAGATAGTACTAGTATAGTTGTGGCAGAAGGAAAGAGAACTGATGGAAATGTTTATAATCTGAAGGAATGCTATGAGTCCAAATGTATGTTAGGTCAAGTAGATGAAAGTTGGTTGTGGCACAAAAGATTAGGTCATATCAACTTTGATAACTTAGTTGCAGTAAGAAAAAGGGGTGTGTGAGGAATATTCCACTCATCATCAAACTGGTAAACACATTTTGTGATGAATGTGTAAAAGGTAAGAAAACAAAAGTGAGTTTTAGGACAAAGGAGCACAACACCTCAAAACCACTTGAAATTGTGCATACAGATCTATGTGGTACAACTCGAAGAAGACTACTTATTAGTGAAAGATACTTTATGCTCTTCATTGATGACTACTCAAGGATGACATGGGTCACCTTTTCGCAAGATAAATCACAAGCATTTGAAAGATTCAAGATCTTTAGGAAAATGGTGGAAAAGGAAAGTGGGTATAGATTAAAATGTCTAAGATCAGACAGGGGTGGAGAGTTCACATCAAATGAACTTGAAGATTACTATGAAAAAATGGAATTAGAAGGCAATAGTCTACTCCTAGAACACCATAGAAAAATGGTGTGGTAGAAAGAAAGAATAGGATAGTCAAGGAGATGGCCAAAACCATGTTAAATGAGGCTAGTTTGCCAGATACATATTGGAAAGAACTTATTCACACTGCTGCATATACTTTGAACCAGGTTCAATTAAGAACAAACAACAAAATGACACCTTATGAGTTATGGTATGACCAAAAGCCGTTAGTCAAATACTTCAAAGTATTTGGAAGCAAGTGATTCATCAAGAAAGATGTAGATGGTTTAGGAAGTTTTGACTCTAGGAGTGATGAAGGAATCTTTCTTAGTTACTCATCTAACAACAAAGTCTACAAATTCTACAATAAAAGGCTAAGAAGGGTCGTTGAGAGTGTGCATGTAAAATTTGATGAATATATGCATAGAGAATTTCAACAACAGGTTAATTGGTATGATGACTCTGGTGATGAATATTGTGAAGCTCAGACAGATACTAAACCAGGTGTAGCATCGAAGAAGATTCCCAACCAGTATGTACAACTGAATCACCCGAAAGAACAAATTTTAGGAAATAAGAGTGATGGTGTGTAGACTAGAAGAAGACTTGCCCGGAATGATGCACAAGTAAACCTGTGCCTTATGACTAAAGTTGAACCCAAAACTTTCAATGAGGCTAGAAAGAGACAAGAATGGATGGATGCCATGGAAGAAGAACTACACCAGTTTGAGAAGAACAAGACTTGGGAATTAGTCCCTAGACCGGAAGACAAGAACATCATTGGCACAAAGTGGGTCTATCAGAACAAGATGAATGCAGAGGGTATGATTGTGAGGCATAAAGCTAGATTAGTGTGCAAAGGATACTCTCAAGTAGAGGGGATTGACTTCAAAGAAACATTTGTACCGGTGGCTAGATTAGAAGCAATTAGGATGTTTCTAGCTTACTCTGCCTACAAGGGGTATAAAGTATATCAAATGGATGTAAAATATTCTTTTCTAAATGTAAATTTAGAAGAAGTATACATGGAGCAATCAGAAGGATTTTTGCTACATGATGATGAGACATTTGTGTGTCGATTAAAGAAGGCTCTGTATGGTTTAAAGCAAGCTCCCAGAGCATGGTGCTCAAGATTAGATCAATATCTGAAGGAGTAGGGATTCAAAAAGGGAAGTGCTAAGAAAAATCTATACATAAGGAAAGATGGAAATCACATGATTATTGTGGTTGTGTATGTAGATGACATCATCTTTGGAGGCAACAAGGATAATCTATGCAAATAGTTTGCTAATCAGATGCAGTCAGAATTTGAGATGTCAATGCTTGGTGAATTGACTTACTTCCTTGGCTTGCAGATATTACAAAAAGATAAAGGAATCTTTATCTCACAATTCAAGTATGCAAAGGAGATGCTGAAGAAATTCCAACTAGAAGATTGCAAAGGAGTAAGTACCCCCTTGGTGACCAGAAGAAAATTGAGTAAGAATGATGAATCACTGGTGGTGGATCATACTCTATATAGATCCATGATAGGAAGTCTACTTTATCTAACTGCTTCAAGACCGGATATAGTTCAAGTAGTATGCATGGTAGCCAGATTCCAAGCTACACCAAAGAAATCACACATGAATGTTGTTAGTAGAATTTCTAGGTACCTACAAGGAGCGCTCAGCTATGGTTTGTGGTATCCTAAGAAGGGATATTTTATCATAGAAGAATACACTGATGTCGATTGGGCAGGATGCATTGATGATAGAAAGAGAACAAGTGGTGTATTCGTTCTAGGAGACCAGTTGGTCTCTTGGCATAGCAAGAAGCAGGACTCAATCTCCTTATCTATTGTTGAAGCTGAGTACATTGATGCTGCTACATGCTATTCTCGGGTACTTTGGATGAAGTGGACTCTCAAAGATATACAGGTGGACATCACCGAACCTATTCCCATTCAATGACAATTCAACTGCAATCAACATAGAAAATAATCTGGTCATGCATTCCAGAACAAAACATATTGCTATCAAATATCACTTTCTATGAGAGAAGGTTGAAGGGCAAGAGGTAAGGATGGACTATGTTCCTACTAGTGAACAAGTAGCAGACATTTTCACCAAACTGTTATTGGTAAGCTCTTTTGAGTACCTTCGACACAAGTTGGGAGTTGTGTCATCTTCTTAGGAAGGCCCTATGTGGTTGAGGGAGAGTTGATAGTGGTCAAAGAGGGAGCTTGGTATGGGTCAAAGGGGGAGTGCACAAGTACCCTTTGTCATTATGTCAAAGGGGGAGAAATGTACCAGTATGGAGTGGATTGTGAGAAGTTGACATCAATGCCAAAGGGGGAGATGTTGGCATTTTGCAACTAAGTTGTCATTGATGTCAACCGGCATAATGGAGATTGAGCATAAAGGATAAAAGTACAAACCAGTCTGAAGGATGGTTGTTTGTTTATGATGAAAAGGCAGAATGTTAAAAGTTGTCTCACACCACCAGAGGTGAAGATGTGAAATCGGTACAGGATGCTCTACCGTTTAACAGAAGAAGAACACTCTACTGGCAAAGGGATATACCGATATGTGTTTGTCAGATTGACTATGTGTTGGTGGGCCATGTTTTGAATGGTATGATACCATGTGGAGAAGAGGTGGAAAGTGTGTTGTGGTTGGTGAAGCCTCATCTACAAGATTGATGAAATAGATAATCACCATTAATGAAGGAGCCACAAATCACAGGATTGCATCTGACTAATTGTGGCTCGAGGAAGAAGCAATGATGGAGGAATATTAGGGAGTTGTTGGCACCTGAATCAAGGCAAAGGAAATCTGATTCAAGACATTCTCATAAAGGAAACTTTTGGAAGACTTTATGTGTCATCTGACTTCATGATAAAAGATTTGATTTGTTATTTCCACTCCAATAAAAACATGCATTAGATAATGAAAACCATGTGCAGATGTAGTCTTCAAGGGTAGGTGATTGATCCAAGATAGGTGGGATTGGATCTCATGAAGATTGTGTCAAAAAGAGAAAACTCTAACCGCTCATGTTTTTGAATTGCATTCTAGTAGGAAAATAGATATAAGTAATGAGAGCTCTGAACATAATATGTTGTTGATTTTGTGAAGACTAAGAAGTGAAGAGAAGTGAGAGCAAGCAAGGAGAAAACTTTAGAAGGTGTTTTGAACAAGATGCAGTGTGAGTGAGCAAGGAAACCGGTGAGAGGATTCTACTGATAGTATCATAGTCTGGCAATTGACCCTAACCTGTAAGGTGCGGCAGAGCATGCAACATCCTAGTGTGGAACAGTGTGTTAAGATACTGTGTGTGAAAGGGAGAGAAAGATAACAAAGAGTTATTTGATTCAAGAGTTGTAGAATTCATTTGCAACAAGAAGCCTTAATTGTATTCAAATAGTATTTCAATATACATCACCAAGTTGAATCTCAGTGCAGGGATTGGTGCTCCTTGGGTTTGTGCCCTAAATTTGTAGCAGTTGGTGCCCAAAATCTTTGTAAATCTATGTTTTACCTATGAAGCTAGATTGGAGCAGTAGTCTTCAGCAACTTTTCTCATCGAGGTTTTTCTCATATTGGGTTTTCCTCATAAATATGGTGCTGTGAGTTACTTGTATGTGTATGGTCTCTTTGGATTTCTTTCTTGTATTACTAGTTTGAAAGTTAATTGATTAAGTAAATAACTGATATTCTCAAGTTATATCACAAGAGAAAGAAAACTAAGAACCACTGATTCACCCCCCTCTTAGTGGTACTTTGTGTTCAACAGAGGTGTTATCTTTAAGAAGGGGAGTTTGATATTTGATGGAAGTAACTATGCTATATGGAAGAACTAGATGGAAGTGCACTTGAGATGTCCTAGAGAATATTATTGGAAGATTACAAAGAATGTCTATTCTACTTCTCCGAATGGACCAGTTATTGCTTATGAGATCAAGGAAGCTGAGCATAACCTTAGAGCGAAGGAAGCATTACTGATTTCCCTAACTAACTCAACTATGACAAATATAATGGGACTTCAAACCACAAATGACATCTAGGAGAATCTTGAAACCTACATGAAGGAGATAAAGAAGTGAAAGTTGCTAAGCTATAGAGTTTGAAAGGAAAGTATGAGATGTTGAAGATGGGAGAAGATGAGAACATAAATACCTTTATGGCTAGGGTGAATGATCATTTCCTAGGTATTGTTAGGATTCCCACAGATACTGAGAGGGGGGGGTGAATCAGTATCTAACTAGTAGTAATAATTTCTTAAGTTAAAACATGCAGAACATAAAATAACAGTGTACCGGTATGCAAGAATTAATGCAATAAACAAAATCAAAAATATCCACATGAAAAGAACAACATAACACAATATGTTTAATGAGGAAACCCGGTGTGGGAAAACCCTCGATGGGATTTGTGACCCACAATATTCACTCACTAGCCAATAAGAGAATATTACTTACAATAGGGGCCTGCACATGCAGGAAGGCCAACTGCCTAGAGCTCACTGCTCAATGGGAAGTCACACTGACTTACAATAAGGATTATACAAAGCCAATGACTTGTACTGCTTTACAATAGCATCTCTAATGCTAGATTTAGTACCAGTTCTTGCTCTATTCTTTACATATACCCTTGACCTATAATTCGCACATTAGGTCTGCCTAATAATTTTCTTTATGCTCATTACATTTTTTTTCAAATGTCTACAATGATCTTCTTTATATACAAGAGTCATTTTACAATTTGCCAAGTCATCTTACAATAATAAACAAAATATTGCATAACAAAAATCCCATCAGCCTCTATGCTGGTATACATGTTTTCTTCTGTGCCGGTGCTGGTGCCAATGTAGAGTGATCTATTGATGTCGGTGCACTATCTTGCCTATGTAATACTTTGCCAGTATGATGTCTTGCCGGTGCCATAGGATTGTAAGGTTTCCGTCAATGACAAAACCTTCAATCACATACAATGTCTCATTGGAGTGTCCATATGCCAACAATCTCCCCCTTTGGCATTGATGGCAACACTCATGAGAAATTTCAAAAAAGTATCCAAAATGTGTAGTCAAAAAAAGATGTTACCAAAAATGTTTACCAAAAATATGAGGGCTCCCCTTGAGCATATGATTCCTATGTTTTGAACTTTCTCATCCCACTACTCCCCCTTTGGCATCAATGACAAAGGTTGTCAAGATGTCAGTAGAGTTTGTAGTTACATCTATCCATATCCTCAACCTTGTAGCTAGGTAGTTATTATCTGAAAAAGATCTCCCAAAATTAAGTTTATACTATCCATAAAATTTTTACTATCTTTTATTGTTGTTTCAGTCCTCTTCACTGTATCGGTGAGATGCTGCAAATGCTCTGCCGATGTTTTGCTGCCTTGTGTTAATGCCTCTGAGATTTCCTTCCACAGAGATGCTAAATAGTCCAATATTGGACTTAGTTTAGATCTCAAGTGTTTTGCCTTGTTTATTATTCTTTCTTTCTCTCTTTCTAGTTTGAGCAATTCTTCCTCAAAATTTGCTATCTTCTCTTCAAAAACTGATAATAAATCCGGTGAGTTGACAAAATTGTCTGCAAGCTTATTTATCACATCATGTGTCTTGCTTATTTTCTTGTCAATATCTACAGTCAAAATTTTTTTTTTACATGTATCTTTATACAAATTTTTCTATTCTTTCAACAAACTACATAGTTATTGTAGAAGTGTGTCAAAATCTATGTTACACTTCTTTATTTCTTCATCAAAGAATTTTTCTTTTTCTTTTTCTACCTTGTCCTTTACTGATTCTTCCTTTATTTTCTCAATATTTTCATAAATATATTTACACAATGTGTCCAATTGTCCTAAAGAGTCTTTATTATCTATATTACGGTTTGGAGCAATTACCTTCAAAATTGGTATAGAATCATCAATTGCTTTGTAGGCCTGTGAACTGCAGTCAGTTATTTTCTTGATGGAGTCAAGTAATACCTTAGTCACATTTGTTGACTTGAATGTTGATGATGACCCAACAATCTGAGTGTCAGTGGAAGTAACCATGCTTGTATTGACCTCTGGTAGGTCAGTTTGTCTTTGCATTTCTTTTAGCACTGGTTTTCCTACTTCACTACTTACCGGTGGCACTGTTTGCTTGTGTACCTGTTGTTCCAGAGCCTTTAGCTCTGTTGATTTCTTTGAATGTTGTGTTGTCTCTATCTATGCCTCAAATTCTAACTTTTTCTTTGTATCCTCTGCCGATTTCTCTATTTCTCATATTACCAGAGTCTCATTAGCCATATCTGACTTGTCAATTGTATCTTTATCAACTATTATGTTGATCTTTTGGGTATCAACATTTACAGTATATAGGACTTCAGAATTAGGATTTCTATGCTCTACATCCATACTTTCTGCTACCAGTTGGTCTTCAGTGGTTGTAATTTTCACAGGTGGGGGTAGGTTGTCTTTAACCTTTATGCTTGGTGGTCCACCAACTTTGCCTTTCCCCTTGTCCCTATCCTTCTGATATACCTTTATAGGTTTAGGTTTCTTGTATTCTTCTTGTTTTTCCTTGTCAACTAGGAATATATCCCAACCATCTTCTGTTTCCTCTGTTACTTCAGTAACTCTTCCTGCCATCAGTGAAATATGCCGGTGTGTAGTAGAGAATCCTGACCAGTTCCCCTGAGCAATCAAATCATCAATTTCCTTGGGAGATTTTACTAGATATAAAACAAGTAGTTTTTCTAAATTTATTTTCTTATCTAATTCAATCGTTGCTTGCCTTCTAGCCTCAAGTCTTTTGTACAAATCATCAGGACTTTCATTTGCTACTTCCATCAAAAATTTCTTGTACATGTCCATATACAGTATCATTTCCTCAACTTGCCCTTTCTCATCAGCAGATAGAGTGTCATAAATTTTCTCTATGTTTTTCAGTTTTCCTTCCTCTATGATTTCATTTAACAATATATCTAGAGGTGCCAAGTCACTGTTTGTCCTTTTCTTTTTCTTTGGTGTTAGCTTCTTCTTGTGTGTGACCTTTCTAACTAGAGATCTCACTGCTTGTTGCTTCTGCCTTGTCCTTCTAGGTGAAGGAGTGGTTGCCGGTGTGGGATCTCTTTTTCTAACAACTCTTTTAAAAGTTACTGGCATGTCACCTTCTAAAGAAGTACCTATCGGTGAGAGATGAGCTTCAGGTTGTGAAGCTACCAACTCATCTTCTGTTATGCTAGTTTTCTTTAGTATATCTTCCTTAATGGCCTTTGCTTGTCTGGATCCTTTCCTCACAAATGCCTCAACCTTCTTTACTCTTTTCTTAGATTGTATTTGGCTTTCTATGGTCTTAGCACTACCAAATACTTCTTCCTTGGGTTCATTGGGGGCTTCCAGAGGTGTTGTAGCATAAGTTTCAACTATGTGATCATCTATCTCATAGCCCATTTTGGTTACCCAAATTGTCCTTGGGATGACTGCTTCCATCCAGATTTCATCTTTCTTAATAACAAAGCATATATCATCTTTGTATTTGTCTACTATTTTCTAAGATAACCTTATTATTTTCTTCATTTTGGTCTTCAATGCTTGGAAAAAGTCATGAATATTGTTCTCCTTGTTCTCACCCATGGTATTGGATAGTTCTGTTAATTGCTTTCCTACCAGTATGTCATATACAAGTTCTTTATAACCTATATCGAGAACCTGTTTTGTTATGTGTAGCATCAAGCATACTAATAGATTTCCAAATCTGAAAGTTCCTTTCTTGTCCTTCTTGATTTTTCCAAGGTTGTCAATTAGTTCATCTTTTAACCATTCATAGATGTTAATTTTTGCATTGTCTGTTACCATATCATAAGCACTCTTAATGCATAAACTTGAAACTGAGTTAAGTCTATTAGCATGAGTGGCTTTGTAACCTAATATCATACTTATGAATCTCACATTGATATCTTTTACATCATTAACCCTTAGAGATCTCTTGTCAAATGTTGCACCTATTAGGTCTACAACTAGGTCATTGGAAACCTTCTTATTTTTATCTGGTCTCTTACCAGTGGTCGGTAACCTTGTGACAACTTTTACAGCTTCCTTGGTGATCTTATGGATTGCATCTAGCCAGAAAAATTCTCCATGAACTCTGCTTAACACTATCCTAATCACATCCTTAGGAAATTCAGGAATGCTAAGGATTTCTATGAATCCTAGGGTTTCAATAACCTTGTGTTCAGCTTTAACATTGTCGGTATCATCACATATCATGGTTTTATACATGGTTTTGATTTCCTCATCTCCTAACTCTTCAATGTTGCAGTGGATGTACATTCTAGGGTCTTCAGCATATACAACACCTTTAGGGATTTGAGAAATTGCATCTAAGGTATCATCCTTCTTTGCTATCTCAAGGACTAACAGAAATACGGGCCTAGGTATTTTAATTACTTTATCAATAGTAGGGTTTGCTATGTATTCAATTGTAGAGGTGGATGCCATGATAAAATACTTTTTTTTGCCTTGGATGGATGATTGCTTGGAGTGTGCTTGCTTCTTGCTTGAAATGCTTTAGCTCAGAATCTTTGCACTCTCTGAAAATTTGAAATCACGGTGAAATGAAATGGAGCAAATACCTTACTTTTATAATGTCTTTTCACCATCTACCACATTAATTGCATGCCGGTTAAGTATTCACTTAACATTGTCTGCTAGTAATAAGTAATTTTCAACTTCTTATTTCTAACCGAGGGAATAATAGCACATGTATCAATGGATTGCCAAACCCTCAAGGAAATTTTCTTCAATTAGATGAAGAACTTCCTGCTAATGGAGCACTACTCTATCCTACTGGTGAAGCATTACTTTGTCCTTCTGGGGAAGCATTGGTTGGTTCTACTAGTGGAGAAGTATTCCCAATATTTAGATCAGCTTTTCTAATCCATTGCTTTGAGAATTATTTCTTAACCTCTTCAACCTTTTCTTTACCTTTCAAGCTAGCACTTTTGTTGTCTACCGGTGTTCCTTTACTTCTACATAATTTAGCAATATGACCAATCTTATTACATGCATAACAAGTTACATTATTTTTCTGAATAGCTTTCCCATAACCTATGCTGGTTTGTGTTCTACATTGATTTGATAAATGTCCAAATCTTCCACAAACATAACATCTCACATTCATTCTGTAGTTTTCAAAGTTATGACCAACTTTGTTGCATTTTGAACATTGACCAGTGGGTGTATTGATATTCTAATAATTCCTAGATCTACATTCATTTTCTCTATGACCATACTTATTACAGTTAAAGCATCTTCCATTGAATTTATAAGCATTAGGATGTCTTACTGGTTTGTTGTGATCCTGAGTATTTGCAGTACCGGAGCTTTCACCAACTTCAAAGCCAATTCGAGAAGTGTCACCTTTAGGTTTTTGATTCTTCAACAAGGTGCCAAGTTACTCTGAGCTTTTCTTGAATTTTTCTTTGTGTTGATTTGCAGTTTCCAGTTCTCTTTCCAAGATTTTTTTTTGTCTCATCAATTCATTTGAGTCATTTTGAGTATGCTTCAGATCTGTCTTCAACATGTCATTTTCATAGCTAAGTCTTGTGTTCTCATTTGCTGCATCACTTAGTCTTCTGGTCAATTCTTCTTCATTCTTCTTTCTATCCTCAATCTCTTTGCAAAATCGCATAGTCATATCCTGCATTTCATTTTTTATTGTCATGTTCTCTTGTTTCAACTTGGTTATCATATCATTAAGTGATTCCTTTTCATCATTCTCATTTTGCATTTTTTCACAAAGTTCTCTTCTCTTATTTCTTGCAACAGTAAGATTTTCTTGAAGTGCCTGAATGATATCCTGAGCTGCTCTTAAATCATCTTCTAAATTGATGTTTTTCAACTTCTCCACATCATAGTCTGTAAGAGCTCCTTCAAGTTGCTTCATCAAATTTTCCATCTTTACCGGTGTCAAGATCTTCCTCAAGCTATTAGGCTTTTGAAAATAGAGGACCAGACTCTGATACCGATTGTTAGGATTCCCACAGATACTGAGAGGGGGAGGGTGAATCAGTATCTAACCGGTAGTAAAAATTTCTTAAGTTAAAACATGCAGAACATAAAATAACAGTGTACCGATATGCAATAATTAATGTAATAAACAGAATCAGAAATATCTACATGAAAAGCACACCATAACACAAGATGTTTAATGAGGAAACCCGGTGTGGGAAAAACCTCGGTGGGATTTGTGACCCACAATATTGACTCACTGGCCAATAAGAGAATATTACTTACAATAGGGGCCTGCACATGCAGGAAGGCCAACTGCCTAGAGCTCACTGCTCAATGGGAGGTCACACTGACTTACAATAAGGATTATACAAATCCAATGACTTGTACTGCTTTACAATAGCATCTCCAATGCTAGATTCAATACCAGTTCTTGCTCTATTCTTTACATATACCCTTGACCTATAATTCGCACATTAGGTCTGCCTAATAATTTTCTTTATGCTCATTACATTTTTTTCAAATGTCTACAATGATCTCCTTTATATACGAGAGTCATTTTACAATTTGCCAAGTTGGCTTACAATGATAAACAAAATATTACATAACAAAAATCCTGTCGGCCTCTATGTCGGTATACATGCTTTCTTCTGTGTCGATGCCGGTGCTAGTGTAGAGTGATCTGTTGATGCCGGTGCACTATCTTGCCTGTGTAATACTTTGCCGGTATGATGTCTTGCCAGTGCCATAGGATTGCAAGGTTGCCATCAATGACAAAACCTTCAATCACATACAATGTCTCATTGGAGTGTCCATATGCCAACAGGTATTAGATATGCCAGTGGAACCCTTGAAGAAGATGAAATTATTGCTAAGGTGTTGATATCTTTGCCTCTTGCTTAGAAACATAAGGTAGCTCTATTGATGAGATCTAGAGTATGACAATAGTAACAAGAGATATGTTAGTTGGAATGATTATTTCTTTTGAGCTAAACAAATTTGGTGAATCACATGGAAAGTTTGAGATAACATTTATAGAATCTATATCTGAAAAGAAGTATGAGCTTGATGAGTGCAAAATATCTAGCTATGAAAGAGAAAGGAGAGAGATGGAAGACAAAGAAAGAGAACTAGATGATCTTGAAGCACTGATTGCCCAGAGATTGCCTAAGGGAGATGGTAAGTATGATGGAAAATTTCCTTTGAAATGTTTTCTTGTAATAAGATAGGACATATTGCTTCTAGGTGTCTGGAGAGAATGGCTAAATATGATAGGAATGATAAATTTGATAAGCATGATAGGAATGATAGATATGAGAAGCATGGGTGAACTCACAATAATGGTTCCCACTTTTGCCAATGAAAAAAATTGGCAGAGGTGGGGGAAAAAATTTTTAGGGGTTCGAACGAACTGGGGGTGTTCGAGTGAACCACTCCTGAGGGTTCGATCGAACCAAAGATGGATATGGGGGTTTAATGTAGGTTGAAAGCTGAAAGATGAGAAGTTCTAGTTGCTATTGATTGGGAATGATGATGTAACACTAACATTGGGTTCGTTGTAACCCCCTCTCCACAGTAAAAATCCAAACTTGAAAATGATATTTAACTGTCATTTTTCCACTTTTATAGAGATTTTAAAAAAATAAAAATTTGGGTTCGATTGAACCCAATAAAACATTTACTTTAATTGGGTTTGATCAAACCCAATAAAATATTTTTTTTTTTTTGGTTCAATCGAACCCAAATTTTTATTTTTTAAAAATCTCTATAAAAGTGGAAAAATGACAGTTAAAATATCATTTTCAAGTGTGGAGTTTTACTATGGAGAGGGGGTTACAACGAACCTAATGTTAGTGTTACATCATCATTCCCAATCAGTAGCAACCAGCACTTCTCATCTTTCAGCTTTCAACCTACATTATTTTAGGTGCACAAAATAACCTCTTTTTTGTTTCATAATTTTTTTTTTACTTTATTTATTTTTTAATTCAATTTATTTAATAATTAATAAATAATTTGTTTGTTAATTTATTTTTTTAATTAAATAATTGTATATGTATTGTTTTTTTCAGCATTTTAGAAAAAACGTTAACAAAAACTTAGAAAACATATCTATACTAAAATTTTAAAACTTAAAAAAATGTCTAAAAATTTTGAGAAAAACATTAGTAAAATTAAAACTTAGAAAAATGTTAGAAAACTTAATTTAATGTTTTAATATAACATCAAATTATTTATTTAATTAAATAACTGTATATGTATTTTTTTTTCAACTTTTAAAAAAAATGAACATATGAAAAACTTATAAAACTAAGATAGTAAATTAAAACTTAGAAAAACATTAGCAAAATTAAAAATTAGAAAAATGTTAGAAAACTAAATATAATAAATTAAAAATTATAAAAATATTATAAAACTTAGATAATAAATTTAAACACATTAGACAAAATAAAACCTCTATGAACCCTTTTCACATCCTATTACACACATAACATGACCCCTTAGGACCCCTTAAGACCACATATTCCCCTAACAACACTATATGACCTATTGGGACCATACAGAATCACATAGTATCCTATGGGGTCATATGTGGTGCTAAGGGGTCACGCAAGTGTTAACACAAATGTGTGACCCCTTAGGACCACATATGACCCCTTATAACATCCTAATGTATACAACATACCCCTTAGGATCACATAGTCTCTTAAGGGGTCGTATGTGGTCCTAATGGGTCACACATGTGTTCTAACACATGTGTGACCCCTTAGGACCACATATGACCCCTTATAACATCCTAGTGTGTACAACATACCCCTTAGGATCACATAGTGTCCTAGGGGGTCATATGTGGTCATAAAGGGTCACACATGTGTTCTAACACATGTGTGACCCCTTAGGACCACATATGATCCCTTATAACATCCTAGTGTGTATGAGATACCCCTTAAGATCACATAGTGTCTTAAGGGGTCATATGCGGTCCTAAGAGGTCACACATGTGTGACCCCTTAGGACCACATATGAATCCTTATAACATTCTAGTGTGTACGACATACCCCTTAGTCCATCACAAAGTGTCCTAATGGGTCATATGTGGTCCTAAGGGGTCACACATATGTTCTAACACATCTGTGACCCCTTAGGACCATGTATGACCCCTTATAACATCCTAGTGTGTATGACATACCCCTTAAGATCACATAGTGTCCTAAGGGCTCATATATGGTCATAAGGGGTCATGCATGTGTTCTAACACATGTGTGACCCCTTTGGACTACATATGACCCCCTTATAACATCCTAGTCTATACGACATACCCCTTAGTATAGCACAAAGTGTCCCCTTAGGACCACTTATTACCCCTTATAACATCCTAATGTTTATAATGTACCCCTTAGGACCCAATTTGACCACATAATTATCGCATTGTGATTTAGTCTTTTTCTCTCAAGTCCCTTAATTTGCTCAGCATGTGTTTTAATTAGTATATATGTACATGATTTAGTCTTTCAAGCTCTCTTCCCTTAATTTGCTCAACATGTGTTTTAATTTTTAAATTATGTTTTAATTTAGTACATGTATATATCTTTAATGATCTCTCTCTCTCTCTCTCTCTCTCTCTCTCTCTCTCACTCTCCCTAAAATTAATGATATCTCTCTCTTTGTCATGAAAATGACCTCCCTCTCTCTCTCTCATTAATGTTTTAATAATTTAAAATGTATGTATGTGATATATATATAAATTTATATTTTTAATGATCTCCCTCTTGCTCTCTTTAAAATAATTTATTTAAATTTGAATTATGCAATAACTTCATGTATATAGATGAATTATGCAAGAACTTCACATGTGTACATTTTAATCTAATGAGCTCAAGATTAATGATCTATCTCTCTCTAGAATTTAACTGATTTTAATTTAATGTTTTAAATTGAATGCACTTCATGTGTGTGTGCTTATGTAGATTTTAACTTTATGATCTACCTAGATAGATGGAGGATCAGGATCCCCATGCACCTATGCATGATCAGGATCTTCATGCAGAGGCTCTTGGTCAGTATCCACCTCCACAGGCTCCTGATCAGGACCCTCTCCCTTTTCCATCATAATGACCATAAGATGAGGAAATTGAGAGGTATTTTAGATGACCCATGGATTGATGGCATGTACAAGAGTACACATGAATCCATTTTTAGGAGTTTATAGTCTTTGAGGGATCATTTAGTTAGCCACACCTCATTTTTTCCATAGGTTATGGAATCTATCTATAGACAGTTGAGGGGTCCTCATTCGTTCGCTGATGTGTTGGGGGCAGTCTTGAAGGAAAATTTTAAGGAGAGATGTTTTCCACAGTATCAAGAGAAGAGCATGGTGAAAGGATTTCAGGTGACATGATGCATTGATCCACAGGTTGAAAAGTTGATTTACCCATGTTTCTTAGCTATCCATGGTCATTATCCTAATAATGACCAAATACCATTATACTTTGCACAGCAGGTCTATGTTGAGGATCACTATCAGTTGAAACCCAACTACCTTGACATTCCTAGATATTATGGACAAGGGAGGGGTAGGATTTCTGATAGAGATGCATATCATAGGCCTGAGAGAGCTTCGCCCAGACATAGGGAGCTTGTTGGTGAGAGATTTTTGGTGATAGTCCCAACCCTCACCCCTAGAACAAATCATGTTGTGATTACTTCTTAGAGAGAAGAAATTGATAGGATTGGAGATATTGTATTGACAATAGCCACCATATCATTAGATAGGTTGGGTAGATATATGATGAGCCAACCATGTTCCAGATCATCCATAGATGCATCTTCCAATCATGGGGTGGCTTCAGATTTAGAGCACTATGTTAGTACTAGCATCCCCTTGCTAGATGATGTAGCATCTATAGAAAGAGGTTCTAGACATGTATAGATGTCATAGTATTTATCTAAGGACCTGCTATAGTCATATTGGTTCATTTCATCTCAGCTTGGGATACCATTGGCTGTTGTTAAAAATGAGATTCTTAGAGACATGCAGGCTACTACATCGACACATATGTAGGGATAGTCACAACATTCTCATCACTCTAAATATGCTCTGGATGACCCACCTGCAGATCACTATGTTGATGTAGAGGAGCAGATACATGATGATCAGGTCCATATTATAGATGAGGGCTTGGATTCATTCAAGGAGCAGCTATGAGATTTGAGCCAGACTGGTTTTATTGATATGCTACTAGCATCAGACACTTCATCGATGCCCAGTCATATAGTTAGCCCCTTACACCCCTGAGTCATTGATATAGGTAGAGAGAGATATGTAGGCACTACTGGTGTGGTTGATATAATCATAGCAGATAATTAGACTATATAGGCTCTCGATACACAGGTGTGTATGTGAGGGTAATTTTTAAAAAGATGTAGATGTGATTTTTAGATTTAATAAATAACTTTCAATGGGTATCATTTATTTTTCAAACAAATCCTAAAATACACATGTATGTACATTAGTTACCTAATTCCACTCTTAGCTTGAGCTCAGAGCCACATGTGCATAGGTGAGATTCTTTAGATGCTACACCTGCTAGTGGACAGGTTAGTTATGGATTTTGTATGTAAATGTGTATTACAGTATATTATAATTTACTCTAGTCTATTTGATTATTTAAATAAGATTCATACATGTAGATATATTCTTAATATTTAAATATAACTTCTACTTTTGCAGGGGTCTATTGGACATCCAAACTCTCACCAGGACTCTCACTCAAATGGTTGCTATGTTCATGGCTGACATGATGAATGTTGATTTGCCACTTTATAGATCATTTGTTTATCTTTTTATATATGTATTCCAAGCTCTCATCTAGACATGAATGTATTGCTACATTCAGACTTACTTTAGATTTCTATGTATTCAGAGTTACTTTATATGGAGCTTTTATTCTTGGACTTACTTTATATTGCTATGTATTCAGATTATATCATGTGCATGTTAGATTATACTTTATACAATTCATGTTTGGTTATACTTGCATGTTTGATTATAGTGTATATATATGCATGTTTTTTATTATATTGTACAAGTATAAATCATATGTGTGTTGGCCATATGATGGAATTGATTATGTGTTGCATTGATGTCAAAACTTGTTGTTATGGTTGCTTACCGGCTTCCGGTAGATGGATTGGATTGGGAAGATTTTTTAGATGATTGCCACCAGTATGATTTGGATGATGGAATAAGTCTATTTGGATGGTTCATATGCTTTTGAACTATGTTTCAGTCAGTTGGTATTGACTTGATGATCGGATGCTATCTTATACTCTAGTAAGATTTATTTATTGGTTTGCTAAGGGTTTCAATAAGTGGTATTAGTGCAGCTTCTAGAAGGGATTTAGGATGCTGATGGTGATTGTGTTCATGCCTTGATTGATTGGTGTCATTAATTTGGTGTATGTGGATCTAATTTAGGTTTGGTGCTATCTAGGTTATGGATCAATTTGCATGAAACATGTTGGTGGATCCTTGGATGTGCTTCCAATATGTTTTATTGATTAGATAATATTTGTTTGGCCTTAGGCTGACATGTGTTATGATTTTATTTTAGGACTATGTAATGGATCTATTGTATTATCATTTATGTGGCTGACCTAATTGGTTAGGTCTTGGGTTGGTATAAACATATGAAAGATATTATTGTACATCAGACATAAGAATGAGAAAGGAGAAAATAATGTAATCATCATTTGTGCATAGGATTTGGCTAATCATTGGTGATCGAGTTGGGTTTATCTAAGAGGTTTTAGACCTCTAGTATTGAGCTTATTCAAAACTATTATCCGATATGTTTGATGCTATCACCGATAGTTCTTCTCTCTGGATTGTAGTCCAAATATCTTGAGGTGGTTGAAATCTCTATAGTTAGTGAGACTCCATTGTCATGAGTAGTGCACTCTAGTTAGTGTGCCTTCCTACATGTGTAAGCCCCTATTATAATCATATACTTGTTGCAGAAGTCTCGTCTAACTATGGGTAGGGTTTCCCACCATGGTTTATCCTCATTGAGGTTTTCCATGTACAAATCATGGTGTTATGTGTTATGGTTGCATGGTATTGATTCTTTGGTTTTCATTTATGCTTTAATTCTTAATCAATTATTCCAGTATAAGGTTTTAAGTTCTTTAATTCAAATAATATTTTAACAACTGATTCACACCCCCCCCTCTCAGTTGTTCACAAATTATCCTAACAATTGTTATCAGAGCCTACTCCTCTTTTTGCAGAAGCTTAACTACTTCAGGAAGACCCTATGGAAACTAATAATTCAACTCATATTTTCTAGAAGGACAGCCCTAGGCTTGATGGAACAAACTATGGAGTATGCAATATTTACATGTAGACTCGTTTAAGATGCATTAGAAAGGAAATTTGGGAGATAACTCAGAATGGTTACACTCCTCATAATCTGGTATCTGGCATTCCTGCACTAGAAGACTTGGATAAGAGCAATGAGAATGATTGCAGATCTAGAGAAGCCCTCTTAAGCACCTTATTAGATCAGCAAATCATAGGACTATCAGACAAATCATCGACAAAATCTATATGGGACAAGTTGGAGACTCTGAATGAAGTGATCCTACTATTAAAATTGCAAAACTTGAATGTTACTGGGTAATATATGAAAGCTTGATGATGGAGGAAGATGAAATAATTTATGCATTCATGGAAAGGGTTAATGAAATTTGTATTGGGAACTCAGTGCTATGGTGGATCTCTAAGTGAGGAATAGATTGTTTCAGAAGTGTTAAGGGTTTTACCACTAGCATATAAGATGGAGGTAACTACAATTAATGAGCTTAGAACCATGGCTAATTCTTCTGTCAATAGAGATACTCTTGTTGGGAAGATATTTTCTTTTGAGATTGAAGAATTTGGTCCTCCTGGAGCTAGAAAGATTGATATTACATTTAATGCATCTACATCATCAACTGGCAATCAACATTGGAAAGTGTTGTATGCAAAGGAATTGGAAGAGATTAGGAAAGAAGATGAATAGCTTGAGAAACTTGAAGTCCTATTTGCTAGAAGGATATCTAGAGGTCCATCAAGAAGTAAGTATGAAGAAAAACCTTCTTTAAAATGTTTTGCATGTAATAAGATATGTCATTTTGCATCTAGATGTCCTGAAAGGAATTCAAAATTGGAAGAAAGAGCAAGAATATCTTTTAAGCCTAACCCTGAATATTAAATCAAGCATAAGTACAAGAAATACAAAAAAAAATCATGCTACTATGTTGATGAGGAAGGAGTAACTGATGACTCAGAAGAAGAACCGACAAGAGATTCAACTAGTGGATCTAGCAATGGAAAAGACTAGGTATTTTATGCTATGAAGGAAGATGATCTGGAACTAGTTATCAAAAATGAGGAAAATGCCCTTGAAGAAAAATTTGAAGACACAGATGAATGGGTAATAGATAGTGGATGTTCTCATCATATGACATGTGATAACGGAGAGTTTCTAACCCTACAAGAATTTGATGGTGGTCAAGTCAGGTTTAGTAATAGCAAGGCATGCATGATCAAAGGAAGAGGAACCATTTCAGTGGATGGTAAGCATAAAATTGATAATGTTTATTATGTTGAAGGTATTAAGCATAATATTTTGAGTGTAGGACAATTGTTCAATAGAGGATTTCAATTACAATTCAAGGATGGGAAGTGCAAAATCATTAGCAAGTCAGGATTGGAGATTGCAACCGGTACATAGACAAAAGGTAACATCTTTCATTTGAACTCTAGTGAAAAGACATGTTTGATTGCACATATTGATGAAATTTGGATATGGCATAAGAGGTTGTGTAATGTAGATTTTGATTGCATTATAAAGATCAGTTCAACTAAGGCAGTTAGAGATTTACCTAAGACTATGAAGCCTCACAATCCAATATGTAAAGAATGTCAAATGGGTAAGAAAATCAAAACTTCTTTTAAGAGAATACCTGATAAATCTAATGATGTTGTTGATTTGATTCATAATGACCTATGTGGTCTTGATAATACAAGAATCTTTCAAGGAGATAGATATTTCATGTTAATCATTGATGACTATTCTAGAATGTTGTGGGTTCCTTTTCTAAGGGAGAAATATGAAGCCTTTGATAAATTCAAGATCTTTAAAGCTATGGTAGAGATAGAGACAGGAATGAAAATCAAGTGTCTAAGATCAGATCAAGGTGGTGAATTCACATCCAGTGAATTTAACAATTATTGTGAGAAAAATGGAATTAGGAGATAGATATCTGCACCCCGGACACCTCAGTAGAATGATATTATGGAAAGAAAGAACATAACCATTTTGGATGCAGCTAGAAGCATGATGATGGAAGCTAATTTACCTCATATCTATTGGAGAGAAGTAGTAAGTAGAACAATTTTTACATTCAACAAAGTTCATATCAAAGGATATACCGATAAGACACCTTATGAATTATGGTTTGGTCATTCCCCTACTCTTAAGTATTTCAAAACCTTTGGAATTAAATGTTATATAAAAGAGATGATTTCATTGGAAATTTTGACCCTAGATGTGATGAAGGAATATTTCTTGGTTATTCAACTAAAAGAAAAGCATATAGATATTATAACAAAAGATTGTAGAGAATTGTGGTGAGTGCTAATGTGAAAGTGGATGAGCTGTACAAAGACCAAGCTAAATCTTATGATAGTGAAATAGTAGTAGAAATGATCATAACTGAATTGGTAGTTTCTGTACCAAAACAAAATACTAAACTAGTTACCCCAACATCATTAGAAAACTCAACTGTAACTGAAGAGCAACACAAAGAACCTGAAAATCAGAAAACACCAAGGTATGTAAGGCTAAATCATTTTGAAAATCAGATCATTGGAGATAAAAACATGGGAGTTATTACAAGGAGAAGATTGGCAAATCAAAAGGAATGTTTCATTTCTTAGATTGAACCAACATCAGTAATTAAATCTTGTAAAGATGAATATTGGATGAAAGCAATGGAAGATGTATTAGATCAGATAGAAAAGGAAAATACTTGGACTTTGGTTCCCCGACCTAAAAATAAGAATGTTATTGGAACTAAATGGGTTTTTAGAAACAAAATAAATGAGGATGGACAAGTTGTAAGAAACAAGGCTAGATTGGTCTACAAAGGATATTCTTAAAAGGAAGGAATTGATTATGTTGAAACTTTTGCACCGGTAGCTAGAATTGAAGTTGTTACACTATTTTCTTGCTTATGCAGCCTATAAGAACTACAAGGTCTATCAGATGGATATTAAGGGTGGATTTATGAATGGAGAACCTGAAGAGAAAGTCTTTATTGAGCAACCAAATGGATTTTTATTGTTCGATGACAAAAATATGGTTTGCAAATTAAGGAAAGCCATATATGGATTAAAACAGGCTCCTAGAGCTTGGTATGCAAGGTTGGATAACTATATTTTCAAGCTTGATTTTATAAAAGGTAATGCTGACAGTCACATATATTATAAGATCACTAATGATGACATTTTGATTATTGAAGTATTTGTTGATGATATCAATTTTGGAGGTGAAGAATTTTTTTAGGTTTGTAGATTACTCAGACTGACAAAGGCATCTTTATCTGTCAAACTAAATATCTAAGGGAATTGTTGAAGAAATTTGGTATGAAAAATTCTAAACTGGTTAGTACTCCTATGTTTACTGTATACACCTAAAAATGGTCTGAAGATAATTAATTAAATAAGCAATTATTTAATTAATCTCCCTTCCCAATTTAATTGAATTCACTAAGCAATTTGATTAAATTTCCCTTTTCATCTACTTATTAATAAATCTAAGGATTTATTTAATAGGTTCATTTCATTTCACCCCTTTAATTAATTAATTCCCTCCATCCAAAATCATTTCTTCTAAATCCCCTAATTAATTAAAACAAATCAAATTCATGAGTTGTTGAGATTAATTAGCCTTTTCCCATTATTTGAATTTTTAAATTCAAATTCTCCTAACTTCTACCACTCCTAAACCTAACCATTCCTAAACCTAACCCATTCTACCTACCACCATGTCCCCTTTCATCCAACATCTTCTAGAACCTTTGTGACACTTGTCACTAAGTGTTCCCTTTCATCCTACTCCTTCTAGAAGCCTCTTGACACTTGTCACCATAGAGATGACAGATGTTCCCTTTAATCCAACCCCCTTTTCCATCCTCCTCCAATTTAGCCATTGATATCCTGAGATCAATCTTGACTATTGATTATTACCACATCAACCCTAGCCTTGAAAAATCCTATAAATAGACCTCATTTTGGAGCACAAAGGGTCCCATATTCATATCATTTTTTCATCCCATCTCATTCTCATCTTATGCATTGTAATTATAGGCATCTAGCTTCTAGTTTATCATTCTTCACAATGTTATCATGCTTAATCTTAGCTTAATTGCATCTTAATCTTAGTTCATTTTGTCGTACTAGAACTAATTCTATTTCATACAAATTTCTACTTGTTAAATCCTATGTCATACGAGTTTGCTTTTATTCCTATGCAAAATCTAAATTTGTGTCGTACGACTCTCTACCTCTGTGATTTTTTGATAAACTGCAAGTTAGAATTTTCAAGTTTGTCTATACATTGGTAATTTGCATTTTTTAAGGTCTTAAAGGCATTTTTAGCCCTTGAAAGTGCTGAAATCTCATCTACAACTCTTGGAGACCTTTCCAACGAGTTAAACGACTCGTAATTTCGAGTCCTGAGCCAAAAGTTATGCCTATTTGAAGTTAGGATAAATTTTCATATAGTTTTTTTTGAAAATTTCATAGTTCAGATCACTAATGCTAATCTCGTTCTGTCTGTGAGATTTTTGGCAACCTAATTCTTTTCTATAGGACTATTTACAAAGATACACTTGTCAAAGACATAATTCAAAACACAATCATGACTACGACTGGATTTATTGTAGGTTGCCTATGAATTCAACCAAACTTGGTGTATTCATTTAAATTTCTAGGCACGCTTGATTTTGGGCTAAAAATGAACAACCATGTATTTCATATCTTTGATGATAGGTGAGTATGCTCTCACCTTTCTTAGGTGATCAAAAAGATAGACTCATCCTTTTACTTTCATTAGTGCATCTCTTTAGCAGGTCTGCCCTCCTGAGGAGTTATTAACTCTTAGCCCTTAAAGCTGGTGAGAGGGGAATGACCTAAGTGGGAATGGATAATGCCAAGTAATCCAACCCACTATAAAATAAATGTGTTTTTGATGAAAATCAAAGCAACAGTAGTTCTCGAGAATAGCTCTCCTCCATACCTTTGGGTATATCAAACCTTGGTTTTCAAGGCTAGGAGACCTCTTAATTGAGCTTATACCATGATGTGCTGAACAAATCCCTTACTAGTGCCGGTTAAAATAGAAGCTACCCGATTCACCTCCAAAAGGGTGATAATCTTTTTGCAAGAGAGATAGTAACTCTCGCAAGATACTTGCCATAACATGCCCCCATTAGCATTTGGAGTCAGATAATATGGCATTGAGAATCTATTGTGTGAGACTCAGCGACCGTATTCTAATTAGCTATTGGGTGTGTACCTAAGTCAACAAGCAAAGGTTTTCATTCTTAGCCAACTTCCTTGGGGTTTAGCTTGATTGGAGTCATGTATCACATCATGTGTTTGTTGTGTATCCATCCCTAAATTGAAAAATCTGACACCTTAAAACTAGTAAACCAAAGTAAAACATCAAAATTTAGTGATCAAAACTCAAACAAACAAACACTTTTTACACCTGTTAAAATACCTATCATACAAGTCAAGATTTTTTCGTACTGCTTGATCTTCTATTGTATGAGTCAAGGTTCTATGTCGTATGAAACACTGCTTTACAGATGAAGTCACTAGTATGTCATTCTATCTTGTATCTCTTGTCGTTCTATGCTACATAATTTGTCATACGAAACTCTGCATCTGTCAGTCTAGAACTGTGTCTTACATGCCTGTTTTAGATTTGTCAATTCTACCTGATCAATTTGTAGTAAACATAAACACCTTTTATCTGTCAATCTGTGCTTAAATTGTCTCCTTGGTTTGCTTGATCAAGTTATCATCTATACAAATCAGAGTATAGAAGATAAACACCTTAAGATTTTCAAAGTGCTCACCCTCAACAAGTTCAAGATCTAAACATCCTAAAGTGCATTATCACCCTCTTTGGTAAACTGATCAATCAAACATAGTTTCTCATTAGGATCAATCATCCTTTATCACAAAATTGAAATGTTTGGTTAGGATAACTTTGTCCCACATCGTAGGATATATCATTCCTATTGGACTTGGTTCTTATCAAATCATCACCATTGCACTCCTAAACCGAAGATCAAAAAACTTGCAAACCTTTAAACACTTGAATCCTCTTTTAGTGTCATATCACTCTATTGCCTTGACATTGACCATTGATCACTTACCAAAAAAAACTTTAGACAATCAAACCCTTGAAACGGAAACAAAAATATTTGCAATAGCTGAAAAATCATATCAACATGACATATCAAAGCAAAACACAAGAAGAAAACATAACAAGACAACATATCAAAGCAATCAAACAAATTAAAAATCAAAATCCAACTATGTTAAAACCTCACAAGGATTTAAATACATCTCAAAAGAAAAGTGGTTCTTTTATGCACCTCTTAAAGAGATCCCTAAAGGATTTGTCGAAAGAAGATCAAAACCATGCACCCTTGTCTAACAATGATTCATCCATCCATAAGCAAATTGATGCTACAAAGGCATCTATTCGTACACCTCTTGAAAGCTGGCAAGAACCTTCCATAGCATCCTCACCAAACAATATTGCCATCAAACCTATTTTCAGAGGATCCTATTCAAAGGTCATCTCCTTCATATCCAAGCATTGATTCATTACAAAATCCCCATAGCGCTTCCTTGCAAATTGAAGTCCTCATTCATAGAATGCTTGTTAAATGTGTCCTGATAGATGGGGGAGATAGCTTGAACATTTTCTCTTTGAGTCTTGTTCGTGCTCTAGGCTATTCAGAAGATGCAGTTGATCCCTGGAAAAAGATAAAAATCAAAGCACATAATGAAGAAGAGCATTCATCTAAAGGAATGGTGACATTACCCATCATAGTGGGACCTTTGTAGAAGGACATAGCATGCCAAGTTCTAGACATGGAATTACCATACAACATAGTCTTGGGAAAACCATGTATATAGGACATAAAAGTTATATCATCAACATGTAATCAATGCTTAAAATTTCCATACAATGGACATGAAATCACAATATCAGTAGACTCAAATCTATTGCAGTGTTGTAGTAATCTGAGATCAACTCAAGAAGTCATGGTTCCACATAACAAAGAGGTAGCACCTTCAAGAACACAATCCAAGGAACAATCATTTGCATCAATTTTGTCAAACATGGAAAAACAAATACAACTAAGAGATCAAGGGACCAAAGAATATTTTCTTTCATGGACAAACATACAAGAGCAACTTGAAATTGAAAGAGAAGAAGCAGATGTAGAAGTCGATGTAGTTCACATGTATGCAGAACAAACATTAGGAACTAGCCTTCTTGAATCAGAATCACATTCGACTGAAATGGACTTAACCGAGGATGATCAGGAATTTCTTATGCGAGGTCATTCTAATGAGAGTATCATTCTAGACATTGAAATACATACTAAAACCTCTGACATCTCTATCATGACCCCTAATATCTTTGAAACTATTCAACCTGTAGATCCTTTATCCTTAAGCTATCCTAAACCTATGGACTGGGAAAATGAAGGACATACTGACATTGATACCTTTCTGAATGACCAGGCCATATCCTTATATCTTAATGAAATCAAACCCGTGACAACTTTCACCAAGGATTCCGCTAACATATCTTCCAGTCAAGTGGGTGTTAAATCTCCTAGTCACAAAAGTGAAAATCAAGAAAAGAATATCAAGTCTAATGCTGAAAACCATTTATTGGCAACATTAGACCAGGAAAAAGTAAAAATAAAGGATGAATCTAATAGTGAAAACCTCCTTGAGGCACCGGAAGATGGGAGATTTGACACCTTACCTAAGTTTTATCAAGAGAGGTCATCTATCCTAATACAACTAGTAGAGGCAGTTATCATTAGCACAACTGATCTACATCCAGCAATCTCTCTATCAGAACTAGCATGACAAAAATACTTGAAATCATTCAAAAGAAGGAAAGTCAATTTTACCTGTTCATATACAGATGTTCCAGGGTTCAATCCATATCTTACAATACATCACCTGAATATCAGTCTAGGAGCAAGCATCAATAAAGGAACACAACATGGATCAAGTGCATGATTTCTATTCATCGTGCCACAAGGGCATACAATACCAAAAGCATACAAATTAAGCTTTTCGTGTACAAACAATATAGCAGAGTATGAAGCATTGGTAACAGGTATCAAAATGGCTGTAGAATGAAATATTAAACAACTTGAAATCTTTGGAGATTCTCAACTTGTCATTAATCAAATCAATGATGACTATCAAACAAAAGATGACAAACTCATGCCTTACAAAAAGATGGTGGATGATATCAAAAAGTACTTTGTGGAAATAAATTTTGAACAGATCCCAAGAAATGACAACAAAGCAGTAGACACCATGGCTACACTTGCTTCTCTATTGCAGACATGGGAAAATCAATAGCATTATGAATTCCTGGTTGAAGGGTTGTTTCATCCTGCCTTTAATTGTCCTAATTTGCGAACCATCTGTCAAATTATTGGACATGATTCCTCCTACTATGGCTAAACTTACACATAGCTAAAAGATAATATCTTACCTCATGACTTATCAAAAAACCAAAAGAGAAACTTTATTCACCAATCCTCTCATTTTACTCTTGTCATAGATACCCTGTATAAATGAGGTCTAGATGGTACTCTCTTGCAATGTCTCAAACAAGAAGAATCTGAGCAGGCTTTACATTAAGTCCATAATGAAATTTGTGGCACTCATTCAAGTGGTCTTACCCTTTCGAAAAAACTCATACGCTTAGGCTAGTATTGGTCGACTATGGAATGAGATTCTTTTAAGATAGCAAGAACATGCAAACAATGCCAAATCCATGGGAACTTGATCCATGCACCAGCACAAGAACTACATGCTTTAGCAACATCTTGGCCTTTTTGTTAATGGGGACATGATCTAGTAGGAAAGATAAATCCTTCCTCATCTAATGGACATAAATTCATCTTGGTAGCTACTGAATATTTCACAAAATGGATTGAAGTGGTACCTCTCATAAACATCGCAGGAAAACAAATTGTTGCATTTATCTTGAATTACATCATCTATCGCTATGGAATACCAATGACCATTATCACTGATAATGGGTGACCATTCAAGAATCAGGATGTACAAGAGCTATGTGAGAAGTTCAAAATCCAGCACAGATTCTCCACACCATATTATCCACAAGGAAATGGGCAGGTAGAAGCATCTAACAAAACTATTCTGAAAATCCTAAAAAGACAGTGAATGATGCTGGGAAAGATTGGCATATTGAACTAAACCTTGCTCTATGGGCCTACTGCACTAGTATCCACACACCGATAGGTGCCACACCTTTCTCTCTTGTATATGGATCAGAAGCCATATTGCCAATTGAAGTAGAGATACCTTCTCTACATGTATCACTAAAAGGTCTCATCCGAGATGAAGAACAAAGAGTATCTAGACTACAAGATTTAGAACTAGTCCATGAACGTAGACACAATGCCTTTGATCATCTAAAGGTATATCAACAAAGAATGTGCCGGAGCTATAATCATAAGGTCAAACCATGAATCTTTCAAGTGGGAGAACTAGTGCTAAAGGAAAATCCATGCAACCAGGCAGATCGAGAAAAGAAAGGCAAATTTGAACCAAATTGGTTAGGTCCGTTTGTGGTCACAATAGTATTTGGGTCAGGAGCATATCAGCTATCAACACAGGATGAAGATCATCTTGAAGAACCTATCAATAGCATGCACCTGAAGAAATTTTATGTTTGAAAAATCAAAAAAATCAAAAACAGTGAAAAATCAAAAAAGATAAAAAATAGTGAAAAACCGAAAAAATAAAAAACAGTGAAAAATAAAAAAATAAAAATTTAAAAAAAAGTGAAAAAATAAAAAAAAATCAAAAAAAGGGAAAAAGTAGAAAAATCCTAAAAAAGTGAAAAAAAAGAAAAAAAAAAGAAAGAAAAAAAATCAAATATCAGAAAATGTGCAATAAAAACAAATAGTGAAAACCTGGCAAACATAAGCTATCTGTCAGCTAGCTCTTCCATCTATTAGTTCATGCATTTATTATTCCATTAGCGCTATCCATATGCACCATAAGCCTTTATATATACGCAGACATCCTAGGTGGCTTCTTACCATGGTTTGGATCATTGGATATATCATTACGACTTTGTTTCTAGGCTTGGGGCAAAATCCTACACCTAGCTGGGGGTAAAAACTCTTGATCATTTTGAGCTTAACCAAACAAGTAGAACAAATAGTCAGACAACTCTTAACGAGCAAAAACTGAGACACATCCAATGTTGAACACGAGATCAAACTATCAACTATCAAGATATCACAAAATCAATCTAAGCACATCACACACTTTTCAGTGGAATAATATCTTTTGGATAATGATTTTAATATAATTGTTCAACTTTTCTATATTGATTTTCGCTATCATGATTTCTGAGTGACTCCAGGATGTCATTGACTAGAAGAACAAGGAAGAAACATGGTATTTTTCTTGTCTGCTGTCTAAAAATTAATCATTAATATGTGTAAATTTGTCTTAGGACATGATCATTGAAGTATCATTGAAGACATTTTTGATTTGTGTATTGAAATGATTAATACTACCTATTTTATGCAAACAACACTCAGGTCATCTTGGTTCAATTATACCTTGATGCTTGTGTTAACTTGTTATATCAAAATCTAGGAAAGAAGTGCTCAGGTCATCATGGTTTAATTAAACCATCGATGTTTGCACTCACTTCTCACATTTCAAAAAGATCAATGATGACAAAAACACAAAATAATCTAGTGACTAATCCGGTCATTCCATTGCATTTCATTTGCATTTTATCTTGCATTTCATTCTTGCATGGGATCCTAAAGGCTCCTTTTATCCAAGGCTAAATCTATCACAGGAATCATCAAATTATCACCACAAGTGTATATGCAATCAGAATAAAGACTCATCTCTCTCATGATATTACTGACCTAGCCCAAATCTTATGCTATCTCTCTCAATAGAATCAACAATCAGCATATCCAAATATATATGCAACTTGATATCAACAAAATGTCAGTTCTTTATCTAATCAACCTTATCAAATAAAATCAATCAATCAAACCTAATCGATTCTATCATGTCTTATACAAGATGTATCCTTCCTAAAACTAGACGTTCTGATCATGTCTTATATAAGATGTATCCTTCTTGAAACTAGATGCTTTGATCATCGTTGTCTTATACAGGAATTTAGCAATCAAGAGCTGGACCAATCAAGAGCTAGGGCATCCTATCAAATCAATATCAGCATCAAAATGAGATTATTCTTTGAATCAATGCGTCATCACACCTCACTTCAAAGAGGGGCAAAATGTATACACCTAAAAATGGTTTGAGATAATTAATTAAATAAGCAATTATTTAATTAATCTCCCTTCCCAATTTAATTCAATTCACTAAGCAATTTGATTAAATTTCCCTTTTCATCTACTTATTAATAAATCTAAGGATTTATTTAATAGGTTTATTTCATTTCACCCCTTTAATTAATTAATTCCTTCCATCCAAAATCATTTCTTCTAAATCCCCTAATTAATTAAAACAAATCAAATTCATGAGTTGTTGAGATTAATTAGCCTTTTCCCATTATTTGAATTTTTAAATTCAAATTCTCCTAACTTCTACCACTCCTAAACCTAACCCATTCTACCTACCACCATGTCCCCTTTCATCCAACCTCTTCTAGAACCTTTGTGACACTTGTCACTAAGTGTTCCCTTTCATCCTACTCCTTCTAGAAGCCTCTTGACACTTGTCACCATAGAGATGACAGATGTTCCCTTTAATCCAACCCCCTTTGCCATCCTCCTCCAATTTAACCATTGATATCCTCAGATCAATCTTGACCATTGATTCTTACCACATCACCCCTAGCCTTGAAAAATCCTATAAATAGACCTCATTTTGGAGCACAAAGGGTCCCAAATTCATATCATTTTTTCATCCCATCTCATTCTCATCTTATGCATTGTTATTATAGGCATCTAACTTCTAGTTTATCATTCTTAGCAATTTTATCATGCCTAATCTTAGTTTAAGTGCATCTTAATCTTAGTTCATTTTATAGATCAATCATGAACTCATATAGCTTAATCATGTTATTCTTGCTAGATCATGCATTTTCATCCATCAAATCCTCCATCTAAGTGTAGTCAAGTCACTGGAGTATGCATAATTAGATCTGAGGGCATTTTTCATACTCGCATTTACTAGGAGGCAATAAGTCGATTAGCTATGGTTTTGTCTTTCATTGTTTCAATTTACTAACCATTTCTTATAATGATTTATTGAGTGCACTGTGGTTGTAGGTACGGGTACACTTCACAGAGCACGACAATTACAAGTGAAAATTTGTCACTTAAGGATGTATCCCCTTTAGTAAAATATACAATATATAAATCCATGATTAGTGGTTTTGTATATTTAACTCATACTAGACTAGATATAATGAATGTAGTTAGTATTGTATCAAGATTTCAAAGTAATCCAAGACAAAATCATGAAACTGCAATAAAAAAGATATTCTGTTATTTGTAAGGAACAACTAAATATGGCTTATGATACCCTAGAGATGATGACTTTACTTTATGTGCATATAAAGATGTAGATTGGGCATGTGATGTTGATGACCAAAAGAGCACATCCTGTGGAGCATTCTTCCTTGGGAAGAAGTTGGTTTAATGGATCAACAAGAAGTAGTCATGCATTTGCTTATCTACTACTGAAGTTGAATATGTTGCAGCCACAACCAATTGTACTCAAGTTCTATGGATGAAGCATATGTTGAAGGATATAAAAGTGAGTTGTAATGATCTAGTAGCTATCCATTGTGATAACTCTGCAGCTATGGACATATCAAAGAATCTGATATTTTACTCCAAGAGTAATTACATATCAATCCAGTATAACTTTTTAAAGGAAAAGGTAGAAGCAAAAGAAGTCAGATTGGTTTATGTGAACACAAAAGAGCAGATAGAAAACATCTTCACTAAACCTTTGTCTTGGGAATCATTTGAGTATTTGAGAGACAGATTGGGGGTTTCTACCCCTCCGGTAGAGACTTAATTGATGCTGATGTGCATCAGTCTAGTATGCATTATTAGAGATATATTCTTCTCTGGATTGATGAACTTATTCTACTACTTAGGGGGAGTAGTCAGCCTTGAGATTTAGAGTTTTCATATTTTGTTTGATTATTTGGCATTGCTGTCAAAGAGGGAGGAATATATGTGAAAATCCATTCCTATTTATTGATTGCAATCCTTAGGGGGAGTTTGGTGGTATTTGGTCTTTTGTTTCAGATTTGGTTCAAAGCTTCATTTCTACATCATTTTATGGGAGATTGTCAACAATCTTCCATTGGGGGAGACTTGTTTGACATTTTCTTGGCACTTGGATGTTTTTCACATCTAGTGTTGCCATCAATTCCAAAGGGGAAGATTTTTGGCCATATGATGGAATTGATTATGTGTTGCATTGATTTTTTGTCATTTATGTCAACAGTGTTGGTATTATGGATGAATTTGTCATGTGTTGCATTGATGTTTTGTCATTTATGTCAATAGTGTTGGTATTATGGATGAATTCGTCATGTGTTGCATTGATTTTGTCATTGATGTCAACACTTATCTTCTTGGAGGTATACATTTTTGTTTTTGTGCTATGGTTATATTGGTTTACTGTTGAACCAACAATATGGTTCATTGGTATGGTTAGTGGCTTATGCACAGTCACCGGTATATGTTTACCAATAGGTTATATGGTTCACTAGTAATGATGATATCTTGGAGATCATTTGGTTATGTCGAAGACATGGATTGGAAGTTTGGTTTTGGTGTTTTGGTTTTTTTCTCATTGGTCTAATTAGGTTAACAGATTTGTCTTAACCAAGAAATAGGTATAGGTTATGGACCAGTATTCTAGATCAACATGACACATCATGGAGCTTATTTTATTGATTGGTTAATGTGGTAAATATATTGAGCTGACATGTTGTATCACATCAAGACTTATTTGTAATTGATTTAATTGTAATATCTTTAGTGAGACGACCTATACATTTGGTCTTAGGTTTTGTATATATGATTGTAAGATTTTATTGAAGATCATCATGATGAGTGAGTGTGGATATTGAAGAGCAAAAAATAAGCAGATCCTTGTGCAAATCGCGCATACATTATTTGAAGGTTGAATGAAGGTTATGAAGGTGTTTGACACTCATGTTCAGAGCTTAAACCAGTACTAAATCCAGCATTGGAGATGCTATTTTGAGGAGTACATTATCATTGGTGTGTCGACTTGAATTTCATCCTCAGAATGCTACCTGCAACAAGTTAGTTTCACAAAATACCAATGGAAATGCTATAGGTAATCCAAACTCAACCAATAAAACTGCATGAAATACATATGAAATAAAAATACTAATATTACCTTCATGGTTTGTCTCATTGTGTCCTAACTCCAATGTTCCTGGTTGCAGATGGTGTGCTCTCAGATAATGCACTGATAGCTTCCAAGATGACATATGAAGAATGGACTGATAACTGATAGTTAACAAATGCTATGATATGCAATACTACATGATTATGCTATTTTTCTTCAAGATTAAAACTCACAGATGCATACATTTTACAAATGATTTTCTTGAAAATGCACTTGAAGTCTAACTCTCTCTTAGCTTAAGCTCTTGATTTTATAGACCTTGAGAGGATGAGATGATGTGGCTTAGATCAATGGTCATGATCAGATCTGCAGATTTGGATGGCTATGAGAAAAGGTGAAGGTTGAGAGAAAGGGGGAAGGAGAAGATAGGTGTCACTCATCTCATCTTGATTGGGTTGCCGACTGAGGGAATCTAGGGATGGTTGGAGAAGATTTAGGCATGAGAGGACGAGTGGACTCAAGTCCTTCCTAAGATGTAGGGATGTTGGAGAGAATATAGAAGGAGGTTATGAAATATATGTATGTACACAATATTCATTGAATTTGGAGGTTGAAGATAAATGATGAATTAATATTTAAGAAATATTAATTTCCTTAGCCACATTATGGATGAGTTGGCAAAGGGAAGATGAAGTGGAGATGGAAGGTGAGTTAGAAAAAGGGGATTAAATAATTCAAGAAATTATTTAATATTTGAGACTATAAGATAGGAGAATAACCATTAAATATTAGATATTTAATTATTTTAGAGGTATAGTATAGATGAATTAATTAACAAATTATTAATTAATAAAAAGATACAAAATGAATTAAATAAATTAATCTTTTCAAATTAACTATTTAATAGAAGAATAATTATTAAATAAATATAAAATATTTATTTAATCGCTCATAGCCATTTTTATGTGTATACAATTGGATTTAACCATCCAATTGTGTTGTTAGTGTGACTCCTATTTTGTGATTGAGCAGTGAGCTCTAGGTGGTTGGCCTTTCTGCATGTGCAAATCCCATTTGTATACACATACTATATGTAGTAGTATCATCTGATTGTGGGTAAGGTTTCCCACCGTCGTTTTTCCCTTACCAGGTTTCCCCATCAAAATCTTTGTGTTGTGTTGTGGATGTTGTTTCTCTTTCAGTTTCATGCATTAAGTTTCAATGTTACTACTATAACTATTAAACTATTTTACAGGCATTTAAGTTTGGTTTACCAGCACTAAGATTAGTTTGGAATAATTTGCATTTGGTTTATAATTTATTAAGAACTAGTTGACAACTGATTCACCCCCACCTCTTAGTTGTCCTTCCCGGGTCCTAACAAACACTTTTTGTTATGGTTGTTTATCGACTTCCGATAGATGCATTGGATTGGGAAAACTTTCAAATGATTTCCACTGATATGATCTGGATGATGGAATAAGTTTGTATGGATGGCTCATATGCTTATGAAGTATGTTTCAGTTAGTTGGTATTAACTTGATGATCAGATGCTATCTTATGTTCTAGTAAGCTTGCTTTATTGGTCTGGTAAGGGTTTCACCGATAGAGCTTTATTGAAGATCTTTGATTTAATGCATAAGTGGTGTTGGTGCAGCTTCTAGAAGGGATTCAGGATGCTGATGGTGATTTGGTCATGCCTTGACCGATTGGTGTCATTACTTTGGCATATGTGGATCTAATTTAGGTCCGATGTTATCTAGGTTATGGACTGATTTGCATGAAATGTGCTGGTGGATCCTTAGATGTGCTTCCGGGATTTTTTATTGATTGGATGATATTTGTTTGGCCTTAGGTCAACATATGTTATGATTTTATTTTAGGATTATGTAATGGATCTATTGTATTATCATTTGTGTGGCCGACCTGATTGGTTAGGTCCTAAGTTGGTATAAATATATGTAAAATCTCATTGTAGATCAGACATGGGAATGAGGAAGGAGAGAGTAATGTAATAATCATTTGTGTAGAGGATTTGGTTGATCATAGGTGATCGAGCTAGGTTTATGTAAGAGGTTTTAGACCTCCGGTATTGAGCTTAACTGGAACTAAAATTTGGCATGTTTGATGCTATCACCGATAGTTTTTTTCTCTAGATTGTAGTCCAAATATTTTGAGGTGGTTGACATCTTGTAGTCAGTGAGACTCCATTGTGATGAGCAGTGCGCTCTAGGCAGTGTGCCTTCCTGTATGTGTAGGGCCCTATTATAATCATATACTTATTGCACAAGTATCATCTGATTGTGGGTACGGTTTCCCAACGTGGTTTTTCCTCATTGAGGTTTTCCATGTACAAATCATGGTGTTATGTGTTATGGTTGCATGTTATTGATTCTCTAGTTTTCATTTATGCTTTAATGCTTAATCATTTATTCCGGTATAAGGTTTTAAGTGCTTTAATTCACATAATCTGTTAACAACTAATTCACCCCCCCCATCTGAGTTGTTCACTGATTATCCTAACAATGTGTACAAGTATAAATCATATGTGTTTGATTATACTTAAATATCTAGAAGCCTCTCGACTTAATAAATTTTGAGTAAATTGAAATTTTTATCAAACATTTTTTAAATATTAAATAAAATGAAAATGAAATTTTTTTATTTATTATTTTTTACACATAAACAACTTTTTTTGAATACAATAGATGAACAAAACAACATTTTTTTAATAGTTTGTTTTTCCTCCACATCATCTAAGTATTTCTAAAGTCCTGTAGAATTGTTCAAAAAACATTCTAAACAAATCTAAATTATAAAATGACATAAATCCAGCGAAAATCACAATTGATATCAATTGTTTGAAAACAATTTTATTATTAGTTAAGTCAAACATGTTTATTTTAAAATATTTAAACATAAATATTAAAGCTAAATGAATGTTAGAATTAAAAAAAATATGAGTGCCAACATTTCATATTTATTTCCAAGATCATTAATTGGATTGAATAAATTATAAAAAGAATAGAACTAAATACTCTACTATATTAGTATGAGTTAATTAAAAATATTTATTTATTATACATTGATAGATGTATCAAATAGTGTCAATATAGGAAAATGGAAAGTATGGATTTCATAAAAAAAATATTTTTATCACATAATTAATTATTAATTATTTCATCACATTATATTTGATCTAGAACATATAACTTAAATAATTAAAAAAAAAAATTTAATAAAAAAGGAGAGAAAAAATCATGTAATTTGGTTATTAATTTATTTATATATATTAATATATAGAGTAATACTATAAGCTAGTGACAAATATTTCACACCAAACTCATCCTATAGCTTCTTTCATCCTCTCCACAAAAAAACATCCTCCCTTATAGTGTGTCTAGTCTAGGACCATCATCCAGCTACATATCTTGACCATCAACCACAACCTAGATTCTGCAACAAGCCTCTGATTATGCATTCCCAATTATCTTCATTTTGTTCAGACACATGAATTAAATTCTATCTACACCAAGTAAAAGGGACATTTTTAAAATTAGATCAACTATTACATGAAGACCTTGTTGATTGATGTTTTAACAAATCTCAAATTAGATGAGAATGCAAAATAAAATTGCATCTCTCTTGATAGGTATCAAAATTTTAAAATATAAAATGAACAACCCCAAGGGTCTTTTTAGTTAGGCCTTGACTTACATATAATCTAGTTGTTCATTATTTTATTTAGATCACCTATTAGAGGGACTTACAAAATTAATCACCGAAATATTAAATATCAGGGTTAGATATATTAAAAAATTGCAAGTTTGTAGTACTTCAAACCCTTAAATGGTTTTCTATCTCATATTTGATTATATTTTATTATTGAAAACACTTAAGGGTCAAAATTATAATTTTTATACACTTTGGAATATTTGTTTTGATTTTAGATTTTATTTAAAAAAATATCAAAAGTGGGGTAAGAAAGGAATATGATTTATATATCATCATCTTTAAATTCTATTGGAATAAAAGAATACATAAGGAGATAGATCTCAATGTAACTAATTTTTTTTCTTAACTAAACACAACCATAGTGCTACAAATAATTGAAATATTCAAAGGATTTAAATCATAAACAATAGATTCAACATCCACTTTTGGTGCAACTTAATAAAATTTATATGTATTAAATAATAATAAATAAAAAGTTTCTTAGACTAACCACACAAGGAAGACGTGCACTATTTACAATTTCCTAACTTATGAACACAAGATTGACTAAATACCTATGGCATTCACATTCATAATAAAAATTCAACTAGACTAGTTGATAAATATTGAAGTAAATTCTAGTAAAAATTTCATATAGTTGTATTGTGCATTTAAATTACATGTATAGTTGTAAATGCATTTAATTAAAAATGAATACATGAACTAATTTAAACTTAAATACAATACTAGAAATAATTCAATCAAATTTCATACATGTCCTAATTTAAAGATATACATGATCCTAATTGTGCATACAACCAAGCTTAAGGCAATTTCAACTCATCCACATGTCACAAATTTTTAGTTTGTACATGTGTACACACACGTAAGTTATTATTTAACATCACAAGCTATATAAAAATCAATTCATGGGTTCAAACAGATTTACTTAGGTGAACTATTTATATTTCATGCCACATTAAGTGCTTCAAACCACTCTTCAATAACACTTAATATTTTCTCATGATCTTCACTATCTAGTCTCCACTTTTGAGACCGCTTGTGATGTGGAACTATATGAATAATTAGACCAACAACAATGACCAAGTTGTTGGCATTATGTGAACTGGTATGAGGATATAATGATATTTTATGTTGTCATTGATGTCAATATGTGACATGAAGAGAAAATCGGCATATGTGAGAACTGTATATATGCCAAAGTAAAGTGGTATATTTGTTCAAGGTGAACCGGCATGTCAAGGTGAACTGACACATGGAAGCATTGTATGACTACTGGTTGGTAGGTAGTTTCCACTTCAAGATTTCCGGTTGGAGTATCTTAAGCCTGTGTGACTCAATCAATGATCTTTATGTGATGAGGTTAGCATGATAACGAAGAACAGATAGTGTTGCCACGTAAGCCTTGTGTGCGTGAGGGATCTTGCATAAATAAGAGTGTTCCTATCTACCTCGGGAATGTGCGAAGTCTATAAATGGTGATAATGTGTGATGGGTTATCAGCCACCATGAAATCGGTGGAAAATGAACAATGGAGAATGTCTTGAGATTGGATCAAGACTATTGCATTCAATACAGTATGATCAACAGTCAGGATTGAACTGTGTTTTGAATTCCTTAACCTAACAGGTCTAAGGTTTAGGGTCTATGCTACCGACTTGTCTGTTGTCCTATATGGTCGATGTTGTGATTCTTTTAGAGTTTGTTGGCAAAAGTTGTGTGTGTGTATCTAAGAGAAGAGATACGTGATTCTTGCTAGACCAGAGGAGAGAAGTCATATCTACAGAGTGTAAGTGTTGAAGGTGAAGAGGAGCTTAAGTGGATCTGCATTGGCATTGAGTGCTATTATCAGGTCATTTATATACCTGTTGATCTTTAACTACTTCAACAGTTGTGAAATCCCCTAACAGGGTAGCCTTAACCGGCTTGTTGAAAATCCTCTAACAAGGTAACTCGAAGCTATTGAGTTATTGAAATCCTTTAGCTATTGAGTTCTTGAAATCCTCTAACAAGGTACCCTTAACAGGGTTTAACCCTTAACCGGGTATTGTAGCCATCCCTTAACCAGGTGATCCCTAACAGGATTGGTTCCTAATAGAACCTATTGTATCTATCTTTAACCAGACAAGGCTCCTAATAGAGAAGACTTCCAAAGAGTTCAAAAACAAGCTTGTGGGTATTCATCCCCATTTTGGTTTTTCCCAGTTGGGTTTCCACATGAAAAATATGTGTGTCATGTGTGATGTTATGATTATTTTCTGATTAAGTGGTGATGCATGTTGATCTTGCTATAATATGTACATCCTTGATGGTAGATTGTTTGTTCATGCATTAGAGTGAAATGGAAATGAAGAGTTAGATTATATGAGAAGATAAGTGTCAACCAGTCTTTGCTTGTCTTAGTTACACTGGATTTTGCCAGTTGAACTTTGTTGAAGGACCGGTGTAGCTATTTGTCTATCAGTGCATAAGTTCTAGTTGACAAACTAGTTTAAGGTTGACTTTTTGCCTATACTAATTCATCCCCTCCTCTCAGTACCGGTTTGGTACTATTTGTTCATCATTAAGTTATCACAAGTGGCTATACCAATATGCCTTGTTGTCAATTTGGTATTCATTGAAATGAATCCCATGTTGAACAATTTTAACTTGTTTGAGATATGTCCCTTGCACTACAACTACCTGCATGTACATGTATAAGAAATGAGAAAATAAAAATTTGTGTAAGATGTGTATATAAAAAATTAAAACATGTGCACATGTGCATACATTTAAAATAAATAAATAAATTTAAACATTCAAATCAGTTCAAACCTCTGGGAAAGGACATTACATCGCTCACTTTAGATTTTGTTAACTTCTTTCTCTTTTCTATGCAACACAATAAATAATAACTAACACCTTCTATATTTCCATCTTCTGCTATGACTACAAAAATATCTCCTGCAATTTGAAACAAGTCATAAATTTAAAATTTACTCACTTAAAAACTTAAAATTTATTTACATACATGCACACAACATTTTTTTAAGGAAATATATATATATATATATATAATAAATACCCTTTTTAATCAATCCTGAAATATGGTCATAATCAACATAAATCAAAGGAATGTCTTCAAATATTTCATCCTCATTTTCCTCATATGTGTCAAAAACATCTAGTGGCACCAATTTCCATTCACTGACATATCCAAGCTCTTGGTTCTTGCAATCAGCATAGTTTTCCAAAATGCAATCAAAACAAAAAGATGAATAATCCCTAGTGTACAATGTCCATGGGCGATTATCTGTACTCAGGATACAATGCAAATATTTTGTCCTCTCCATGCTCTTGCATCCATGCATTGATCTTCTATCCACATATGAAAATGTACATGTGTACATGAACATACATGTCATTTTTTTAAAACACTTGAACTAGGAACATTTTAAAAAATAAAAAAAAACATTTTAAAACACTAAAAGAGAACACATACCGGTTATCTCCCAAAACATTCTATATGGAATGGACCTGTATGTTCTTGATGATGAACCAAGATAATTAGGTTGCACAAAGTGTTTCTTACACCATTCAACAACATCATGTGCATCATCTATGCGATCTCCTGTATAATTTATTTGATGCTTCCTTAGAGCACGTTTGATACAAGCTCATGCACCATCATGTTCACCCTTTCCATGACCACTCTTAAAAAAACTCCAAACATGTGGTATTTTGTCATTTTTATGATATCTACATATTACATAAAATGGCCTTGAAGATCTACATAGTACATAAAATGGCCTTGAAGATTTGAATTGTGTCGGACATCCATCATACTAAACAAAATGTTTAACTATTGATATGGCTCTCTCTTTCAAATATTCGAAACAATTCTTAAAGAAATTTTGTACAATAAGTGTGTCATGCTCCTTATCATCACTGCTATAGAAGTGATACTCTTTCTTAATGACATGATTTTCAAATGTACTATCAACACCATATAAATCCATTTGTGCATGTTGAAAACACACATGCACCATAATAGTGATTTTCTTTGAAAAGTAATACTCTGATTGAATCTCTTTTTGATGTGCAAAAGAGTAATTTTCTGCAAAGTCCACTACAAATAGAATAGTTCCAAGGGAGAAAGTGTCTCTTAATGTTTGAAATTGTTGTTCTTGCCACTTGGAAAAAAAAAAATGGCATATGTATGGTTCTATCAACTTATGAAAATTTTCCATAAATGTTCCAATAAGTATCTCCTCTTCTACATAATCTAACCTTGTAGATTCCTTTCTAAATTTTGTTGTTCTTGTAACTCTTGCAATTTACCATCTTCATTATGTGAGTATCTTAATCTCTCAATGGAAACTTAGCCAACTCCCCACATGTTCCACAAATTTCTTTTATGCAATTTATTTGGCTGGTCGTAGTATCATTTTATTTATCACATTAGATGGATGTTATGAATTGACTTGTTTGTTTAGGAGGAGATTTTTCATAACCATCACTATCTTCTCTAATATTTCAAAACACCTAATAGTATAGATCAAATTCAATTTGATAACGACAACAACAAGTTTCAAAGACCTTGTTTACCTTCACATAATATGGCCTTAAGCTTTCAAACATGGTTTGCCCAATCTTTATATGAGGGTTTGTTTTAGTAAACAAAACATACAGTTCATGTTTTGTTGTGTCTAACCAATGTTTTACATGGAGATCATAATGATCAGGGCCAATCCTTTTCTTGATAATATCTCTACTATTTCATGAAGGATGAATATTGTCATTGCAAAGACTTGTCACCAAGTTCCTAACAACTTCTTCAATTCTATCAAAATGATGAGCTCTACACATAATCGCCCAATTACCTTATAAGGTATAAGTATCATTCAAACTCCTTCTCCTTTTCATATATTTTGATACTGTCCTTCTACTAAAACCAAACTCAAATGATAGTGAAGAGATTTGTCTTTTTTGAGCCAATCTTATATTTACTAAAGATGTCAACACCACTCTTTTTGAAATGGTCTTATCTACTATTCGAGATTTTTTACCAATGTTTACTAAACCTTTCTTAACATTATCAACAATAGATTTTTGTAGCTGAGAAGTTTTCCTCTTTTGACTTGTTGTATCTATACCCAACAATTTCAGTGGATCTATTAAGTCTTTATGAGTAAGTAAAATTGATAACAATTGAACTTACTCTAGTGTAGTATCAAGATTATTGAAATGATACATTATTCTTTTTGTAATTTTACTCATTGACCTCCTTTTAGTATGTCTAGGTTCTTCACTAAGATGTTTTGTTGGCATTTACATAAAGATTGCATTAATGATTTGTTATGTTGTCATTGATGTCAATTAAACCGATAATGTTATTATGATAATATTGTTTTGTAATCGGTAGGCAAAGTTAGGTGACAAGAACTATAATTGGTAGGTAAGTTTGTGGAGTGAACCGGTATTGCTAAGTATTGGAGAGTTGAATCAGTAAACTGTACCTGTTGTTTTGATAAACCCTAACTGATTAAGTCTAGTGAACTAGTTATATTGGTTTATGATCTGATGATGAGTGGTAATGATTATGACACGTATGCATATTGTATGAAGAGAGTTTCAAAGAGTTTTTGGCACATTGAGTTATTATTTTTTGTCTTAGAAATGAGAAAGTATATTGCATGTAATGCAAAGCATGTGATGAGTTACTAAGCTTGATGAAGCGGTGATCAAGGAGCGGTCAAGGCTTTCTTGAATGATGTGTAGAGATTTTTATGTAATCCAACAGTCATACTTGAACCTACTTGTTTGTAATCTCTATGAGAGAATTAGGTTTTTTTTTGTGTTACCAACCTAATTGATTTGTTTATAAGGTCAATGAGTTGTTTTAGTTTAAGTGTTGGCAAAATTGAATTGAGTGTGTGATTACCGAATTGGATGATGTATCTAGAGTTTAAGTAAAGGCAAATAGGAGCATGCAAAAGATCTAAACAAGCAAGTGAAGTGCTATTCAAACAGATCAACAAACTCCTATTGTTTTCTAACAATTACGGCAGTTAAATCCCTTAACTAGGTAAGATCTAACAAGCTTGGTGTTATTCAAATCCTCTAACAAGGTGATATATTATCTTGGATTCTAAATCCTTTACAAAGGTTACTCCTCACAGGGCATTGCTTCTAACAAGGCATTATAGTCAATCCCTTAACTGGGTGGTCCTTAACAGGATTTTTTGTAAAATATTTAACAAGCTTGGCTCCTAATAAGGAAAACTTTAGAATATTTCAGATAGTTATCTTGTGAGGCTCATCTCACCATGGTTTTTCCCATTTGGGTTTCCACGTCAAAAATATTGTGTCAAGTGGTGAATGGTTTTGTGGTTATGTTTCTATGGTTGAATTACTTAACTACTTATTTCACTTTGATAAGTTATGTTAACCAGTAACAATCTAAAATAAGGTTTTACTTATGTCAAGTAAAAGTATTTGGATGATTGTGAGTTTCAAGTTGTTTACTATTATTTGTTGTAATAGTAAACCGGTTTAGCTTGACAAGTTTATCTTGACAATTTTATTCTGACAAAGATATTGCACTGATAGTTCTAAGTTTACTTGAGAGGTTATTTTTGAGAAAGGTGAAAGTTTATCAGTTTTTCTATCTACTAATTCACCCCCAACCCCTCTCAGTAGTTGACAGGATCCTTATTCTTTCATCATACCATCAATTGGTATTAGAGAAGCTTAGGTCCTCTAAGGTATAAGCCTAACACCTTGAGGTAAAGATCTTGCAGAACATGATGAAGAAGGAAGGTCCAAAGTTTAATAGAGAGAACTATAGAATATGGAGTGATGGAATGAAAATTTATATTAAGAGTCTTGGTAATCAATACTGGGAACATGTTAATACTCAATATGTTGCACCTAGTGGGATTATGATTGATGATTAGAAGAGAGAGAAACAAGAAAAAAATCAAGCACTCGAGGCTATTATGAGTTCTTTGTCTAATGCAGAATATGTTGATGTTCATGGTCTGGAGACTGCATATGAGGTATGGAAGAAACTTGAAGAGATTTATAGTGGTGATGAACATGTGAAGATTGCCAAAGAAGAGAGTCTAAGAGGGAAGTTTGATGACATGCAAATGGCTAAAGGTGAGAATATCCAACAGTATGGTCAGAGGATAAAAGAGATAGGTTGTGAGATCAAGAGTGTTGGTGGTAAAATGGATGATTCCACAGTACTTAGTAAGGTGTTGAGAACCCTTCTACAAGTCTACGCTATCCGAGTTGTAGCCATTCAGGAGCTAAAATCTATTGATAAAACCAAGGTAACCCTTAACTCCATCATTGGTAATCTTACTCCTTTTGAATTAAATGGTTATGATGGTAGTGTTTAGAAATCTAAATCAACATTCAGAGCTTCTGTTTCTAACCCATCTATGAGGAAAAGTAGAGATGTTAGAGTCAGTATCAAGAATCTAGATCCAACAAAGAAATTGATGATGAAGACAGTTTAGTTAAGCTTGAAGCATTGTTGGCCAAGAGATTTCCCAAAGGAACTGGCAAAATATAGAGGTAAATTACCTTTGAAATGTTTTGCATGCAACAAGATTGGACACATAGCTGCTAATTGTCCTAATGGTGATAATGAGCACAAGCAAGAGAAGTTCAAGAAGTACAAGGGAAAAGGAAAAAGAGATTTTCTTATTGCAGTTGATGGTGTTATCACTGATGAGGAATTTGATGGTGATGCTAATGAAGACATTGTCTTTGTAGCCATTAAAGAGGAGATATCTAATGAGAAATCTTTAGTTTCTTGCATGGATAATTTTGATGATTAGATCATTAATAGTGGTTGCTCACATCACATGACCAGTCACGAGACCAAATTTCTTTCTTTGAAAGAATTTGATGGAGGAGTTGTAAGATTTGGTAATGACTCACCCTACATGGTTAAAGGTAAGGGAACTATTTCTCTTAATGGAAAGAGTAGTGCAAATGATGTCTACTAGGCTAAAGGTCTAAAACAAAATCTTTTGAGTGTTGCCCAACTCAATGACAGAGGATACCCATTGAAGTTTAAGAAAGGTATGTGAAAAATCTATGGGAGCAAAGGTGAACTGATTGCAACTGGCAAGAAGACTAAAGGTAACTTGTTTCAGCTGAATCCTGAAGTCAACAATTGTTTAATTGCTAAAATAGATGAAAGTTGGCTTTGGCATAGGATATTTTGTCATTTGAATTTTGACAACATTGTTAAAGTGAGTAAATCCAAAACAACGAGAGGTTTGCCTTAGTTAGACAAACTGGTTAATGCTCTATGTAAGGAATGTCAATTGGGAAAGATGGCATCCTCAACTTTCAAGAGCAAGTATTTTTCAATAGAGCATCTATTAGATTTGGTTCATATAGACCTATGTGGACCAATAAGGACTAAAAGTATTCAAGGTGATAGATATTTCATGATCTTCACTGATAATTGCTCAAGGATGATGTGGTGACAGGGAGGATCTCACAAAAGAGTTGCAATTTTATTTTGTAGGTTAGAAAGAGGTTTCATAGTGGTCTACCATGTTTGTTTCCACCCTAATCTTCTCTTGAATCAACCCCAATAGCTAAACTATTTTGGGAAGCTCTCTATCAACTTGTTTTCTCCCATTACTCAAGATTATGGCTAGGATTCACTAGGTTAAATCCAACCATCAAGTTGTCAAAATATTCAACATTCACTTGCAAGGGACTAAGAGGATGTTGATATGGTTTATCAACTCCCATCATTTAGTTTTGTAACTGGTTTCCCTCCATTTCTCCATCACTTTCACTAGTTCCTATTTTCTAGGCCTCATAGCCCTAAGAGCCCCTTTTAGCCCTACCTTCATGATGTTTTATCAATTTATTAGAAACACTCCAAAAGACCTCCTAAGAGATTTAATGATCCAAATACCCTTTTGGATAGTCTTTGAGATTGAGGAGGTTAGGTTGTTTGATACGTCCGTACAAGTACATACCCCAAACTGACACTTTTTAAAGGGTTTAAGGTTTAGAGCATTCTCCAATAGGGTTTACTATTCTACACACCATGACACACAATCCTTTCTTTGATACTCTTCTAATCTTCTTTCTTCCTTTCCAAACACTTTTCACAAACACACTTTATCATCCCTACAAGCAAAAGTGCACATAACAGTCAAGTTCCCTAGTCGGGCTATGACAAAGCTTGCCTAGGGCTTGATAGAAAATTGTTCAATGCAAACTCCAAGGAACCAAAATGAATATACACACTATAAATAGGCTCCATGAATTTAATCCCAAGGGATATTGAGAAAACACAATGGGATTTCAAGTTGGAGCCATTGCTAGGGTTTTAATCCCTTGCTCAAACCGAGAGCGGTGCAGTTAAAGAAAATTTACTAACAAGCACTAAACCTACACTATGGAGGAGTATAATCAGTTCCAAAGCACCACAAAAAATAATTCTATGCCACCATGAGAGAACAACGTAGATTAATCCATCTAGTTTGGACTACTATAACCAAAATTACAAGTTTTATGCAAAAATCTAAAAATTGCCTTCAAGTATTATTCAACATTTTCTCTTGGATCTTCCAACCCATTTACAATGATTTAAAAAGCATTATATATGCCTCCTTTCTCATAACCAACCACCCATTGGTTCCTCAACCACCAAGTTGCTTATTTTTTTTAAAAGTTGCTCCCAAAGTTGCAAAAAATTGTCAACCAATAATGACAACTTTTGCTCCACCATGTATTTTTGAAACTTATACATTTTTACTCACTCTAAACCCCCTAGGATGGTTCCCTAACATAAAACCAATATTTAAAAAATTCTTATGAGGCCTTAGAAATAATTTTACACTATTTTGCAAAATGATGCCATTTTTGGCTTACAACGACACATTGGCCAAAGTTGAGGAAACAAACTAACACTAGAGACAAACATACTTCAAATAACCCTAAAACAATCTTGTGGACCTACCAACAGTCCATTATTCATTCATTGATCCTACTAAATATTATCCATTCCAAAATTGTGAAAATTTAGTAAGAAAACAAGGTGCTCTTGCACCATACTCCCCCAATGAGAAAGTAGTGAAGTGACTCCACTAGGAAATAAAGAGAGGGAAATTCCAAGCTTTGGAAAGTTTGATTCAGGTACCCAAGTGGCCTCAGATTCTGGAAGATGCTGCCACTTAACTAAATGCTCCATATAGGCGGTATGCCTAGTCTTCTTGAGAATTCTAGAATCCAACACCTTCTTGGCTTGTAGCATAGGTGGAGGGGGAAAAGGTAGGTTTGAAAGTGATTAAGAGACCTCTAAGACTCTACTACATTCCTCTAGAAGCATTCCTTTGTACTGCACCAAGTCTGCAACATTAAAAATAGGAGACAAAGCCATGTCCTCAGGTAGATCAAGTTTGTAGGCATTTTGCCCATACTTAGCCAAGACCTTACATAGTCCAATCCTCCTCATTTGAATTTTTCTAGGGAAACCTTTATGAATCCTTTCTTTTCTCAAATGAACCATGACTAAGTCACAAACAACAAATTGTACATCCCTCCTCTTTTCATCCACTTTGTCCTTGAGTCTTTGAGAGTTTTCTTGTAAAGCTTGCCTTACTTTCTCATGAATCTCCTTCATGGACTGTGCCATGTCAATAGAATTTCAACTCTTTTTCTCCATACTCCCATTGTCTCTAAGCTCCAACACACCTCTTGGATGAAGGCCATAATCTACTTCAAAAGGACTCTTACTGGTTGATCTATTCACACTGTTATTGTAAGCAAATTTAGCTTGATGGATGATCTGATCCCAAACTTTTCAATACTCCTTTTTCAAACATCTAAGAAGGTTCCTAAGATTCCTATTTACCACCTCTATTTGGCCATCCATTTGAGGATGTTAGGATGAGCTAAAAGACAATTTATTACCCAATCTTTAGTATAAAGTTTTCCAAAAATGACCAATGAATTTGCTATCTCTATCTGACACTATGTTCATTGGTGAGCCATGAATCCTAATGACTTCCTTGAAAAAAAAATGAGCAATATGACTAGCATCATGAGTCATCTTACATGGAATGAAATGGGCCATTTTACTAAATCTATCTACCACAACATAGATGCTATCAAATCTAGATTTGGTCTTGGGTAAACCAACAACAAAATCCATACTTACACACTCTCATGTCCAGTTTGGAATAGGTAATGGCTAATAAATTCTAGCATTAGAAGATATTCCCTTTGCCCTTTGACAAACAACACATTGTTGAACATACTTTTTGATATCCTTTTGCATCTTTGGCCAATAGTAAAATCTTTGAACAAGTTCCAAAGTCTTATTCAACCCAAAATGACCACTTAAACAACCATTGTTCTTCTCTTACATCAAATTTTATCTCATGGACCCTCTTGAAACACAAATTTGTCCCCCTTTGAATATAATACCATTTTACAAAGTAAAATCTGCATATTCACCATGAAAATGATTCCTAAACTCTTGACAAACCTTGTAGATGGCAAAAAAATCTTCATCATCTTGGTATAGCCCTTTGAAACTATCCACTCCAATGCTCTTGAGCTGCACTTCTTGAACTATTAGCAACCTTCTACTTAATGTATTGACAATCTTATTACATTTACCTTTCTTATATTTAATGGTAAAAGTATAGGATTGCAAATACTCTACCCATTTGATATGCCTATGATTCAACTTTTCTTGGGAGTTAAGAAAACTAAGAGCTTGGTTATCAGTATAAACCATAAAATCTTTAAGTAATTAAAATAATTCCTCCATTTCATAAGTGATTGAACAAGTGCATATAACTCCAAATCATAGGAACAATACCTTTTCTTGGCTTCATTGAGCTTTTCACTGAAAAAATGCAACTGGTCTATTATCTTGGCTGAGGACTGCTCCAACCACTATGTTGCTTCCATCACATTCTATGGTGAAGAGTTTGTCAAAGCCTGGAAAAATAAGGACAGGTTGAGTAGCCACCTTTGTCTTCAAGAGATAAAATTATTTTTGTGCCTCTTTTGTCCATTGAAATTTAGTCTTTACACCTCCTTTTATTATATCAAGCATAGGTGCACATATCTCACTGAACCCCCTGATGAAGTTCTTGTAAAATTGTACCAAACCATGAAAAATCCTCACTTCACTCACTATTTTAGGTGTAGGCCAACTGATTATGGCTTCCACCTTTGAGTTATCCATCTTGAAATGACCACTTGAGATGATAAACCCAAGATATACTGACTCTTGTTTCATGAACTCACATTTCTCCAAATTGATAGTTAGTTGCTCATCACATAATTGCTTCAATACAATCTCAATATGCTTAAGATTTTCTTCTTTAAAAACTTACTAAAAATCAAGATGTCATCTAGATAAACAACAATAAATTTACCAATGTAATCCTTGAGTACTTCATTCATGAGTCTCATGAATGTTCTAGGGGCATTTGTGAGTCCAAATGGCATAACAAGTCATTCATAAAGTCCTTCTATGGTATTGAATGTTGTCTTCCATTCATCTCCCTCCTTGATTTTGATTTGGTGGTAGCCACTCTTGAGGTCTATCTTGGTAAAATACTTAGCACCCCATAAACAATCCATCAAATCTTCAATTCTTAGAATAGATAACCTATACCTGATTGTAATCTGGTTAATGGCTCTTGAATTAGTGCAAAGTCTCCAAGTGCCTCCCTTTTTTGGTGCCAAAACGTTGGGAACTGCACATGGGCTGATGCTCTTCCTTATCAGACCATTGTCCAAAAATTATTGGATTTGTTTAGCTACTTCTTTATCTTCTTCAGTGTCATTTTGTAGCTTGCTTTATTAGGCAATGAGGCTCTAGGTATGAAGTCAATTTGATGACTTATGGCATGTTGAGGAGGCAAGGTAGCAGGTGTTCCATCACTTATGATCTCTTTGAACTAACTGAGTACTTGTTGCACTTCAATAGGGATACTAACCTTCTTGTCCTTTTTTTCCTCTTTTGGTTTCACAATAAGTGCAAACCCCACTCCTTCTCCTTCTTTGAGAGTGTTTATGAACTCCTTCTCACTAACTAGTAGCACACTACAACCTTTAGATCTTCTCTCTTCTTGATATCCTAAGGACTAGATTTTATAGGTAACTCCATCTTTTTGAAAGGTATAAAAATTCTTTTCTCCATGGTGTATTGCTTTCCTATCAAATTGCCAAGGCCTACCTAGGAGTAGGTAGTATGCATCCATTGGAAAGATATTAAACAAGATCTTGTATTTTTATCCTCCTATGGTGAACTCCACCCAAGTTTTCTCATTCACCAAAATATGTTGCCCCTTTTTGAGCCAAGTAATGATCACTATGTGGAATTATTTGCAATTTGAGTTTGTTTACTATTTCTTCTGACACTATGTTATTAGTGGATCTAGAATCCACCACCACTCTACACACTTTACCCATGATCTTGCATTTTATCCTAAACAAGGATCTTCTTTGACTAGGTTCCTCGTTAACTGATTCTTTGATCAAAACTCTTCTCATCATGAGATTCTCTCCAACCTCAAAATCTAAACTTACTTTCGATGTCTTCCCATTTGCTGCATCTTCTTGAATATAAATTACTCTCCTTTCACCTCCTTGGGATGAAGAAGACTTCTCAGGACATCTATAGGTTGGGTGTCCAAGTTGATGGCAATTGTAGCACTTCATTGTGGCAAAATAGGACCCTCTTCCTAATCCACTAGACCTTGTTCTATTAGATTTTCTAGATCCCCTTCCTCTATAGCTGCTCTTGCTATTGGAATCCCCACTTTTCTCTACCAAGTTGGATTCTCCTTGGGATCTTTGGTCTACACCTCTACCATCTCTTCCCCTACCTCTTCCTCTATTGATTTTCTATTGAGTTTCTTTTAACTCTTCTCTTCCACCTTGAGTGCCAATTGATAGCACTTGTGTATAGTATTAGGACACAACAAAATTAACTCTTCTTGGATATTCCACCACAAACCATTCAAGTACCTAGCAATCTTTATGCTTTCATCTTCTATCACCTTGGATCTCAAACACTGTTGGCATTTTTGATAACTATGTTGTGATGGTCATTGATGGACACACACTTGATATGAGATCACCTCTTGAATGTATGAATTATGCTCAACTAGTATTTGTTCCAAACTGGTATTATGTTGTAGTCTTTAGACTATCGATGTTTTGCAGAAAGTGTTTACTGATCTCAAGTGGCATGAAGATCTCAAGCGGCATGAGGACCTCAAGCGGTTCAAGGATCTCAAGCAGAACGGAGCAAAGGAACTAAAAGTGAGAGTTATCTTTTTCTCAATCTTCATTTTTATTAAACCGGTAATCTGTTTAATAGTTAAACCGGTATTACTCTAAGTTACCAACTGGTAATTGGTAAACTTGTATAAACCAGTAATACTCTATGATGAGTTACCAACTGGTATAATTTTGTGATGAGTTAACAATCCACCGACACTTTGATGGTGATTTTGTGTTGTGTTACCAAATGTGTCTAGATACAATGAACCTAGGAACTTGCAATGTAATCCTATTAGACCGACATGAAATCAAATTCCTTTCAAGGACATCATGTCTAGGTCTTTGGTGTGTAGCTATGAGGGTTTTTCGGTGGTTGATGAGTTCTTGTATGTGTGATCTTAAGAGAGAAGATCAAGTCTGTGTGCTGTAATAGACTGTGGATTTACTAAAGATTGAAGTAATGCTAGAATGCATTAGCAATGAGCTACCATGGATCTAATCAAGAAAACTATGCCATTTGCTAGATCATTCACTTGTTGATTACTCACATCTTTGACAAGTCAGAAACTCTTAACTGGGTAGGCCCAAAAAAGCCTTTGTAAATCCTCTAACAAGGTGATTCACATATGTGGATCTAAAATCCTCTCACAAGGTAGTCTTTATTCAAACTTATCTCCTAACAGAGATTGAGATTCCTAACAGAATCTGTTCTGGTAAAGAACATTGTATGAACTTAACCAGTCTAACCTTAACCAGTATGGTTACTATTCTGCATATAGTTACTTGTGAGTTTCATCTCACCGTGGTTTTTCCCATTTGGGTTTCCATGTCAAAATATCTTTTTTTATGGTGATTGTGCTTTTGTGGGTGAATGTCTTACTTGTTGTTTGGCTTGCATTTGTGTTAACCAGTTTGTTAGTTAAACTGTTATACTGGTTTACTGCTAGACTGTTAAATTGTTTGAGTTTAGTATTTTTTGGTATTCTAATTCACCCCCCTGCCCGCTCTTAGTATTCATCAATTGGTATCAGAGCCAACCTTTCTATAAGTCTAACCACTTGGAAAGAGATGTGGGGGAATACACTGTGAGAGAACTTACTCATCATCTCACCCAGACTGAGCAAGCCTATGATGAACTGAAAGTCAAATATAAGGCCTCTTAGGCAAAAAGAAGAGAGCATGCCAAAAAACTAATGGAGCTAACTGAAAATAGTTCTTCTGATGAAGCGAACATGGAAGCCCTAGTTCAAGAAGTTGAAAAATGGAATGAGTCCAATGCCAACCTAAGAAGGGAACTTGAAGGACTGACTATGAGAATGTGTCAAGAGCTTGAGAACCGGAGGAAAGCTGAAGATCTGGTAAAAGACAAAGGTCATGAGATCTCCAAGATGAAGTAAGAGATCAGTGTGCTTACTGCTCATCTTCATGAAAATAAAATTGAAAAGGAAGAAATGTAAGGTGAACTACACATGGCTATTTGTAAGAATGCAACCTTAAAGGAATCCAATGCTGCAATTGCCAAAGAACTTACTAAGTCAAAGGAAATACTTGCCAACTTCAATAAAAGCGTTGTCAAGCTAGAGCAGAAGCTTGAATCAACTAAACTGGTAAAGAATACCAATGGACTTGGTTTCTCTGATTATGAGGAAGGTGAGACCTCTGGAACAAAAGATGGAGCATCAAAGAAGAAACTGGCACCAAAGAATAAAGGTAAGCAAAAGTTCAAACCTGTTTGGTTTAATTGTCTCAAGGAAGGACACACTACTAATATATGTAGAAGTAAGGCTTACAATAATTTTCCTTATTTTCTCAATGATAAGCCTAGACCCATTAGATTCAATGGTAATTGTTATGCATGCAACAAGTTTGGGCATAGAGCATTTGAATGCAGGTCTGTCATGCACAACACCGGAAGGTATCCTCAAAGGAGTCAAGGAGTTTTTTCTGAACCCTCTGGGAACTGGAACCCAGACTGGTTTAATACCTATAATCATCAATCAGGAAGTAGTGGCTATCAAGTGGAAACTAGATGGAGAGAAAACTATTTGATCTATCATGGTAGTGGTCACACTACTGCATCATGCAGAAGGAAGAACAGAAACATGAACAATGGACCTTGGATAGCACCTGGAATGATTTTCTATCATTGCAACAAACTAGGTCGTACAACAAGATTTTGTAGAATGAGAAAGAATATATTAGATGATATACTGATCACTCTGAAAGGAAAGATTGATGTTGAAACTGTTTAGGTAGATATGAAGAAAACCTAGAAGAAGAAGCCAGAAGAAGTGATTCAAGAAGAACCAGTTTCTGCACCTAATGTGGAAGTCACTGAACCGGCAAACTAAGCATCAGAAAAGCTTAGGGGGAGAAAATGGTGAAATGTTTAGAACCCTCGGTTCACACTGGTAAAAGACCTTAACTAGTATGTGATACCTATCAATTGGTAGAAGATCGAAAATAGTAAAATTCAAATTAGGGTTTATGCCCTAATAGTGGAGCATTTATTATGGTAGGTGAAGAACTTGTTTAAAAGGATTTTTCGAGTCATTTTTCACTTATCAGTTCTATAGAAAAGAATATTTTAAGCACTGAGCGATGAAAGGTGATTTGGATTATGATTCGAAGAATTTTCAATGTCTTGAAGAAGAATCAAAAGCTAATATCAATCGGTCAAGTGTAGAACACAAAGTGGTATTTCAGCAACCGAAGGAGTGTGGCGAAGTGAAATTTTCAAGCCCTAAATTTCAAATTACAAAGGTATTTTTCAAAATTCTCTGTTTATCATGGCTTCTACATCCCACTCTAGCTCTCGTACACCTGTTGATTCAGTAGACATCATCCAACGGAGGGCAAAATACAATGCCCTATCTCAAATACCCATTGGTGTTATAGTGGAAGAAGGCATTTCCAATTACATTGATGGTAAAATTGAAGATCTAGGATCTCTTGTAATCCATTCTTAGTTGAGTTTGTTCTGCAGGAAGGAAAAGAAGATTAAACTGGAATTCAGCATCCTGGAAAAGAAGAAGCTTCATAATGCACTCTATTTCCTTGAAGAGTTTTTAGATGATCACATCCATATCATTCTGAGCAGAGTGTATGGTGATAAAATGTACTTAGAGCGGATGCATGACATCACAATAGAAGTGATTCATGCTCTCACTGGTTACTGTAACATCGGTGAAGTGCCAGCCCTAAGGAAGATCAACAAGAAGGAAATGACCAGGCTCACCAGTTCTATGAGCGACCAATGGGGAATGACCATCAATCCCATCAAGGACGATCTGGTCAAATATGCCTGCATGGTAATAGGTTACCGGACATTTTATGCTAGCAGGATCAACTCTGTCTCTGTTGCATCAATAAATGCTACCTACAGGATGATCATGGAAGATGCATCATTTGATTTATGCACTGGTATGCAAAGGTAGCTTCTACCAAACCTGAAGTCGATTAAATAAGACAATGCCTTGAGATTTAAGTTTGGAAAACTACTCGTTAGGTTGTTCTTCTACTTCCAAGGATACTTCCTAGGAGTTGGAGATATTCAGTTGTCTACTGATCAACCGATTACAAAGCAAATCAAGGAAAGCCTTCAAGCGGTTGGTGTGTGTGTGAAAAGTGGAATAAGAACCTGTATCTAGAAGAAACAACACTTCAATCAAGTCATTACATGCATGGTTAATTAGATATAATCAATGAATAGTAAACCATAACAAATTGACCCATTGCCTTCTAAAAGATGCGAGTATAAGATTTCTCTCAGATTATTTAGCAATACCAGTGACTAGACAACATCAAGACGAAGGATTTTATCTATATGATCATGATGAATGCTAGATGGATGCAATATTTATCTAACAAGAACTAAGCAATATTAAGCTAAATGATTTAATCAATATGAAATAATAAATATGCAATATATCTCAATGAGTCTAGAGCAAAAACAGTATAATAACAATGTATTCTCCAACCTCCTTTGAATGAGAGATGAGCCTGAATTTATAGAAAATTCAGAAAGAAACCAACAACTAAGATCAAAAGATGATGAGTGGTCAAGATTTTCCAAGAGGAAACACAATCCAGGTGAATTGATGTGATTGAATGCTTTTCTTAGTTTTTTTTTAAAGGAAATTGAACTAAAATTAAGATTAAATCAGAAAAAACTGATTTATTCTCTATTTCATTCAATTTGAATATTTAATTGTTTTAATAGCTTTCTTTGAGATGATTTATCAATTTTTAATTTGTTCTTTTCAAGATTATCTCCAATTGATTTCTTTTTCTCAAATTTTTAATTCCTTCTTGGTCAATTAATTCCTTTTTTGATTTATTTCCATTTTTGAAGATTTGTGCTCAATTGATTTACTTAATTTAAATTAATTCCTCAAAATGATTTAATGGTAGATTGATTTATTTAATTAAATATGCTAGGATATTTAATAAAATAAATAAGATAATTGTTTAAAATGATTTACTTGGAATGTTTTAATTAATTAAATAAATATTTAATTAATATTGAGTGATTAATTTGCCAAGTGACATTTGATGTTTTAAAGAATTAATTGTGTGCTCAAGATTTATTTAATTGCCTTTGGTTAGGACCTTGGTGACGTTGTCGAGATTAGGGGCCCATGGTTTAGCTGACCATTTTTAGGGTATTACATTTTCCCCTCTTTGAATTAATGTGCGAGCAGGGCGTTGGTTCAAAGAATAGTTGATGTCTAGGAGATACCAGTCTTGAACTTGATTGATCACGAACTAGATGAAAAGCAAGGTGTTTAGCTTGATTCAAAGAGACAAAGTTGAATGAAGTCTGATTAAAGCGATACCGATCCCAAACTTGATTGAACTAGGAACAATAGAAAACAAAAGATGCTGAACTTGAACTTTATTGATCAAGAAGCAGATCTTACTGATCTAGAACTTGATTGATCTAGACACAACGAGTGATGATAAAAAAATCAATCTTGAACTTGATTGATCAAGACACGATGAAGATAAATTGTTCAGCTTGATCAAGAAACGATGAAACTAAACACCTACTTAGATTGAACGTGATCAAAGATACTCTTTAACATTAAGAGATTGATTTAGATAAAAGACAAATATCAGTTTGATATGAAGTGATGAAACCAATATGCTGCTAGAGATTGATTCGATTCAGAAATCTCAACTTGATATAAAGCGTTGAAGTTGAGATGCCCCTAGCGATGAGGTCTTATTTGATTGATTTTAGTTGAAAAATATTTCTTTTGCTGGACTTTCGATGAAGATTTGAAAATTTCTTGACATTTGAAGATGTAAGGACATAAGGTCATGAGTATGCCCCCTCAGGAGAGAAATCGAAAGATAGTGAGGGTACATGATGATAGGCAATTTCAAGCAATGATAAGTTGTCGTGAGCATAAATTGATTTAGAGGAATTTTTGAAAATTTTGCAAGAAATTGAGCTCAAAGTTGACTGGCAGAAATTAAATTGAGATTTAGCATTGAAATTGAGCACAAAGTTAAAGAAAGAGCATTTGATGAAAAGCGCTAAGTGGTCCAAATTCTGAAATTGACTAGCAAAATGATCTCGAATTTCGATTTCGATCCCGAAAATGGAATTAGGATGGTCAAATTATCTAAGGGTACAATTTTCATGTCCATCGGAGCAAGTTGAAAAATTAGGTTTTTGGCTATATATGGGATAAAAGTGTCATTTTCAATTCATTTTGACCCTCCAAGTTTAAAAATTCAAAAAGCCTTCTGCAAAGAAAATGGTGGTCCCTACTCGTCAGCATCGATTCGAGCGCCAAAGGAGACATAATTGACCCTGAAACTATGTGCCAACGGTAAGTGATCGATCTTAAGCCTATTTGTGTTTCCAATTTTGAATGTTTTTGTGCATTTTTCAAGTTTTTCAGGGGTTTTGGGTTGGGTGTCTCAGTTTATCGTACGAGACAAGATCCTATCTCATACGAGAAACTGGTAAAAAGTCTTTTGTTGTTTGAGCCCATTAGTTTTGTCATTCTAGGGTCACCCATGTCTCATACAAGAGGTCTATAACAAGACCATTTTATCATGTGGAGTCTAATAAATTGTCATTTGAGCATGTTTTGTCATATGAAAGCTATTCTTGGCTCGTACGAAATGCTTCTTTTCTGTATTTTGTCATACGAGAGACAGTGAGCATTTTTTAAGGTGTAAACATGAATTTTTGATTTTGCATTTGACTTAGTTGGATTTGCATGATGTTTTGCTTCTCGTGTAGGCTCATTTGGAATGTTTTCTGATGCTTCATTATTGGATTGTTGCAGGTGCGCTTACATCCTATGCTCTTTAGATGCATGTATCCTCCCACTATGGCATTAGGTCAAGATTTATCTGAGGTTGAGAAGGTTCATGTTGATATGTGTGGCTTGACTCATCTACTAAGGTTACTTGATATCTATGTGAACCATGAGATGCTCACGGCGTTGGTAGAGAGATTTCATTCAGAGCATAATACATTTCATTTGCCAGTTCGAGAGTTAACTATCACTCCTAAGGATGTGTACAGGATCCTTCATATCTCTTTTGCTAGGGATAAGGTGGATTATGATACCATGTTGTTATCTGGACTATAGGCAGTCAGGCATGTCTTTGGGGATCCAGACATTTTGACTCATTCCATGAGTTGGGACACACTTATGAGCAAATACAGTTAGGAGTATTCCCTGGCATGTATTCTAATAGGGTTCATCATTTTCTTTTTGATGCCAGACAGGGGGTAGCAGGGTTTCCAAAGCAGATGGGGCCAGATGCTAGAGAGGTTGATAGAGACCCCTCAGAGACTTGGTTGGGGTTCTTGTTTATTGGCCCACATGTATCGGGAGATGCATGAGATCGTATACAGAGACAGCTGGAGCATGGCCGTGAGTGTTTATATTTTACAGGTGTGGGCTTGGGAGCACCTTCCTATTTGTCGGCCCATAGTAGCAGACAATAGAGAGCTTGGGTAGCTGATCATTTACAGGTATGCCGGATATATCACACATCCCCATCTGGGAAAGACAAACTTCTAGAGATAGCAGCTCAATAACCTAATAGCCATCATATGGAGACCATACAGAGGGTTAGAGCCCTAGGATGACTGACGGCTAGTTTGCAGGGACCTATTTGTTACATGCCCACTGATTGGGAGGTCACAAACTATTGTGGAGCAATTCATCATTTCACGAGTGATGAGGCAGTATGGCTGGCCCCAAGGGATCTCGTAGGAGTATACAACATATGCTCGATATGCAGATGAGGAGAGACAAGGACGGTCTCCATGATTATCATGCACGTTAGTGATGTAGGAGTTGACAGGGTTACACTGCATGAGGTGGGATTACCTAGATGATGTAGTAGATGCGGGGGTATTGCCCCAATACAAAGATCATTTTCAGCAGCATCCATTCCCACATTTTACAAACTCGAGCGAATAGGCTCCTCATATTGAGGATGTTGAGGAGGATGCTCCCACACCAACACAGGGATAGGGCCAGAAGCAGGGTTAGGCATAGAGAGCGGAGGCTCTGCGACAGGGTAGTGGTGATCTAGGTGCTAGTAGTAGCAGGGTACCAGCTAAGGGTGGGCAACAAAGGGGTGAGGGTGGATCCTTAGGGTGAGTGGGTGGGATGGAAGAGGATTGAGTAGCTCCTAGACAAGTGCGATAGTGGAGAGAGGAGTAGGGTGGAGGTGGTGGTGGAGGTGGAGATGGGGGTGGAGATGGTGGGCCTGCGACAGAGCAGGGGATAGATATTGGACAGTCGATGAGGGCATGTCTTGTAGAGCTATAGTCACAGTTGACAATGGTGCAGACTCACCTGGTCGAGTGAGACTGACAACTGGCTGAGGTGAGGGCCGAGTGTGATCGCCAGATCACAACATTGAGAGAAAAGTCGAGAGCAAAGATAGAGTCTCTAAGATAGGAGGTCCTTCTCCAGAGCAGTAGGTCAGCGTATTATGTAGCAGTGTATAGTGTTGTAGTTCTTGTTGCACAGTAGGTGCAACCCTATTCATAGTATATGGCTTGATTAGAGGGAGCTTGGGCACCTCGATAGGATCTTGGGCATCAAGCTCCTCCTCCTCCACTAGGCACATGCATTTTTTGTAGCCTATACAATTCTTTCTCCGATGGGAGTTTGTATATGTCATTTGACATCACTTTGTACTCTTATATTTGACATGATATATATATGAGATCTGATTTGACTTCATCGTACTTATATATGCTTTATTCTTTATGTATGCATTTCTTTTCAGCATGAATGTATGTAATGCAAATGGAATATGAATGTCTATTTTTCTTTCTTTTCAAATGCAAACAAATGATGATGTAAATGAGTAACTAGAATGAGTAATGCAATTTTTCTTCATTTTTCTATGCAATAAGATGAATGCAAATGAATGCTAGTGGATGATGCAATGTTTTCATTTTTCTATGCAATAGTATGGATGCAAATGAATGATAATGAATGTATGAATCTATATTAAATGCTCATGTATGCAGCTAACATCTCAAAACACAAGTACTCGATCGGAGAAATGATGATAAGAGACCACTTAGTGAAGAAATGATGATGCTCTGACTCTCATTCAAAAGATAAAGAGAAAGCATTGTTACTATACCAAAATCACTCCAAATTCACAAAATGCAGAAAGAAATGCAAAATGAGATGCAACCTAAACCTAGTCACTGGATTTGAACAGCTTAATTTTCGTCATTGAGCATTTTACAATTATAGCAGGCAGAATAGAGTTCATTTCTTTTCATTTGTAATATTAATTATCTTGTCTGCAATGACCCTTTTTTCGTTCATATCCTTGGACAAATTACGCATGGACCTGAATTACACAATAAAGAAATGCCCTCAAAATAGACAAAGAAATGATGGGAACCTCCCTGTAGCATTCAAATAAGCGAAGTCGAGGTATGTGAGGTGATTTCACCTTGATGTGAAGGCTCTTATCATAGACACCCAGCTAATTTAGATGTTTCCAGATCATTGGGATCATTCCTTCAAGCAGAAAACAAAGAAGATATTATGCCCCCAATCCTTGCTCCTCTTAGTCAAGATAGACTTCCTCAAGTTACTCAGAGGGATAATAATTGAAAACCAATATAAAAGACAACACATAAAAAAAAATTTCATTCATAGCTCAAACTATTTAGTGATTGTTTTTCGTTATGTTGTTTTGCTTGTTAACTCAGTGATAAAACTCTTCAGTACTCAAGAGACAGGTGACTGACTCAGAGTGGATGACTAGGTTTCACTGACGTAAGGTTGACTTGGTTGATACTGCTTAGGACATGTAATGTGCTTGATTGATTAAACTAAGACTATGACAATGATTGGTTTCAAGCCATGAGGGTTCCAACTAACTAGGATGTTACAAAAGTGACTGAAATATGTACAAGTGAAAGCAAATATGCAAGAAAGCAGGAATGCCAACGTTGCGTTGATAGATGGAGCACTTGAGTATAAGAGGTGCCTATTTACCAGGTTTTCACCTACTTGGCAGAGATGCATATATTCTTTTTTACCAAGGTGCCTGTTTACCAAGTTTTCACAGGGCATTTTCTCTCTCTCTTTTTTTTTTTTTCTTTCTTCTATTTTTCTTTTTCTCTTTTTTTTTGAATTTCTTCAGGACTTTTTCTAATTTTTAGGATTTCTTCAATTTTAGGATTTTTTCAAGACTTTTTACATTGTAAAATTTTTTTGGAGAAGAGAATATTTAGGTGAAGAATTTCTTCAGATGGATGGTGTTAATTAGTTTGTGGAGCTATTCTCTTTCCAATGTTGAAAGTTGGTAAGAACCAGAGCCAAAAGCTACAGTAATGATATAGGGACCCAGCCAGTTGGGTTCAAACTTCCCTTTGTTATCTCGAAACTGTTGGATTTTAGGATTCTCTCTTAGAACTCAGTCACCAACCTGAAATTATCGATGTCAAACTTTCTTGTTATATCCTCTGGACATTCTCTTTTGATACACTCTAAGATGATCAAATGCCACTTGTCGATGCTCATCTAGCAATTTGAGCTCTTGCAATCTAGATATTCTATAGTCTTCATCAGTAGCAAGACCTTGCAAGGAAACTCTTAGAGATGGTATTTCTACTTCAATGGGTAATACTGCTTCGGACCCATACACTAAAGAAAAAGGTGTAGCCCCAGTAGGTGTTCTGATACTTGTTCTATAAGCCCACAGTGCAAGATTGAGCTGCAGATGCCAATCTTTCCTAGATTTGTTCACTATTCTGTGCAAGATAGTCAGTAGGTTTTTGTTAGATGCCTTTGCTTGTCCGTTACTTTGAGGGTAATATTTAGAGGACTAGTGTTGTTTGATTTTAAACTTCTCATAGAGTTCATCTAGATCTTTGTTCTTAATGTGTCCTCCATTGTTTGTTATAATTGATGAAGGTATACCATACCTATAGATGATATAGTTAAGAAGAAATAGAGCTACTTGTTTTCCGATTGCCTTGATGAGCAGAACCGCTTCTACCCACTTAGTGAAGTACTCAATGGCAATGATAATAAATTTATGTCTATCACATGATGCAGGATATATTTGGCGTATCAAGTTGAATTCCCACTGTTGGAAGGGCTAGTGTGTCACAAAGGGTATGTGATCCCTTGCTGTAGTGTGTATAAGTTGCCCATGCAACTAACACTTTTCACAGGTTTTAGCAAATTTTATAGCTTCCTTCTCCATTTCTAGCCAGTAGTAGCCAACCCTTAGTAGTTTGCATGCTAAAGTTAGACCATTCGAATGAGATCCACAAACACCTTCATGAACTTCAGATAATGCGCATTGAGACTCCTCAGTTTCTAGATATCTAAGCAAAGTATTATCTAAACCTCGCCTGAAGAGGTCATTAGAAATGATGACATACCATGATGCATTTTAGATTAGGTTCCTTTTTTCATTTTGGGAAAGATTAGCAAGGATGACTTGGTCACGCACGTAAGAGAAAATATGGCTATAACGAGATGAGTCATGTCCAATAATAGAATAGACTACCTAGGACTCAGAAGAATCATAGGCAGGGTAATGTAACTCTTCCACTAGGAATTCAAAGCGAAAATTAGACTCCTGTAGCTGTGGTATAGATGCCAAAGTGGCCATTGCATCTACTACTCTATTTGCTATTCTGGGGATCTACTGAAATGATATAGAGGTAAAATATTTCTTGAGGTCATCCACCATCCTCTTGTAAGGCATCAGTTTCTCATATTTTGTCTGATATAGGTCATTAATCTGGTTGATAATGAGTTGAGAATCTCCATAGATGTGTAATTCCACGATCTTCCACTTGATGGCCAACTTGATCCCATTTACCAAAGCTTCATATTCTGCAATGTTGTTTGTGCAAGGGAAGAGAAGTTTGTAAGCTTTTGGAATTGATTATTGTTGGGGAGTAATAAATAGTATCCCGAGACAAGAACCATGTTGAGCGAAAGACCCATCAAAGAACATCTTCCATGATTGTTCAGTAAGGTGCATGATTGATTCATCTGGGAATTCTATATGCAAAGGTTGATCATCTTCAAGTGGAGCTTCAGCAAGTTAGTCTGCAATAACCTATCCTTTGATGGTTTTATGTTCCACATATTCATGTCAAATTCTGTAAGGACCATGACCCATTTGGCCAGTCTTCCTGTAAGCATTTCTTTACTGAGAAGATACTTGAGTGGATCAATCTTGGCTACCAGCTTAATAGAGTGTGCCAACATATAATGCCTTAATTTTTGTGATGCAAAGATGAAAGCTAAGCATGCTTTCTCTATTATAGTATAATTCATTTCATATGACACCAATGTTCTGTTGATGTAATAGATAGCTCGTTCCTTTTTATCATCATCCTGCTGTGCTAGAAGTGCCCCCATGAAGTATCTATATATGATATATACAGGATCAGTAGCTTACCTTGAATCGGTGGCATTAATATGGGTGGATTAGAGAGATATTATTTTATCTATTGTAAGTGTCATTCACAATCTTTATCCCAGTTGTATTGAATCCCTTTCCTTAATACCTTTGTGAATGGTTGAGCCTTGTCAGCTAGCTGAGATATAAAATGCCTTATGGACTAAAGACGGCCTTGTAGAATTCTCATCTGGCTGATATTCTTGGGTGGAGGCATGTCCATTATAGCTTGGACCTTTTCAGGATCAACCTCAATTCCCTTTTTTGAAATTATGTAACCAAGCAATTTTCCTGATGTGACTCCAAATGCACACTTTTTAGGGTTTAATTGGAGCTTGAATCTTTCCATTCTATCTAGTATGAGGTTGAGTTCCTGAATATGTGTAGATCTCTTCATAGTCTTTACTAGAGTGTCATCAGCATAATCTTCCATGTTTTTATGCATCATATCATGGAAGATAGTTGTTACTACTCTTTGGTAAGTTTCTCTCGCGTTCTTTAGACCAAACGACATAACATTCCTGCAGAAGGTTCCCCATGCACATGTGAAAGCTATCTTTTCTTGATCTTCAGGTGCTATCTTGATTTGATTGTAACCAAAGAATCCATCCATTAATGAATACATCTCATATCCAATAGTCATATCTACTATCATGTCAATGCTGGGCAATGGAAAATCATCTTTCGAACATGCCTTGTTGAGATCCCTGAAATTTGTACAAACTCTAATAGATTTGTCTGCTTTTGATACAGGCACTATGTTGGATATCCACTCTATGTAGTCTATAGCTCAGATAAATCCATCTTTTAGCAATTTCTCTAGTTCAACCTTGACTAGTAGTGCCACGTGAGGATGTATCTTTCAGAGTTTTTGTTTGATTGGTTTAACTTCTGGTGTGATAGAGAGATGATGCATCATGAGATCAGGATCGAGTCCTGGCATATCTGAGTATGTCCATGCAAAGTTGATCTTCTTTTCTAAAAATAGATTGTTGAAATCTTTTAACTCATCTACTGATAGTGATTGAGCTAAATGAATGATATGCAGTATCTCTTGACTCCCAATGTTCACTGGCTCAATCAATATGGAAGATCTCTCCTGGAAGTGACTTGGCAGTATATCAAGTATCTCACCTTCAAGTGCCTCAGAGAGGTTTTCACCTTTAGGTACGTCCTTTATTTTCTCTTTTTAGAGTCTGACACCACCATAATGTGGTTTTCACCATCAAATCTTTTATTCTTATTTTTCTTGTTTTTGTGACTAAGATACTTGATATCCACTTCAGCCATGTTCTCATTTTGTTCACTGGTGGAAGAGCACATGGGTTCAACTGCATTGAGATAGTAGGCTAATGTATAGTCATTGGCAAAGGTAGGGAACATTCAAGGGTTGGTTATAAAGAGTACAATTAATCAGTTCCAGATGTATTAAATATAAGGTTGGAATAGGCTCAAGGGAGTGCATGGTACTATCATCATGACTTTAGACTGACAAGTTGAGTTCTAGAAGACTACCTTGCATATGTGTTGCGAGACCAAGAAGAGTTACGATACGATTATCAAAATTCATGTTAGTATTTATTGGACCTAACCCAACTGACCTACTTCTAGCATCGTCACCTACTTCAGACTGGACTACATACCATGGTGTGATAGTAGACAGTATCTCATCATTCATGACAGAGTATTCATAATGCGTTGTTGAATAGTTGTTGTTATAAATAGAGCTCCTACCTGAGTCATCAGAGTCATAGGATGAATTTGCTAACTCATCTTCAATTAGCTTAGTAAAGGTATATATAGTATCAACACCCACGTCTTTTATGCTACAAGTCCCTTTGTGATTTGGTTCATTGGTTGCTTGTATTTGACACACTTGTGAACATAGCTTTGATGGTTTTGTTAATCCCTATCATCTATTCCATTCAACTTCTTCTGGATTGATGACTGGTTCTGTTGCTATAGCCTCTAGTTCTTCTTGTGTAGTTTCGTACTTGACTTGTCTTATTTCATTAGAAGGGTTGGTAGGTGAAGGAATTGCTTGTGTCCGATCTTTCTCTAGTTTTCATTCATAGTCTTCTTGTCTCCTTAGTTTGATTTCTTCTATCTCCTTTTGCATTCTTAGGCATATCAGCTCTTGTGCGTTATCTATGATATCATTAGATTCTTCAAGGATTTATGTAGTAGATGTATCTGAAATATGATCTAGACCCCACTCATACTCATTTGAATCAATTTTTGAATCCTCTGTTAGTTGTCTACCAGTATATGTGACTGGAACTTTCAATAGTGCAAGAAAATCTCTGATCCTATATACTTTGTCTCTCATATCCTCTGGGATTTCTACTTCTTGTGGTATTACAACTGATACAACTGGATCTTAACTATCATTTGTTTCCTCTTTCTGGGTGGGAAATCCTCTCTGTTCATCATCACACTCTTCCTAAGTTTGTTGAGTATTGATCTCTTGTATTGTTAAAGTTAGTACCTTTTTCTTCCACTTACGCTGATGGTGAGGCATGTACTTCTGATCTGATTGCCTTCTTGGATCTTATCCCAATCCAACTTTATCATTGACAAACTTAGTTTGTAACTGAATACGTTCAACAATACCTTGTTGACACTTTCCTAGAGGACCAATACTTGAATATCCCATGCGTTGAAACATCTTGTATCCTGGACCATATTGTGTCGGAGAAATCTCACAATGTCATATTTCTTTTCTTGCACTGTCTTCGTTGAAGAGCGATTTGAGAACATCATCCTCTTCTATTTCACCTGCAAGAGAAGTGGAGGACTGTATAAAGGTTCCATCATAAATGACTTTTGGAGCTGAATTTTGCGGCTTCATAACCTTTGATGGTTTCCCTGACTATCTTGGTGATGGAGGAAGAGACGTTAGTGAGAGTATAGGCTCTATCTTGTAGCCATCCATGCCAGTGTTTGTGAATTTTAACTTCTTTTCTAAATCTCTTAGCAAAGATTTTGAACTTTCAGTTGCTCTATTGTTAGGAACAAAAGCATTAGCACCCTACGTTAATGCATTGCAGGTATAGCTTGCATCGGCCAGAATACTGACTTCAACTCCATTATGAGGAAATTTCAGGCATTGATGATACATAGATGGTACTACTTTCATGTCATGAATCCATGGCCTACCTAGTAAGATGTTGTATGAAAGAGGAAGATCCAAGACCTAAAAAATGACATCTCTATCCATAGGTCCTACTTTGATTAGTAATAGTACCAAACCCTTAGAAGTTCTTTCTTCTTCATCATAAGCCTTGATTGTTATCTTCTTTGTTGGATCAATAACATTTTCAGAGAATCCCAGCTATGTCAATAGATTGTAGGTACAAATATTCAACCCAGTGCCTCCATCTATCAAAACATGTTTAACGCAGTGTTTATGAATCATGGCTTCTATGTGTAATGGCTGGTTATGTGGGTGACTCAGTGAGTTATCATCTTCTTCAGAGAAAGTGAGGTAATGAGGTGACATCAAGTGACCCACCATAGATTGAAACCGATCTATGTCTAAATCTTTAGGGACACTGGTGGTAAGTAGAGCCTTGTCCAAGATCTCTCTATGAGTAGAAGAGATCTTAAGCAATTCCAAAATGGAGATTTGAGCATTGGTTCTCTTCAATTGTTCGACAATACTGTAACCAGGAGAAGATGATGAAGCCGATTGTTTCGATTTGGCCATGATTGTGTCTGTTTGTCTATTTGGTAGATTTGACATTGTTTGATCGAATGTTGAGGAATTAGCTCCTAGGAGTGTAATTTTCCTTTGAGCGTGAGTCACAACATTAGCAGTTTATGCTTGATTTTGGTGATCTTGGACTATGATCATATTGCAATGTTTATTGTGAATAGATTCAATCATGTTGATCACGTTATCGTTGCTACTATAGATATAATTGACTCTAGCTCCTCCTTTAGATTATGAGGAATCTCCTTGTTCATACATTGGTAAGGGATCTTTAAAGGCCTTATGATCAGAATTTGTCATGTGATTTCCAACAATGATCTTGCCTGCGTTAATCAGATCTTGGATTTCATGTCAGAGTTTCATGCAGTTGTTTATATTATGCCCTTTGTTCTGATGGTAGTCACAGTATTCATTTTCTCTCCACCACTTGGGTCTAATTTCTAGGTCATATGGTCTTAGAATTGTCTGGTAATGTTATCGGATTATTTGCCAATAAGGTTTTGAAAGCTGATTCATATGACTCATCTAGAGGAGTAAAATCACACTTAGGCTTTGAGACCCAAGGTTTGTCTTTAAACCATTCTCTTGTTTTCTTTGGAGGATTCTCTGTTGTAGTTTCAGCTACCTTGAGTGCTTGTGTGCCACTAGCCAAGTTAAATATTGTGGATTTTGTTTTTGTTTGGATAGTATCTGCCACTCCATCATTAACAACATTCTTATTTCTATCTTTTCCATATTTCCAGTATTTGCTCTTTTCTTTAGAGCTAGAACCTTGTTGTGTTTCTTTCCAAAGTGAGATATCTCCCTTTTTGATAAGCACGTCTTCCATTCTGAGGGTGTTATCTACCATTTTGTTGAATGAGGGGTGTACCTACATCTAGACATTATACTTTAGTTCAGGGACTAAGTTGTTGACAAAGATATCCATTTTCTCAAGATCTGGGATAGTCCGTGAATATCTAGAGAACATCTTTCTTCATCGTTGGAGGAAAGTGAGAAAGGGTTCTCCTGTCTTTTGTCCGTTATTGCAAAGCTCTATCATGGTGACTGAGTGATGAATGTTGTACGAGTATTGTTGCAAAAATAGTTGGATTAGTTCTTCAAAAGTTTTTATCCCTTTGGGTAGGCTTGCAAACCATTCCATTGCTTGACCCCCTAAACTCCTTGGGAAAAGATGCATGAGATACATTTGATCATACATGAACTCCATATAAGTGGCACAAAATTCTCTGACATGATCTTGAGGGTCTGAGGTACCATCATATTTGTCAAATTTTGGGATCTTGACACATGAAGGAAATGGAGACATGTAAAGGTTTTTGTCAAATGGGAATGGGCATATTGTATCTAGAGAGTATTGTTTTGGCATTTTATCTCTATCTTCTATTCTTATGACCGCAATTTGTAATGCTTGCATTTGTTTGCTTATTTTTCCCCATGATGTTTCTTCTTCTTTAGCAATGAGGGTCTCCACATTATAACCAGTAGGGAGTTTGGCACCTTGCTATGCTAATTCTAGGAAATAGTCTTCCTTTTCCCTAGTCATGATGACCTTCATTATTTTCCAAAACTCTTTATCATTCTGACACTTAAGTATTTCATCTTCGAGAGGTTCAGGGAGCTCTGATTTAGTTGAGGAATCACTATCAATGGCATGATTACTGAAATCATTGTGAGTATCTCATTTACTAGCTTCTCTTTCTTGTGTTTCTCCAAACATGGTGTGAGATTTGGGCTGGCCAAATATTGGTATGTCATAAGCTGGTATTTGTGACAAGGACGGTTTACTTTGAAAGAGGTTTCCTGTGAAGAAATGATTCATGTTAAGTGAGAAGGGTGTTTCTTTCTCTTTGTCTATTTTGCTGCATGAGTGTCTAGTTTGAATAGGCATTTGTAACCAACAGGACCAAAAGCAAGATGTGTTACAGAAGTCAAGATCAAATTGTAGCTAGTAGTTTGTTTAATGTAGTGATTTGAGGGAAGTAACTTAAGATCTCATTTGGTTTCAGGAATGATCTATCCCATGTAAGACGTTATCTAAGTTAACACAGGTTTGATAAGATGTTTGTTTGAACTAGCTTAAAGATGATCGACAAAAATCATGCAATGCAATGGCAGAGGTACACTATCTAGGTTGTTTTATGCTCAGGAAGATGATAACCAGTTTTGGGCTCACTGTAAAATTGTTTTGGACAGGTTTTGACTGTTCTGGGCTGATAGGATCAGAGACTCATACGAGTGTATTTCTAGAACTGTATGACAGTATAACATGTTTAGGATGACAACAGTTATGTTTCATACGAGTTACTACCTAGTACCGTACGACAAATGGGTAGGTCTTAGATGACAAATGATTATGTTCAGTTCTGTCTCGTACGACATAGGATATGGCTCAAGATGATAGACTACTGGGTCTCGTGCGATAGAGTATTGGACTCAGAATGACAATATAGTATACTCGTACAACATAGGATTTGGTGGAGCACAACAATTCAGTAGACTCATACGGCTATTCATAGATCAGAGACTAAAAACTCTAGGTTTTCAATGACTGGATAAGGTAACTAAACATGACCAATTCTAAGGTGGACTAATTGCTGACTAGGATAGACTAGTTTGTGACACGGACAAAGTTTTGATCACTGAGTTTGTTGATTTGTGTTCTCCAATTTTAGTATTCTAGTTTCAGTTTGGGGGATGAAAACATAGAAAACACACAGTATGAATAGCAACTCCAATCACAACATGCAAACCCTATGGAAGTTGGCTTAGAGAAGAAAACCTTTGCTTGTTGACTTAGGTACACACCCAATAGCTAATCAAAATATGGTCGCTGAGTCCCACACAATGGATTCTCAATGCCGTATTAGCCAACTCCAAACGCTAATGGGGGCATGGTATGGCAAGTGTCTTGGGAGAGTTACTATCTCTCTTGCACAAAGATTATCAACCTTTCGGGGGTGAATCGGGTAGCTTCTAATTTTTATCAGATCTAGTAAGGGTTTCATTCCACGCATCGAGCTATAAACTCAATTAAGAGGTCTCCCAGCCTTGAAAACCAAGGTTTAATATACCCGAAGGTACTGAGGAGAGCTATTCCCGAGCACTGTCGTTGACTTGATTTTCATCAAATCACATTTATTTTATAGTGGGTTGGAGTACTTGGTGTTTAGCCATTCCCACTTAGGTCGTTCCCCTCTCACTGGCCATAAAGGCTATAGAGTTATTAGCTCCTCAGGAGGGCAGGCCTGCTAAAGATGTACAAATCTCAAACAAAGAAAAAGCCTCTAGGGTCTAGATTTCTGATTGTCTTAAAAAGATAAGAGCATACTCTCCTACCTCTTGAAATTTTCCAAAAAGAGACAAAAGACAAATTTGTTCATTTACCCAGATAGCAAGTTAAGTGCCTAAAAAAATTAAGAAATACACAATGTTTGATTGATTTCTCTTTAGGAAACCTACAAAAAACATAATGCATCAGTAGTCATGTTGTTTTTTTCTTTTTTTTTTTCTTTAACAGGCATATGTTTGGTTGATAAATTCTTTGACAAATGTCCTGCGAGAAACTAGTTAGACTGTGAAAATATCAACCAGAGAGAAAACAGTTCAGGGTTAGCATTAGCATAATCAAAATTTAATCCAAAAAATACTGAAAGGTATTCTGTTTTTAATCTGTCAGAAAAATCATACGACAATCTTCATAAAGCAGAATGACAGAAATCTTTTATCATACAAGTTATAAATCAGCACAGAACGACAAAAGATAAAATGAGCAGTATGTCATACGAGTTAGAAATTAGCACAGAACGACAAAGTATAAAAGAATCAGTATGTCGTACGAATGACAATCTTGATTCGTACAAAAATTTAAAGGATATGATCTTGTTTCGTATGATAAACTGCATGTGTCAATATAATGTCATACAATGCAGTGAAACTGCTTGTACGATATTTCACAGAGGTTGTATGGATGAAACCAACAGGATAAAAAAAATGATGATTTTGAGGTTGAAAAAGTAGTTTTCAGCCCCACAGTGGGTGCCAAAAATGTGTGTGTGAAAAGTGGAATAAGAACCTGTATCTGCAAGACACAACACTTCAATCAAGTCATTACATGCATGGTAAATCAGATATAATCAATGAATAGTAAACCATAACAAATCGACTCATTGCCTTCTAAAAGATGCGAGTATAAGATTGCTCTCAGATTATTTAGCAATACCAGTGACTAGACAACATCAAGACGAAGGATTTTATCTATATGATCATGATGAATGCTAGATGGATGCAATATTGATCTAACAAGATTTAAGCAATATTAAGCTAAATGATTTAATCAATATGAAATAATAAATATGCAATATATCTCAATGAATCTAGAGCAAAAATAGTATAATAACAATGCATTCTCCAGCCTCCTTTGAATGAGAGATGAGCTTGAATTTATATAAAATTCAGAAAGAAACCAACAGCTAAGATCAAAAGATGACCAACAGTCAAGATTTTCCAAGAGGAAGCACAATCCAGGTGAATTGATGTGATTGAATGCTTTTCTTAGTTTTTTTTTAAAGGAAATTGAACTAAAATTAAGATTAAATCAGAAAAAACTGATTAATTCTCTATTTCATTCAATTTGAATATTTAATTGTTTTAATCGCTTTCTTTGAGATTATTTATCAATTTTTAATTTGTTTTTTTTCAAGATTATCTCCAATTGATTTCTTTTTCTCAAATTTTTAATTCCTTCTTGGTCAATTAATTCCTTTTTTTATTTATTTCCATTTTTGAAGATTTATGCTCAATTGATTAATTTAATTGAAATTAATTCCTCAAAATGATTTAATGGCAAATTGATTTATTTAATTAAATATGCTAGGATATTTAATAAAATAAATAAGATAATTGTTTAAAATGATTTACTTGGAATGTTTTAATTAATTAAATAAACATTTAATTAATATTGAGTGATTAATTTGCCATGTGACATTTGATGTTTTAAAGAATTAATTATGTGCTCAAGATTTATTTAATTGCCTTTGGTTAGGACCTTGGTGACGTTGTCAAGATTAGGGGCCCATGGTTTAGATGACCATTTTTAGGGTATTACAGTTGGAACCAGTTATCCGGAAGTTCTCAACAAACACTTTGATGAATTCAGACGCAAAATGAGCCAAAGAGTGAGAATATTAGGTGATATTGTCAAGAAATATGAATATGACATCTGCTTCACCATAAAAGTTGATGAGTGCATAATGGAGGTGGTTGAGCCTAGACAGGAAGAAGTGGAACCCATGGGATATGAGGTAATGTATGACATGCTAGATGGGTATGCCTCTACCCTACTCTCCTCGCCTCTTGGCCAAAAGGAAAAGAGAACCGACCCCTATTTGGAAAGGGTTACACCAGTTGAAGAACCATCAGTAAAGAAGGGAAAGGTAGTACCTTCAGTATCAACACCGGTTACTACAACAAGTCCCAAGGTGACCAAGCAGTCACCAACAAAGAAGAAACTAGAAGCTTCACCCACCAAAGTCTTTGAGAGAAAGAGGAAGACAAAAGACACCACACCAGACTCAAAGGACACTATGTCTGAAGAACAGCCTAAGAAGACTAGGCAAATGAGGAAAAAGAAAAAGAATGAACCGGCTCCTCCTACAAACCTTTGACACATTGTCAAAGAACTATTAAGAACATTAGAAGAAAAGTGCTTGGTGATTTGAAAGAGTTCTTTGATTATTTTAATGATGATGAAAAGGAAGAAGTTGAACAGGAAGTCATTAATTATTTATGTATTAACGACTGGTGGCCATCAGAAATCAAATCTGAGACACCTGATTCTTTATATAATTCTTTAGATAACAAATGGTGCATTGCCATAGAGAAGGAATAGAAAATAAGAGAGGAAGTATTTGCACAATACTTTCCTAATGTGCCTAAAATAGAACTCTATGAAATGGTGGAAAGATATAAGGGCCTCTTCTTCATGAGAAGAAGGAGACTCCTATTGCTAGAAGGAAAAGTCTCGGAAGTGGTAAAAGATACCCACTCCCTTACTCAATCCACTCTAAAGTTGCACCAAGTGGCAGAAGCCAATAGGAAAGTTGCGCAAGAACTGGAAATCAATCAACTGGATGAAGCATATGATAGTGAAGGAGTACCGGTCACTGATCAAATGGAACCCATTGATATTGATGCCTTGAATCATGAAGATGTTACTCCGGGTACACCAAATGAAGTGGCAAGACAAGAAAAATAGGCAAAGGAAGAGAAGAAGCAACAAGAAGAAGGAAAGAAGGAATAGGCAGAGGATGAGGAAAAGAGAAAAGAAGAAGAAAAGAGGAAATAGGAGGAGGAAAAGAGAAAAGAAGAAGAAAAGAGGAAACATGAAGTGGGCAGGAGAAAAGAAGAGGAGAATAAGAAACAAGAGAAGGAAGCGAAAAAGAAATGGAAGGAAGAAGAAATGAGAAAAGAGGAAGAGAAGAAGAACAAGGAAGTGGAGAAGGAAGAAGAAAAGAAACAAGCAAAGGAGAAGAGAAAGGAAGAGGAGAAGAGGAAGTAGGAAGAGGAGAAGAGAAAAGAAGAGGAGAAGAAGAAGAAGGATGAGGATGAAGTGAAGTGGAAAGAAGAAAAAGAGAAAAGAAAAATAGAGGAAGAGGAGAAAAAGAAGGTAGAAGAAGACAAGCTAAGATCTAAAGAGAAGGAGGGAGCGACACAGAGCATTCAAGTGGAGACTCCATAGGCAATTAGTAGTCAAGCCAAACTAGCTGACATTACCAGTCCCATTGATCTCCAATCTGCAAATGAATCGAAGCTGCTACAGAGCATTAAGCTTGCTCAAGAACGCCTGGAGGTGATAAGGAGGAAGAAGGAGCAAGACGTGATCCAAGCTACGATGGACACTCTTACCAGTTTGATACATGGTACCAACCTCCCTAGTACTGATTCCTCTCTGGCCCAACTGAAACTCTTATGCACAATTGTGGAGGACCAGGTACAAAGCTTGGAAGAGGTTGCTGAAGTGCATACCAAGAAGGAGCATCAAAAGGATTTGAATATTGCCTTGGTGAAAAAGTTACATGTGCTTCAGTCTGATCTGCACAAGGCATAGAAGGACATCAGAGATGTAATGGATGAGGGGAAATTACTACTTAGTAAGATATGTCAACCCCATCTATTCTGTTATGACATGCTTGTCCAGAAAGACAAACTGCAAACTAATTTGCAGATATTCATAAGCACCTTCAAGACCCCATATGATTCCTTTATCACTTATGGAGAAATCGTTCACCGGTTTCAACTTTAGGTTGCAAGAATTGATTTGGAGATCAGCAACTGGACCAGGGGTTTGTAGGAACTACAACTGGTTCTACTACCAAGACTGCAAATACTTCAGAAGAGCTATCTCAATCTGGATGCCTTGACGGTTACTCAAGAGATGAGTGCCTTGGATGCCATGGAGGAACAGGTATCCCAGATACAAATGGAGAGTGAGGTTTCTACCTCATTACTTGAGTCATGGTCCTTATCCATGAAGCAATTTATGTAGGACTTTAAATATGTTTTTGACAAGTTTCACTCTTTATTGTCATAAACATTTATTCAGCTAATAGAAAAAGGGGATTATTTAGCTATATTTTGTCATTGTTGGCAAAGGGGGAGAAGTATTCTGGTATTTAAAAATTTGATGCATACTATGTATACTTTCATGTTTATCTCTGTAAGAGATTAGTATACATTGTATTTTCTACAAAGGGATAGTGTATATGCTTAGGGGGAGTATTTTTTATTATGGCAACTTTTTTTTGTAAAACAATTAGATGTCAAAATTTTTCCTAAGTGTTGCCATCAATGCCAAAGGGCGAGATTGTTGCCATTTTTTATGATTATGTTGTGATTTTCATTGATGGACGCAAACTTTCTATGAGATCACCTCTTGAATGTATGAATTATGCTCAACCGATATTTGTTCCAAACCAGTATTATGTTGTAGTCTTTAGACTATCGGTGTTTTGCAAAAAGTGTTTACCGATCTCAAGTGGCATGAAGATCTCAAGTGGCATGAGGACCTCAAGTAGTTCGAGGATCTCAAGTGGAATGGAGAAAAGGAACTAAAAGTAGTAGTTATCTTTTTCCCAGTCTTCATTTTTGTCAAACCTGTAATCTGTTTAATAGTTAAACCGGTATTACTCTAAGATACCAACTGGTAATCGGTAAAGTTGTATAAACTAGTAATACTCTGTGATGAGTTACCAAAAGGTATATTTTTGTGATGAGTTAGCATCCACTAACACTTTGACAATGATTTTGTGTCATGTTACCAAATATATCTAGATACAATGAACCTAGGAACTTGCAATGTAATCCTATTGGACCGACATGAAATTGGATTCCTTTTAAGGACATCATGTCTAGGGTTTTGATGTGTGTAGCTGTGAGGGTTTTCGATGGTTGATGAGTTCTTGTATGTGTGATCTTAAGAGAGAAGATCAAGTCTATGTGCTGTAACAGAGTATGGATTTACTGAAGACTAAAGTAATGATGGAATGCATTAGCAATGAGCTACCATGGATCTAATCAAGTAGATTGTGCTATTTGCTAGATCATTCACTTGTTGATTACTCACATCTTTGACAAGTCAGAAACCCTTAACTGGGTAGGCCCAGAAAAGCCTTTGTAAATCCTCTAACAAGGTGATTCACATCTGTGGATCTAAAATCCTCTCACAAGGTAATCTTTAATTAGACTTATCTCCTAACAAAGATTGAGATTCCTAATAGGATTTGTTCTAGTAAAGAACATTCTATGACCTTAACCGGTCTAACCTTAACCAGTCTGGTTACTATTGTACAGATAGTTACTTGTGAGTTTCATCTCACTGTGGTTTTTCCCATTTGCGTTTTCACGTCAAAATCTCTTGTGTTATGGTGATTGTGCTTCTATGGGTGAATGCCTTACTTGCTATTTAGTTTGCATTTGTGTTAACTAGTTTGTTAGTTAAACTGTTATACCGGTTTACTGCTAGACTGTTAAACTATTTGAGTTCAGCATTTTTTGGTCTACTAATTCACCCCCCCTCTTAGTCTTCATCAATTGGTATTAGAGCCAACCTTAATATAAGTCTAACCATTTGCAAAGAGACATGGGGGAATATACTATGAGGGAACTTACTCATCGGCTCACTCAGACTGAGCAAGTCTATAATGAACTTAAAGTCAAATATAAGGCCTCTCAAGCAAAAAGAAGAGAGCATGCTGAAAAACTGATGGAGCTAACTGAAAATAGTTCTTCTGATGAAGCAGACATGAGAGCCCTAGTTCAAGAAGTTGAAAAACTAAATGAGTCCAATGCCAACCTAAGAAGGGAACTTGAAGGACTAACTATCAGAATATGTCAAGAGCTTGAGAACCAGAGGAAAGCTGAAGATCTGGTAAAAGACAAAGAACATGCGATCTCCAAGCTGAAGCAAGATATCAGTGTACTTACCGCTCATCTTCATGAAAATAAAATGGAAAATGAAGAAATGCAAGCTTGACTACACATAGTTGTTTTTGAGAATGCAACCTTAAAGGAATCCAATGCTGCTATTGCCAAAGAACTTACTAAGTCAAAGGAAATACTTGCCAAATTCAATAAAAGCACTATCAAGCTAGAGCAGAAGCATGAATCATCTAAATCGATAAAGAATACCAATGGACTTGGTTTCTTTGATTATGAGGAAGGTGAGACCTTTGGAACAAAATATGGAGCATCAAAGAAGCAACTAGCACCAAAGGATAAAGGTAAGTAAAAGTTCAAACCTGTTTGCTTTAATTGTCTCAAGGAAGGACACACTACTAATTTATGTAGAAGTAAGGCTTACATTAATTTTCCTTATTTTCTAAATGATAAGGCTAGACCCATTAGATTCAATGGTAATTATTATGCATGCAACAAGTTTGGGCATAGAGCATTTGAATGCAGGTCTGTCATGCACAACATCGAAAGGTATCCTCAAAGGAGTCAAGGAGTTTTTTCTAAACCCTCTAGGAATCGGAACCCAAACCAGTTTAATACCTATAATCATCAGTCAGGAAGGAGTGGCTATCAAGCAACAATCGAATGGAGAGAAACCTATTTTATCTATCATCGCAGTGGTCACACTACTGCATCATGTCGAAGGAAGAATGGAAACATGAACAATGGACCTTGGAGAGAACCTGGAATGATTTGCTATCATTGCAACAAACTGGGTCATACAACAAGATTCTATAGAATGAGAAAGAATATATCAGATGATATACCAGCCACTTCGGAAGGAAAGATTGATGTTGAAACTATTCAAGTGGATCTGAAGAAAACCTAGAAGAAGAAGCTAGAAGAAGTGATTCAAGAAGAACCGGTTTCTGCACCTAGTGTGGAAGTCACTGAACCCGCAAACTAAGCATCAAAAAAGCTTAGGGGGAGAAAATGGTGAAATGTTTAGAACCCCCGGTTTACATTGGTAAAAGACCATAACTAGTATGTGATACCTTTCAACTAGCAGAAGACTGGAAACGGTAAAAGAAAAATTAGGGTTTGTGCCCTAATAGTGGAGCATTTATTATGGTAGGTGAAGAACTTGTTTCAAAGGATTTTTCAAGTCATTTTTCACTTATCAGTTCTATAGCTCACATCTAGTTCTCTTTGTCTTAAATTTTATCTCCTCTTGTGTAATTGAATTTCATAATCTTCAAGGATATAGGCTTCTCTCACCTTGGCTAGAATTCCTTTCCAAGTGGCAATTGGGTTCTTACCCTCCTTTTGTCTCTCCTCTTAGATGAACTTCCACCAAGTTAGGGCTGCTCCTCTCACTATAGATTTGGCTACCTTCACCTTTTGTGCTTCACTAATTCCACCATATTCAAAGTGATTCTCCAACCCTTCAATCCACTCCATAACCACTTTTGGTTCTATTTTTCCATAAAAAAGTGGCACTCCTTCTAAGGATTCCCTCCTAAGGATTTGATGGCTCTAAGGAAAGGATCTTCAAGAAGAATAGGATCTAGTTTAGGTGTGCCATCCTCTTCTACCACTTCTTTACCCTTTTCTTCAATAATTTTGATAGTTACCTTCTAAGTCTTGTCTTCTACTTCACCTAGTTTGTTCTCCAATCGTTGCAACTTTTTGTTGAGGATTCCGTTCTCTTCCTCTTAGTCTTCTACTCTTGTGGCTAACTTGGCATTATTCACCATCTTGAGGCTATTTTCACCTACTGACTTAGTCTCTGACATCAACTGGTTTCTTCCCAAATCTTAGCTTCCTCTGATACCACTTTAATAGGGAGGATCTCACAAAAGAGTTGCAATTTTAGTATGTAGGCTAGAAAGAGGTGTCATAATGAGCTACCATCTTTGTTTCCTCCCTAATCTTCTCTTTAATCAACCCCAATATCTAAACTCTTTTGGGAAGCTCTCTATCAACTTGTTTGCTCCCATTACTCAAGATCATGCCTAGGATTAAATAGGGTAAATCCAACCATCAAGTTGTCAAAATATTCAACATAGGCTTGCAAGGAACTAAGAGGATGTTGATACGGTGTATCAACTCCCATCATGTAGTTTTGTGACTAGTTTCCCTCCATTTCTCCATCGCTTTCACTAGTTCTTATTTTCTAGGCCTAGTAGCCCTAAGAGCCCCTTTTAGCCCCACCTTCATGGTTTTTTCTCAATTTATCAGAAACACTCCAAAAGACCTCCTAAGAGATTTAATGATTTGAATACCCTTTAGGACAATCTTTGAGATTCAGAAGGTTAGGTTGTCTAATACGTCCATACAGGTACGGACCCCAAAATGACACCTTTTAAAGGGTTTAAGGTTTAGAGTGTTCTCCAATAGGGTTTACTATTCTACACACCATGTCACACCTTCATCATTTCTTTGAGACTCTTCTAGGCTTACTTCTTCCATACCAAACACTTGGAAAAAACACACTTGATCATCCTTGCAAGCAAAAGTGCACATAACAGTCAAGTTCCCTCGCTAGACTATGGTAGAGATCGCCTAGGGCTTGATAGAAAATTGTTCAATGCAACACCCAAGGAACCAAAATGAATATACACATTATACACAAGCTTGATGACTTTAATCCCAAGGGCCATTGAGAAAACACAATGGGATTTCAAGTTAGAGCCATTTCTAGGGTCTTAATCACTTGCTCAAACCGAGAGCAGTGCAATTCAAGAAAAAATGCAAACAAAGCACTAATCTTGCACTATGGAGTAGCATAATCACTTCCAAAGAAACACAAAAAATAATACTAAACCACCATGAAAGAACAATACAAATATTAATGCATCTAGTATAGACTGCTATAACCAAAATTACAAGTTTTATGCAAAAATCTAAAAAATTACCTTCAAATATTATTCAAAATTTTCTCTTGGATCTTCCAACCCATTTAAAATGACTTAAAAAGAATTATATATGCCTCCTTTCTCATAACCAACCACCTATTTTCTCATTTTTAAAAAAATTTGCTCCAAAAGTTGCAAAAAGTTGTCAAGCAACAATGACAACTTTTGATCGACCATGCATTTTTGAAACTTATACATTTTTACTCACTCTAAACCCCCTAGGATGGTTTCCTAACATCAAAGAAACATGTCTAAAAGCCTTATGAGGCCTTAGAAATAGTTTTACACTATTTTACAAAATGATGTCATTTTTGGCTTACAAGGGCACATTGGCCAAAGTTGAGAAAATAAACTAACACTAGAGACAAACATACTTCAAATAACCCTAAAATACTCTTGTGGAACTACCAATAGTCCATTAATCATTCATTGATCCTATTGAGGATCATCCATTCCAAAATTGTAAACTTTAGCAAGATATCAAGGTACTCTTGCACCATGTGGGTCACATTGTTGAAAGATAAAACAAAGGCATTTGGTAAGTTCAAGGAATTCAAGGCCTTAGCTGAAAAGGAGAGTGGAAAGAAGATAAAGGGTTTGAGGACAGATCAAGGTGGATGATTCACTTTTGAGGAATTCACTAGATAATGTGAAGAGAATTGGTATCAAATGATAGCTTCCTACACCAAGGACACCACAACAGAATGGTATTGTAGAGAGGAACAATCGGTCAGTTGTTGAAGCTGCTAGGACAATGTTGATACAAGGAGGTGTAGTGAAAAATTTCTATAGAGAAGCTGTCAGCACAACTCTCTACACAATGAACAATATTTTGGTAAAAGGAGGTAAGGACGAGACTCCTTATGAATACTGGTATGGTAGATCACCTAATGTTAGTTATTTCAAGATATTTGGTAGCAAATGTTTTATTAAGACAGGTGACTATATTAGAAAGTTTGAGGCTAAAAGTGATGAAGGTATATTTCTTGGTTATTCCACCAAGAGTAAGGCCTACAAATGTTACAACAACTAGATAAAAATAATCATTGAGAGTGATGATGTTCAAGTGGATGAGTATCTTTAAGTCTTAGGAGAAACCAGTGTAGAGAAAAAGGATGAAGACTCTTGCATTTTGTTTTTGGAGCTAGAACCTGTGAAACCTAAAACTGGTAAAGAAAATACTGATGTACTGGTTCAACCAAAATAGGTAGACTCAAAAGAAGATGATGATAATGAATAAATTTAACCTAAAGATAATGATCATATTATTCTGGGGTATGCGAGATTCAATCACAATCCTGAACAAATTATTGGAGATAAGGATGCCAAAGTGCTAACCAGAAGAAGAATCAGAGAAAATTTTTGCATGATCTCCACTATTGAGCCTAGAACTGCTAAGGAGGCATTTGGTGATTATCATTAGATTAAATCTATGGAGGAGGAGCTTGATCAAATCAATAAGAGCAACACATATACTCTAGTACCCCGACTGGTGAATAAAAATGTAATAGGTACTAAGTGGGTTTTTAGGAACAAGCTAAATGAAGATGGTGTTGTAGTTCACAACAAAGCTAGATTAGTTTGCAAAGGTTATGCACAAGAAGAAGGAGAATATTATGGTGAGACTTTTGCACCAGTTGCTAGACTAGAAGGTGTCAGAACTTTACTGGCTTTTACAGCTCATAAAGGATTCAAAGTATATCATATGGATGTGAAATCTGTATTTTTGAATGGAATACTCGGAGAAGAAGTATACATTGAGCAACCAAATGGTTATGCTTTAACTGATAAGAAGGACATGGTATGTAAGTTGTACAAGGCACTATATGGATTAAAGAAAGCATCAAGAGCATGGTATGAAAGGCTTCATTCACACCTGATGAAGATAGGATTTCAAAGAACCAGTGAAGATAGTAACATTTATTTCAAATATAAAGGAGATAAGATACTGGTTAGTGAAGTATTTGTGGATGATATCATATTTGGAGGAAATGATGACATGAACAATAACTTTTTAAATGAAATGAAAAGTGAGTTTGAAATGTCTCTAGTGGGAGAGATAAACAAATGAAGAGTGGTATTTTCATCACACGGTCTAAGTATGTGAAAGAGGTATTAAAGACATTTGGTATGAGTGACTGTAAACTAGTTGGGACACCAATGGTTACAGGTTGTAAATTGTCTAAGGAAGATGAGACCACATCTGTTGATGAGAAAGAGTACAAGTCAATGATTGGGAAATTTCACTACGGTGTTCACAGTAGACCGGATATAGCTCATGCAGTTGGTCTAGTTGCTAGATTTTAGAAGAATCCTAAGGAAACACATTTGATAGCAACCAAGAGGATTTTCAGATATTTGAAAGGTATTGTTGACTATGGATTATGGTATCCATATGAAGGGAACTTTGACTTGAAGGTATACATAGATGCAAATTGGGTAGGTAATGTTGATGACTGGAAAAGTACAACCAGTGGAACATTATTTCTTGGAGGAAGACTTGTTTCATGGAGTAGCAAAAAGAAAAGTTGTATTTCATAATCTACTACTGAAGTAGAGTACCTTGCTGCTTATTTGAATTGTACCTAGGCTATCTGGATGAGGCACATTTTAGAAGGTTTCAAGTTTAAAAATATAGAACCTATAAAGATCTTATGTGACAATAATAGTGCCATAAATATTTCAAAGAAACCTATCTTGCACGCACGAACCAAGCACATTGAATTTAAGTATCATTTCTTGAGTGAAAAAGTGCAAAGATGTGATCTTAGAGCATGTTTCTACTAAGGAGCAACTTGTAGATATCTTTACTAAACCTTTTCCTAAGGCTACTTTTGAGCATATTATAAGTAAGCTAGGGGTTTTACCCCTTCATGAGGTCAATTGAACATGATCTAGATTACGTCAGTCCCAAAGCTACTTGCAGAATTTACAATAGGATTGGTGTAGGAGTGGGGTTATTCCACAGGGGGAGCATCAAGTTGCAGATTGTTGATGATGAATAGTGAGTTTGACATTGCATGTTTTACTTTCAATTTGGCATTGTTGTCAAAGAGGGAGAAGAACTATCTGATTATGTGGAAAAGAACCAGTGACAAAGTGAAGACAAGGAGAGTACATGGTAAAATGTAAACCAAGATTCATATTCACATCATAGCAATCAATGGTATTGATATTTGTATTGTCATCAATGCCAAAGGGGGTGATTGTTGGTATTTTCATGAAGATTGCATTAATGATTTGTTATGTTGTCATTGATGTCAATTAAATCGACAGTGTTATTGTGATAATGTTGTTTTGTAACTAGTAGGAAGAGCTAAGTGAAAGGAACTGTAACTAGCAGGTAAGTTTATGGAGTGAACTCGTATTGCTAAGTACCGGAGAGTTGAATTGATAAACCTTACATGTTGTTTTCATAAACCCTAACCGATTAAGTCTTGTGAATTGGTTATATTGGTTTATGATCTGATGATGAGTGGTAATGATTATGACATGTATGCATATTGTATGAAGAGATTTTCAAAGAGTATTTGGTGTGTTGAGTTAATTTTTTTGTCATGGGAATGAGCAAGTATATTGCATGTAATGCAAAGTGCATGATGAGTTACTTAGCTTGATGAAGTGGTGATCAAAGAGCGATCAAGGCTTTCTTGAATGATGTACAAAGATTCTTATGTAATCCAATGGTCATACTTGAACCGACTTATTTGTAATCTCTATGAGAGAATTAGGTTTTTGTTGTGTTACCAACCTAATTGATTTGTTTATAAGGTTCATGAGTTGTTTTAATTTAAGTGTTGGCAAAGTTGAATTGAGTGTGTGGTTGCCAAACTGTATGATGTATCTACAATTTGAGTAAAGGTAGATAGGAGCATGAAATGGATCTGAACAAGCAAGGGAAGTGCTATTCAAATAGATCAGGAAACTCCTATTGTTTTCTAACAATTACAACAATTAAATCCCTTAACCAGGTAAGCTCTAACAAGCTTGGTGTTATTCAAATTCTCTAACAAGGTGATCCATGAACTTGGATTCTAAATCCTTTTCAAAGGTTACTCCTCATAGGGTATTTCTTCTAACAAGGTTTATACACATAAAAATGGCTATGAGCAATTAAATAAATATTTTATATTTATTTAATGTTTATTCTTCTATTAAAAAGTTAATTTGAAAAGATTAATTTATTTAATTCATTTTTCATGTCTTTCTATTAATTAATTTAATTAAAATATTTTATTAATTAATTCATCTATTATATTCCTCTAATTAATTAAATATCTAATATTTAATGGTTATTCTCTTATCCTATATTCTCAAATATTAAATAATTTCTTAAATTATTTAATCCCTCTTATCTAACTCACGTTCCATCTCTACTTCATCTTCCCTTTGCCAACTCATCCATCATGTGGCTAAATTAATTAATATTTCTTAAATATTAATTCAACATTTATCTCCAACCTCCAAACTTAATGAAATATTGTTTATGTACACATATTTCATAACTTCTTTCTAAATTCTCTCCAACATCCCTACATCTTAGGAAGGACTTGAGTCCATTTGTCCTCTTTGTTGGCATTATAACAGACAAGGAGAGATTGTTGGCATTTCAATAAGGATATTGAGAAGGTTGTTGATGATTATGGATGTAACTGATCAAGGATGTTTACTGTCTTAATATTATTATTTTGTCATTGATGTCAAGAAATTGATTTTCTAATTCAGTATGATGTTGCCATATCTTAAGAAGTATGATTTGATCAGTATAAAGATGTCGGTAAAAGACACAGATAGAATGTGATGAATAAGGGGAGGAATAAGTTATTAAATGGGCAACTATTACCGAGTTAGACAATGATGAGATCATGATGTTTAGATTGTTTTTATATCCTACATATGTTGTTAATTGTAAGGTTAATACTATACTTTGTTACTAAGCAAAGAACCTAGTCGGCAAACCCTAAGGAACCTAGTCGGCAAACCCTAAGGAACCTATTCGGTAAACCCTAAGGTTATCGCTATCAGTTAATGAAGGTAGAATGTCTACGAAGTGAAGTTTAGTATTTATCGAGTTGCAACCGAGTAGTAACAAAATGCATTGAATGAATAAAAGTATTATTTAATGAAGGAAGCTGATGAGCTGGAACTGATTAAACGATTGGTATGTCGTGAATGAAGTTTGTTAAAGAATCTATGGTAAAGGAAAATCAGTAGGAAGATCTACAGCTCAGATTGAACCGTAATACCCTAGCATAAGTTCCAAGAAATGTATGCAAGTTCCAAGGCAGGGTAAAACATTTTTTAGATCGAAGGATACATTGAACCTCGTCAAGATTGAAGATCTGATGGCTATGATTGATCAAGGGAAATGTGATCAAGGAGATTAAGCGATTGGAAAATTGTTTATAAATAAGGAACTGTTGATAAACAATGTATGCGTGCAAATGTATGCACAGGGATGCTACATAATGATTATCAAGCATTGAAGCTTGAAGACCTATTTGAATAATAGAGTATAGAGCCCAGCAGATGGACAAGATAAAGTTCTATGTCTAGATTGTATTGAGCAAATAAGAATCTTCTTTAGCATTTTAAATGTGAAGTTGCAGATAGATTTTTATTACTATTATTTTGTGAACTGATAGAAAATCTCTTAACCGAGTGGACTTAAGAGTCTTATTTGTAAAACCCTCTAGCAAGGTGACATTCTGATTGAGTGTTTGAAATCCTTTAACAAGGTCACTTCTAAAAAGGTGAAGATCCTAACAGATCTGAGGGAAATCCCTTAACTGGGTCACATCTAGCAATGTGTTTGTAATCTTTAACAGGATTTGCTTTTAATTGAGCATACTCTAGAAGAGTATATTTAGTAGTGGGTCTGAAATCCCACAGTGGTTTTTCCCTATTTGGGTTTCCACGTTAAATCTGGTGTTATGAGTTTTATGATGTTTATATGCTTTTGAGTTTGCATGTTTAGCAGTTTTGGTTATATTACTAAAGTATATGTTACCAAGGTTGAATCTATTGTTTTTATAGAAGATTAAGGTTGTATGATTCACCCCCCCCCCCCTCTCATCTTATTAGCTTGGCATCTGTACTTAACATTAAGTATCAGAGCTTTGGACTCTGGAAGAAAAAGTTTAAAGGTACTTGAGGCAAAGATCCAAAGATGTATAAGAGGGATGCACCGAAGCTGAACAAGTCAAGTTTCTAAACATGGCAGAAAAGGATGAAGCTGCACCTATCAAAAGTTGGAGAATATGTTGTATATTATCTAGAGAATGATTTCATTACACCAAGCACCTATCCATTGACAATGGAAGAGATAAAAGAAAAGCAAGAACATATCCAAGCAATGATTGAAATAACACTTGCATTGACTGACTCAGAGTTTAATGATCTAGAAGGCTGCAATGATGCAAAGGTAATGTGGGACAAGCTCATATCTGTGTATGGTCGAGATGAACATGTTCAAAGAGCAAAAGTGGATAGTCTAAGAGGACAACTTGAATCTATGAGGATGAATGAAGGTGAGAACATAACCTAGTATAGTACAAGACTAAAGAAGATTGTCAATCAAATCAAAGGAGCAAGTGGAACTATTGAAGAAAAGGATATATCAAGTAAGTTATTAAGAACCCTTCTACCAGCTTATGCAATCTGAGTCTTTGCAATCAATGAATTGAGGTCTATACCCAACATGCCAATTTCTTTAGATGCTACTATTGGTAAGCTACATGCATTTGAGTTAAGTAACTTTGATAATAGTGGGTCATCGGTAAATAAAGTTGAATTTAGTTCTTTTCATATTGGTGAATTTGATGATTACAATGATAGAATGAGTAAGTACAATAAAGGGGATCACAATGGAGCAAGTGAAAGATTTCGCAAGAACATGGAAGAAGTACACAAACTGTATGAGGAAATCAGAAAGCAAGAAGAGTTTGAAGCACTATTAGCTAGAATGTTACCAAGAGGCAAAGGTAAGTATAAAGGAAAACTACCTTTGAAATGTTTCAATTGTGATAAGATAGGACATATGGCTTCTAATTGTCTTGACAAAGAATCTACTGAAAAGAGAGATTAGTGAGATTATAGATAGAAAGATAATCATTACAGAGGACACCGAGACTTTAGAAGAACAGATAGAAAGTAAAGCTTAATAGCCGATGAGGAATTCAATGATGATAAATTAGATGAAACTGATATAAAGTAAGTAGTTTATGTGGCTATCAAAGATGGATCAGATGAAGAAAGGTATGAAGAAAAATCCCTAATATCTCACATAAATACTAATGATTCTTGGATCATAGATAGTGGATGCTCACATCATATGACAGGTGATAAACACAAGTTTGTTATGTTATAAGATTATGATGGAGGCTATGTAAGATTTGGTAATGATGCACCATGTCCAATAAAGGGTGAAGGATCTATAACACTTCTTGACAATGCAAGATGCAATGATGTTTATTGGGTTGAAGGATTGAAATATAATTTTTTGAGTGTAGAACAACTAAACAATACAGGTTACCAAATAGAATTTCAGAAATGAATTGTCAAAGTTCATGACAAGCATGGAAAGTTAGCTACTACCAGGACACAAACAAAAGGTAACGCATTTCACCTTGACTCAACTCGGAACAAGTGTCTATATGTAAAGATAGATGATACCTAGTTATGGCATAAAAGGTTTTGGCATGTAAATTTTGATAATTTGATCAAAATAAGCAAGAAGCAATGAGTAAGAGGTCTACCAAGTATTGATAAACCTGAGAATACTATGTGCTGAGGATGCCAGATGGGTAAAATGACAATATCAGGCTTTACAAGTAAGTCCTACACTTCTAAGGGAATTTTAGATCTTGTGCACACTGATCTTTGTGGTCCTATGAAAGTTCAAAGTTATTATGGTGATAAATATTTCATACTATTTATGGATGATTACTCAAGGATGATGTTAGTAATGTTTTTAAAAGAAAAATTAGAAGCTTTTCAAATGTTTAAATGGTACAAGGCAAGAGTTGAAAATGAAACAGGAAGACAACTGAAATGTCTTAGATCAAATAGAGGACAAGAGTTCACATCTGATGAGTTCAACTTATTCTACAATGATCATGGTATAAAAAGACAAGTCTCTACACTGAGAACTCCATAGCAAAATGGGATAGCTGAGAGGAGAAATAGATCTATTGTGGATTGTGCCAGAACCTTGATGATTGAAAAGAAAGTGCCACAAACATTTTGGAGAGAAGCAATAAGCACAACAGTTTACACCCTGAACTGAGTACAACTGAAGAAAGTAACTTTGAAGACACCATATGAAATCTGGTATGACAAGAAACCTAATGTAAGTTACTTCAAAATATTTGGAAGTAGATGCTATGTACACAAAGATGATAGAAATGGAAAGTTTGATTAGAAAAGTGAAGAAGGAACATTTCTAGGTTATTCTTCTAGAAGCAAAGCATTTAAATGTCCAATCAAATCATCTAACAAAATAGTAGAAAGTGCAAATGTGAAAATTGATGAATTTGCAAAAAGAAATGATGAAGGAAACTCCAAAGAACTAAAAGATTATGATGAATTTGTATATGTTCAACTAACAAGTCTTATCGAGAAAACTGTAGAAGGAAATGAAGAGAATATCCAATTATTGAGTGACGAAGAAGATCATACAGAGCCTACTGAGCCTGTATTAGCCAAGTATGTCAAAAGACATCATGCATCAAGTTAGATTATAGGAGATAAGGATGATCGAGTAATGACAAAGAACAAACTGAGACAGAACACATGTCTGATATCTGAATTTGAACCGAGAATAGTGAAAGAGGCATTCAACAGTGAAGATTGGATAAAAGCTATGACAAAAGAGATTGATCAAATCAAGAAGAATGACACATGGACACTGGTCCCAAGACTGAAGGACAAAAATGTAATCGGTCCAAAATGGATTTTCGAAAACAAGCTAAATGAAAAAGGTGAGGTCATTCAAAATAAAACAAGACTAGTTTGCAAAGGTTATGCCCAAGAATAAGGAATTAACTATGGTGAGACTTTTGCACCTATGGCTAGACTTGAAGGAGTAAGAACATTGTTGGCATATGTTGCTTTCAAAAATTTCAAGGTATATCAAATGGATGTCAAATATGCATTTCTAAATGGTATATTAGAAGAAGAATTTCTTATTCAACAACCTGAAGGATTTGTTGAAGACAAAAATAAAGATCAGGTATGTAAATTGAACAAAGCTTTATATGGTCTAAAACAAGCACCTAGAGCATGGTATGAAAGATTGCACTCTTATTTAATCAAGATTGGTTTTATAAGAACAAATGAAAACATCAATATGTACATGAAGAATGATGAAAATGGAATACTGATCTCAGCCATATTTGTTGATGATATTATATTTTGTGGAAATGACTCTCTATGCAAGAACTTTGGAAATGAAATGAGCAAAGAATTTGAGATGTCATTAATCGGTGAGATAAAGTATTTTATAGGTTTACAAATACTGCAAATGAAAGATGAGATTTTCATTACTCAATCCAAGTACATAAAGGAAATCTTGAAGAAATTTGGAATGGAGGATTCAAAACCAGTAAGTACTCCTATGACTACCAACTGTAAACTATCAAAGAATGATGAATCTACATCTATTGATGAGACACTTTACTGATCCATGATTGGAAAGCTACAATATGTTTTTCACAGTAGGCCAGATATAGCCAATGTAGTAGGTATAGTTGCAAGATTCTCTACAGATCCTAAGGAAACACACATGACAGCAATCAAGAGAATTTTCAGTTACTTGAAAGGCACTAACAATTATGGTTTAGTATATCAGAAAGGAAATGACTTTGATTTAAAAGTTTATATTGATGCTAATTGTGCAGGCAACATTGATGATAGAGAAAGCACAAGTGCAGGAGCTTTCTTTTTAGGAGAAAGACTAGTGAGTTGGCTTAGCAAGAAACAAGGATGTGTTTCACAACCAACAACAGAAGCTAAATATGTTGCTGCAGTATTGAATTGTACCAATATAGTATGGATCAAACAACTATTGGAAGGTATAAATGAAAAAGTTACCGAGCTAGTAACTATATGTTACTACTTATCAAGTTGCCATTAGTTTTTATATTCAAAGTCATACTATATATTCTATTCAGTTAGCACTTCCAAATCATGCAGTCAATATAAATAGAGAAGTCAGTATGCATAGTCTAGTCGGTTACAGAAGAAAGCAATCACAGAACACAGTATACACTGAAGCTATCTACCAAGTATCCTTTTATGGCTACTGAGCAGTAAAGTTAACACACCAAGTTGATATTCACCGAGTGAAACGTGTTACAAGATACATTGAACCTAGACATGCATATGAAAATGTGTTACAAGAATCGAGGCACATCTAACCGTTATTACATCGGAAATTGCACTAGAAGATTGTGTGTGATTACAAGGACAATCTAACCAATGAAATATTTTGTTTAGTTATTCATTCAAGGAATCTTGTTTGTAAGATCGAAGCAATGAATTGGATCACCATTTTAAGAGATCTATTTATATAGCATGAATTAAGAACAAGTTGTGTGCATATATGTATGAAGGAAGACTGTTACAGAGACATAGAGGTCACCGAGAAGGTCTTCAAAGAACAGTAGAAGAACACAGTAAATAGAAGGGTTTACCAAGTTACTATATGGGTTACTGAGGTATGCTATAAGCAAGGTAATCTTATCCTGAGCACATAGAATCTGTTATAACATTTCAAATGTAAAGTTGCAGATGTTTGTAATGATTTTATTGTAATATTGTGAAGTCGAAAAAGAAACCTTTAATAGGGTAAAAGACTCTAACCAAGTCTATAAATTGTAAAGCCTCTAACCAGGTGCAACATTCAAAATAATGTTGTGAAATCCTTTAGCAAGGTAGATCTAACAGATCTTGTTACTCCTAATAAGGTAAGCTATCATTAATAGCTAAATGTAGCTCTAATCGAGCAATCTTTATTATTATAGTAGTGAAGTTGTGGGTGCCATCCCCACCACAGTTTTTCTCTCTAACCAAGAGTTTCTACGTAACCAAAATATATGTGTTATGGAGTGAATCATGTATGAATGTTATCTGTTTGTTTTAACTTTATTTTATGTTACTGCACTATTATGTTTATGCATAATAGTAAGGTTATTATTAAAGAAAAGTTTTGGAGTACTAATTCACCCCTCCCCTCTCAGTACATTAGCTTTCCATATTGGGCCTAACAATTGGTATCAGAGCTTGAATCTTGGAAAAGGGTTTAACAACCTAAAGAGAAAGATCTTATCAATGGAAGGCTATAAACAATCTCAGAGGATTTTGTATCTACAAGAAGAGATGGATCATGCAAATCAAGTGATTGCAAACATGCAAAGGCAAATGCAAAAATCTCTGAAAGTAAGAAGAAAATTATCTGATGACTTGCAGGATTCTCAAGAATTAGTGGAACAAATGGAGACATCATCTGAGAATAGTATATCTGAAGAGACTGGAGAAATGATTGGAGTATTGAAAGAAAAGAACAAAGCTTTGGTTGATCAACTAAAAGCAATGAAAAGAGAACATGAACATTTCAGTACATAGATGACTGAAAATCTAGATGCATTGAGGACAACTGAGGATAAAGCAAGAGATCTACAAAGAGAGAAACAACAACTTAAAGTCTTAGTATCTGATAAGAATGATGAAATCATAAGGTTGACTGGGATTCAACAAAATATGACAGATCAACTAGGTTATGGACATCATGAAGCAATTCTAAAGAATGATGAAAAATAAGCATTAAAACTTGAAGTATCAAGATTGATCAATGAACTTGAAATAGAGAAGAAATCCAAAGAGATATTGAAGAAGAGTTATGATGCATCAAAGATGTTGGATGAGCAACTGAATACAAGAAGACCCAACAAAGATGTAGGACTCGGTTACAAAGGAAAAGACTCTACCAAGAAAGAAATTCATACTACCGAGAGAGGAGAATCATCAAAGCAAGCTGGAAATAAGAATAAAATCAAAAGGAAGAAGCCTATTTGCTACTACTGTGGAAATCAAGGTGATACTACCAACATATGCCAGATTAGAAAAGGTTAGCAACCAAATATCTCTAAGTCAAATGAGTATTGTTATATTTGCAATAAATATGGTCACAAATCTAATCAATGTAGGACAAAGTCTATTAACAACTATCAGAAGGCAAAATTCAAAGGGTTTTGTAGAAACTACAATAGATATGGACATAGTACTGAGAAGTGCTGGGCTAAGCAAAATAATCACATATGGTGTGCACACCGAGTAAACACTAGAGGTTATCGAACTCACACAAATCCTTACCAACAATATGTAGCAGTACCATGGGATTACAATACAAGGATATGGTGCGAATGTTGTGGAAGATATGGACATATTAGTGCCAACTTTTTTATAAGGTTTGGAATGAACAACTGAAGATCATGGAGAAATCCTGGTATGGCATGTTTTCATTGTCACAAAGTTGGACATTTAGCTGGAGATTGCAGAGATCAACCTAGAAGAGACAATGAAGAGATAAAAGAAAAATTTAAGATGATTTGGAAAAAGAAGGAAATCATGTCAGATGAAGAAATCACCTTACCTACCGAGTTAGGTGAACCTATTCCAAATTAATCAGAAAAGGTATGAAGGGACTAAATTCTCTTAAGGTTAAATCATAATAGTTCCTATTCTATTATGTACAAAATTCAAAATCTGCATAGTTAAGATGCATTAGTAAGTTCAAAAATCCATCAAAAGTACTTTAAAAGAAACCTATCAAGTCGGTGTATACAGGAAGCCTATCAAGTCGGTAAATGAAGGAAATTTGGTTACTTGGTTAAAATGAAAAAAAAAGGGAGTAAATCGGTTAAAGGTAAACCGAGTGCATTTAATGTTTTGACCTAATCCACACGGAGCCCGATAAGGTATTTTCGCAGTCATTCTCATTCACCAAGTTTTCAAGAGAGCAAAGCAGAATGAATCAAGGTGATCAAACTTCATTCAGAGCAAATTTCAAGGTATTTACATCAAATCTCATCACACTGTTAAGCTGGTTTCCGATCTTGTCAAATTGCTACTATCTATCGAGTGTGAAGCGTCAGTCATTTATAAACTGTCAAACCCTAAGGATAGTTTGCTAAGTTTTTACCTAAAATCTACAATGGCGCCCAAGATCCAAGATCCCGTAGTTGTCAAGAATGTGGAGAAGCCCTCGCTGAAGTACTCTTTGACTCCTAAAGTCATCTCGGAACCAAATGATAAAACTGCATTCTCACTCATCCCTAATCGAGTCTTGTTAGTCGAAGATGTTAGATTCTTCACCAAATGTCGTGTTGAAGAACTCAGTCATGTTGAGAATAGTGACACATATGATGAACTTTGTACCGATGGAAAAATGGATAGCAAGTATGAGCATATCAAAACCAAGGGATTAACTAAAACCCTAGCATATCCCCGTGTGTTCAAACCCCAATGGGTTAAGTTTGTTTTAAGCAGAGTCCATGATGTTTTTATGTGGCTAGAGGAGTAACCATTCAAAATCAATAAGGAAATCATTCATGTGATCATCGGGTATCCTATCTATGATCATGCATGAGCACAGAAAATGATATCACAGAAGGAGTTAATCAGTCTAACTGGAGTAGAATCTGATTACCGAGGACTGAAGTTGAACAATGTCACTGATGCAGAACTTAAGTTTGCAATTAGAGTAATTGGTTACTGTTTCTTCCAATCAGCAAGGGAAAATAGTGTACCATGTGTAGCAATTGACTTAGCTTATAAAATAGTGAAAAAGGGAATGAAAGTAAACTTATGTGAAATGCTACTGAAGAACTTGTTTGAGAACCTGAACACAATAAGGAAGCCAAAGAAGAACAACTCAGAAAACACACTGAAGTTTAGTTCACTTCTTGTATGCATGTTTTTCTACTTTGAGAAGTTCTTTCCCTTAGTCAGTAAAGTAGTTTGGGAGCTACACCGACCTATCACCCATCAAATCAATGATTTTATCAAGAAATTGGGAGATAATTTTAATGATATAATGGATGACTATTTCAGCAAATTTCAAGAGAAGATTCCACCACAGCTGGTAGAGAAATATAAGGATGATATATGTTTTGAGGTAGACACCAATTACTATTATATGAATGTTGTTGAACCAAGGACTCAATCTTTGCCACCAATGAGTAATGAGATTGACTATGATATTACACAATAGCAAATTGATGCCTATTTGTCATTGCCAAGGCATGCTACTGAACTAAGATATGGAACTTATGAAGAGGTGAAAGAAAAGGTAAAAATGAGCATTGTAGTACCTAAAGCTACAAGAAAGGCTACAAAGATGATAAAGGTTTTATCTAAGAAATTTGGAGAAGAATCCTCCTCTACACCTGTCAAAGGCACTCTTGCCATTACCAAAGAGGAATCAGAAGCTCAAGAGGTAGCAATAACATTAAGTACCAGGTTGCCTAAGGGTAAAGTTTTGAAAAGAAAGAAATGGGAAATTAAAAAGGCCCTATCGACTCCACCAACAAAGAGACCCAACACTAGAGCATCAGCTGCATCACCGAGTAAGAAACAAAAGAGTGTTACTATTCCCAAGGTAACCAAAACCTACAAGAAATCTACTCAGAGACTCATTTTGGCAAAAGAGTCTAGTGATATAGAATCCGATGATGCAAACAAATTTCAGATTGTAAAAAGCAAGAAGGTAAATATTCATAGTGTTGAAAACTTTTGTGCCAATCTTAAAGAATATGATGGATTTGTAGGATTTAGATATGTCAAGTATAAGACTAGGAATAATGATGAGAAGTGACAAATTGAAGAAGTTGTCATCTGCACACTTCTAAAGTTTTGGCTAGCTCCATTAGAACTAGTAGAGTCACTTTCAAGTGAATTATACTTACATATTGATAACAAATGGAAATATGCAATGGACTCAAAGAAACAAATAAGAGAAAGAAGTCTAGTCCATCTATTTCTTGATATGTCTGTAGCAGAAATAAAGGAGCATTTGACAACCTACAATTCTAAATTTCTTGTCAAACAAAGAGCCTTAAAATTGATGAATGGGCTATACATTGATGTAGAAAATGAGACAAAAGCCAAATGGCTAGATATCTTCAAACAAAAGGATGTTGGTGAACAATCTCAAATTGAAATTATTGATGTCACTGAGCAAGGTCCTGATGCTACCGAGCAAGACCCAACTGACACTATTTAAATTGATGAAGATGTCATGGATGCAGAAGCACCAGAGCAGGAAATGATAGAAGGCACTACCTATGCAAAACTTGTTTCTAGTGAATCTGTCTTAGAACAAGTTTAGCCTTATCCACTAGTCAAGCCACCTGTCTCTACCGAAGCTCCTAAGGATACAGATCAAGGCACTGAAGGTCACAAGTCTGAAGCAGCAGAAGATACAACTAAAGATCAAACGTCTCAAGTACCATCAAGAACTGAAAATTTTACAGTTGAGACCCCTAGTACCGAGACACCCAAGCACACTACAATGACTACAAGAACTGACCAGAGTGTTGTATCTGTCGAGCAACTTACCGAGGGTCAGCAAGCCTCACAAGCACTTGTCTTAGTACAACTGACCAAAGGTAAAGAGAAGAAGGTGAGAAAGCATAGTTTCAAGATTGATTTAACTAAACTGATAGTGTTTCCCAATGTGGATATCTCAAAATTAAAAGGGCAAGCACTTACTGATTTCGGTGGACTATGCAAAGCAAAGACAGAACAAGAAAAACAATTGGCCATTCAAAAGAAGAATAAAGTACTATAGAAGGTGAAGACACTGCTAACAGATATGCTACCTTCAGCAACAATGTCAACCAATGTAGCCATCCACATTCAACTGGATGAACTCCTTACTCAAATAGAAACATCTGGAGTTGATGCATCTGAGTACTTAAGCAAGCTAAAAGATAAGGAGCTTACTGCAAAGATGATAGAAGAGGTACAAAAAGCTCTCGCTATAGGAAAAGTAAAGCTTGTCAAATTCATTGCTGAGTTGTCCCCTCAACTCAAGCATATTCTTTATTTATTTCAGAAACTTTGTACATTTTCCTTATTCATTAAAGATATCAAGAATAAAATTGATGCAATTGAGAAAGAGATCACCCATCTCTCCAATAAGTTGACAATCGAGCCTAATTCAGTTCAGAATTTTTGTACCAAGCTTCAACAGCTCATGGCTCAACAGTTAGAACTCAGAAATGAAGAACATAAGATTAGGATGGATATAATGACCCTCCAGACATTATTCCTTCCTCATCTCTCATCAATTCAAGAGCAGATTACTTGAGCTACACACCAATCAACTACACAAGAGGGAAGCACTCTTGATGGCTTAATATCACTATTAGTTGATATTCAAGCACAAAATTCTTTAATGGAAAGTGTAAAGGATGCACTCTCAGTCGCACTCACCGACGCTCGGAACAAGTATAAATCTATTTTTGATCAGTTACCGCCCCCAGATGGAAATTAAGTTTTTGATGTTTGTCAAAAAAGGGGAGTAATACTACCTAGGATACTACATAAGGGGAGTAATTTACTATATTTGGAGAGTGATACAGTTTTGGTAATACAGTTTTGAGTATTGTATACAGGGGAGTATACCAAGCAGAGTATGCAGCGCTAGCAAAGCACACAAGCACAGAACAAAACCGGACATTCAAAATCTGAAGTAATATATAGAATAATGATAAGGGGAGTATATCTGCATATACTATTTCATTGACTATCGTATATATTGTCAAGTGTAGTCATTTTGCAAAGTATATAGATTTTTGAGTTATGACTTTGAAAGTAGTTTTTGTCAAACATCTCAACCAATGTCAAAAGGGGAGATTTTTCCCATTAGTTTTTATATTCAAAGTCAGACTATATATTCTAGTCAGTTAGCACTACCGAATCATGCAGTCGGTATAAACAAAGAAGTCAGTATGCACAATCTAGTCGGTTACAAAAGAAAGCAGTCACAGAACACAGTATACACTGAAGCTGTCTACCCAGTATCCTTTTATGGCTACCAAGCAGTAAAGCTAACACACCAAGTTGATATTCACCAAGTGAAATGTGTTACCAGATACATTAAACTTGGACATGCATATGAAAATGTGTTAATAAGAATCGAGGCACATCTAACCGTTATTACATTGGAAATTGCACTAGAAGATTGTGTGTGATTACAAGGACAATCTAACCAATGAAATATTTTGTTTAGTTATTCATTCGAGGAATCTTGTTTGTAAGATCGAAGCAATGAATTGGATCACCATTTTAAGAGATCTATTTATATAGCATGAATTAAGAACAAGTTGTGTGCATATATGTATGAAGGAAGACTGTTACAGAGACACAGAGGTCACCGAGAAGGTCTTCAAAGAACAGTAGAAGAACACAGTAAATAGAAGGGTTTACCAAGTTACTATATGGGTTACTGAGGTATGCTATAAGCAAGGTAATCTTATCCTGAGCACATAGAATCTGTTATAACATTTCAAATGTAAAGTTGCAGATGTTTGTAATGATTTTATTGTAATATTGTGAAGTCGAAAAAGAAACCTTTAACAGGGTAAAAGACTCTAACCAAGTCTATAAATTGTAAAGCCTCTAACCAGGTGCAACATTCAAAATAATGTTGTGAAATCCTTTAGCAAGGTAGATCTAACAGATCTTGTTACTCCTAATAAGGTAAGCTATCATTAATAGCTAAATGTAGCTCTAACCGAGCAATCTTTATTATTATAGTAGTGAAGTTGTGGGTGCCATCCCCACCACAGTTTTTCTCTCTAACCAAGAGTTTCTACGTAACCAAAATATATGTGTTATGGAGTGAATCATGTATGAATGTTATCTGTTTGTTTTAACTTTATTTTATGTTACTGCACTATTATGTTTATGCATAATAGTAAGGTTATTATTAAAGAAAAGTTTTGGAGTACTAATTCACCCCTCCCCTCTCAATACATTAGCTTTCCATATTGAGCCTAACACTATATTTTGTGGCAATACTAGTGCCATTAAAATTTCAAAGAATCCTGTTATGCACTCTAAGACAAAGCACATCTCTATCAAATATCATTATCTTACAGAAGAAAGTGGTGTTGGAGTATGTTAGCACAAAGGAACAAATAGCAGATATCTTTACCAAGCCACTACCAAGGGACACTTTTGAGTATCTCAGAAGTAAGTTAGGGGTCCTACCCCTATCTTCCATTCACTATTCGAGTTCGATGAATGCATCAATTCGATGACTCTACAGAATATCTTTTAGGAGTTGATGTTGATTTACACACTTTAGGATGTTTTCTAAAGGTGTACAGAAAATAATATAGGGAACAGGAATTGAAGACAAAATGCTCTAACTGAGATTAAGTTGACACATAACAGTAGGAAATCACTTCATATAGGAAGAAATTATGTTTTAGTTCTTTACTTTTTGGCATTGTTGTCAAAGGGGGAGAAGACTGAAGAAAAGAGGAGAAGACTAATGTATGGGGGAGAAGACTAATGATAGGGGGAGAGCATTTCAACATTTTAGAATATCATAGCAATCCAAATCAGTTAGGTCAAATCAATTGGTTTTGCCATTAATGCCAAAGGGGGAGATTGTTGGCATTATAACAGACAAGGAGAGATTGTTGGCATTTGAATAAGGATATTGAGAAGGTTGTTGATGATTATGGATATAACTGATTAAGGATGTTTACTGTCTTAATATTATTATTTTGTCATTGATGTCAAGAAATTGATTTTCTAATTCAGTATGATGTTGCCATATCTTAAGAAGTATGATTTGATCAGTATAAAGATGTCAGTAAAAGACATAGACAAAATGTGATGAATAAGGGGAGGAATAAGTTATTCAATGGGCAACTATTACCGAGTTAGACAATGATGATATCATGATGTTTAGATTGTTTTGATATCCTACATATGTTGTTAATTGTAAGGTTAATACTATACTATGTTACCAAGAAAAGAACCTAGTCGGTAAACCCTAAGGTTATCACTATCGGTTAATGAAGGTAGAATGTCTATCGAGTGAAGTTTAGTATTTACTGGGTTGCAATCGAGTAGTAACAAAATGCATTGAATGAATAAAAGAATTATTTAATGAAGGAAGTTGATGAGCTGGAACTAGTTAAATGATTGGTATGCCGTGAATGAAGTTTGTTAAAGAATCTATGGTAAAGGAAAATCGACAGGAAGATCTACAGCTCAGATTCAACCGCAATACCCTAGCACAAGTTCCAAGAAATGTATGCAAGTTCCAAGGTGGGGTAAAACATTTTTAAGATCGAAGGATACATTGAACCTAGTCAAGATTGAAGATCTGATGGCTATGATTGATCATGGGAAATGTGATCAAGGAGATTAAACAGTTGGCAAATTGTTTATAAATAAGGAACTATTGATAAACAATGTATGCATAGGGATGCTACATAGTGATTACTGAGCACTGAAGCTTGAAGACCTATTTGAATAACAGAGTATAGAGCCCAGCAGATGGACAAGATAAAGTTCTATGTCTAGATTGTATTGAGCAAATAAGAATCTGCTTTAGCATTTTAGATGTGAAGTTGCAGATAGATTTTTATTACTATTATTTTGTGAAGTGACAGAAAATCTCTTAACCGAGTGGACTTAATAGTATTATTTGTAAAACCCTCTAGCAAGGTGACATTCTGATTGAGTGCTTGAAATCCTTTAACAAGATCACTTCTAACAAGGTGAAGATCCTAACAGATTTGAGGGAAATCCCTTAACCGGGTCACATCTAGCAATGTGTTTGTAATATTTAATAGGATTTGCTTTTAACCGAGCATACTCTAGAAGAGTATATTTCTTAGTGGGTCCAAAATCTCACAGTGGTTTTTCCCTATTTGGGTTTCCACGTTAAATCTGGTGGTAAGAGTTTTATGATGTTTATATGCTTTTGAGTTAGCATGTTTAGCAGTTTTGGTTATATTACTGAAGTATATGTTACCAAGGTTGAATTTGTTGTTTTTATGGAAGATTATGGTTGTATGATTCACCCCCCCCCTCTCATCTTATTAGCTTGGCACCAATACTTAACATTAAGTATCAGATCTATCACTATCATGCCTAAATTTTCTCCAACCATCCCTAGATTCTCTCAGTCAGCAACCCAGTCAAGGTGAGATGAGTGACACTTGTCTTATCCTTCCCCCTTTCTCTCAACTTTCACCTTTGCTCACATCCATCCAAATCTATAGATCTGATCATGACCATTGATCCAAACCATATCATCTTATCCTCTCAAAGTCTATAAAATCAAGAGTTTGAGTTGAGAGAGAGTTAGTCTTCAAGTTAATCTTCAAGTTAAACTTCAAGTGAATTTGCAGGTTAATTATTTGTGAAACTTATGCATCTATGAGTTTTAATCTTGGAGCAATTAGCATTTTAGCATAATCATTTTAGCATAGACATTTAACATTGCATATCATAGCATTAGTGAACTATTAGTTATCAGTTCATTCTTCATATGCCATCTTGGAAGCTATCAGTGCTTGTCTGAGAGCACACCATCTGCAACTAGGAACAGTGGAGTTAGGACACAATGAGACATAAACCATGAAGATAAAAATGGTATTTTTATTTCATATGTATTTCATGTAGTTTCATTGGTTGAGTTTGGATTTCCTGTAGCATTTCCTTTGTATTTTGTGAAACTAACATGTTGAAGGTAGTATTCTAAGGATGAAATTCAAGTCGACATATTTTGGCACCCACCGTGGGACTACAGGACCTCGCATATACTTTTAATATTCTTGAAAAAGAAAATTTAATGCATTTGTAATGCAAATTCGTGCATGTGTGAATTTTGATAGTTCTTTTGTTTGATAGGTTAGCACATATGTCCTTCAGGTTAGCGCATCTGTCATGTAGGTTAGCATTTTTGTTCAAGAATCCATGCATTTAATCTTTAGGTTAACATTTTTGTCCTTTAGGTTAGCTTTTTTGTCCTATAGGTTAGCACATTTGTTAGTTTGATTAACGTTTTGTTAGAAATTCTCACTTCTTAGTCCACAGAGCAGCGCTTTCATAGTGTAGGTTAGCACTTTTGAGGTGAAAGATGGAGGATTTTTTAGAACAACGCTTTTATTTGCAACTAATAGAATTTCCTTGCAGGTCCAAGAGCTTAAATTTTTCAAACTACTGACATGCATGTGTAGGATTGTGTTTAAAGCAAATTTTATGCATTTCCTCACCTAGTTAATTAGAAGCTCTATTTTGGAAAGAAACACATCATGTCTTGCTCATTTAATTCAACTAAGGGGATAAATTGACAACATGCAACTTGCATTTTGAGTGACTTCTTTAAAATAGTTGCACATAGAGTTTAAAAGGTTAAAATAAACTTGTGTTTTCCGTGCTTGATGAAGTAGTAAGTAAGTATGCTCTCACCATCATATGGTGATTAGAAAACCAGACCTACTTTCTTTTATGTATAACCTTTAGAGGGCCCGCCTTCTCGAGCTGCCTTGAGGGGGCCAGTGAGAGGGGAATGACCCAAAGTGGAAGTGGGATAATACTGAATCCTTCCAATCCACTAAATAAATCATGTTTGTTACGAAAGTCCCAAACAACATGTGCTGATAAGTTCATACCAACACTATGTTTCCCCATAAACCCTATGGAGTGTAACCTCTATAGGCTGGGAACCTTTTGTATTTACAGAGCTGAAAGTGTCACATGTATGGCCACATGACCAGAAGCCTTTACTAAAAACCACTTGTACTATTTTCCAAAATCCTTCTAGTTGTTGGTGGAGGAGGTCAGACCTCTGAAGTGGCTCACACACATATGGTTCTTAGTAGAGATATAAAGTTTTCCATGGGGATTTTTCATGGAAACTGGTGCTTGGCTGCCCTGAAGAAGTGAGTGTTGAGGGTGGAGCCAATGGGGTCAAGCATCTAAATATCCGCTTTGAAAAGCATAGCCTTGGGGGAAACCCCATGTGAGATTCAACAATTATTGCCTCAGCCTGCCATAAGATTTGTACTTTCTTGTGCATTTTTTTTCTTAAAACATTGTGTCTTCTATGTCTGTAACATGTTCCAAATGGTCAAAAATTGAAGAAAATCATTATCTAAGAGTGAGAAAAAATCCAACCAATTACTGGAAAATTGATCAAAAGGGTAGTACAAAGGCTTTCCAACATTTGAATACCAGATCAAACTAAAGTTTCAAAACATTAGTATCAAAACACTTCTTTAGTAGATTTGTCTCTAAACCATCACACATTTTCAAACTAGTTCAACAGCTAGGTCACTAATCCAACAGGCTAATCGTGAAAGGTTTCTATGAGCATAAACATTCAACAAGCTATTGACTCAAACATCTTAAGTGCAAGAGATCAACATCATTGTCAAATTTCTCATCAGGACAGATCAATTTATCCTATGTTCATAATCTTGGATATATCTTTCCTGTTTTGAACCTAGGTTATATCAAAATCAGAATTACACCAAACATTGGAATCAAACAAACTTGTAAGTTGTCAAATGCTTATATGACTTTTAGTATCGCCTTAACAAGAGAAAACCCAGTTATAAAGATACTCAAAAAAGAATAATATTCTTGTATATTAATCACAAGATCTTATTAAAACATAGGACATTCCTACACCATTTTCATCACTACTTATGTGGTTGTGGTATAGAGTTTGACAGAGAAATTTTGCAAGGACATGCTTTTCAACAAAGAGACACTTTATCACAACAAACAAATAATAGTGGTAAAATCAACAAAGCATATCTTCCTAAACCAATAATCACCTATTGACTTTATCCTTTGGAAATTTTAAATTTTTTGAAATAATCACATGCCAGTTTGAATTAGAGATCAATACGAACAACTTAGAAAACAACAAAAACAAATGGAGGAAGAAGAATCCTATATTCCAAACTTTTGGGTATACAATTGTTGATGAAGAAGAAGTCAATAATACCATTAGAGACCTTGAGCAATATTTCAAATTTGATAGGCTAATGGAAAAATTGTTGGCAAAACAAAAAGAGAAATATCTCTTAATGTTGGCAAAATCTGGAGCTAAATTGCCACAATATTTTAACATAGAAAGCTTAAAACAAGATGTGGAGACAAGTAACACCCAAAACATAGATGATTCAAACAACAAAGATCTAAACAAAGAAGGTCATGAAGAGACGAGAAAAGAATGTGATGATACAAGAAAAGAGCATAGTGATAAAAGAACTCATGAAGAAATAAAGAGAAGTTATATGGATAGTCCATTGTTAAACCTTACTCAACAAATCCAAACTCTACAACAACAGATGCAAGGTATGCAAAATGGAACAAGCTCCAAGAAGTATTCATTGGAAGATATATGCCCATATCCTTTCGATAAAAATTTGAATATGGTACCATTTCCACAATATTGTGAGATCCCTAAATATGACAAATACGATGGAAAATCCAATCCTTAGGATCACATTAGGGAGTTTTATACTATGAGTATGGAATTTTGCCATGATGAAACTTACCTGATGTGTCTTTTTCCTAGGAGTTTAAATGGACAATCAATGGAGTGGTTTTCAAGATTACCATCTAGAATCAAATCTTTTGAAGAACTCGTGAATAGATTTATTTCACAATACTCCTACAATGTAAGGAATGAGATAACATTGCTGGATTTATGCAATGTTAAACAAAAGAACGGTGAGTCTTTTGTGATCTTCTTACAATGATGGAAACACATGTTTAATAGGTATCCAAGAGATGTGCCTGATCAAGAAAAAAAGGACATATTCATTGACAATCTTATCAGTGAAATGAGTTATCGACTAAGAATGCAATGTCCTCCCTCCTTTGCCAAGATGATTGAGAATGTTTTGAAAATAGAGAATGCAATGGTAAAGAAAGGAGAGCTAAAACTTTACAATAATTTTTACAACAACAATGACAAACCCAAGTTCTGATCAAAGAATAGGAATGCCAACAATGGAGGAAATCATGGTAATAGTGCTACAAAACAAAAACAACCAATTTTTAATCTATCAAGTCAAATCCCAAGAAATAACAATCAAGAAAAAAATAAGACCAAGTCCTTCTTCTCCAAACCTTGGAGGAAATTCACAAACATTGGAGAACCATTGGAATCAGTTTAAAAACTCTTCTTGCCAATAAACTGATTATGTTACCAGAAGCAAGAGACTATGAACCACAAGTCAAGCCAAATTGGTGGGATGACAATCATTTTTGTAATTACCATCGGAATAAAGGACACCAAACAAATGACTGTTAGAGATTGAAACACCTTATCCAAGATATAATTGATAATGGAACTATCACAATGGATAGCCACAAGACAAATGAATCACACCTATCTTTCAAAACTCCACTTCAGAATTATGACAAAGGTGAATCATCCCAATTAAAATATGACAAAGGAAAAGCCAAAGTGAACTACACTCATACATATGATGATGTGGTAAATGTTATCATTGTTAAAGATAATCCACCTTCAGAGCCAATCAATTTTATTATGAGAAGAAAAGAAAAGGTTATTTTTCTAGGTATAACAAAAGACCTAACATCCACTTCACAACAATACAATTTAGTAGAGAAATTAAAAAGAATACCCGCTCAAATATCAATTCTGGAACTTCTCAAAGTTTCACCTATGCCTATGGAAATTTTGGAAAAATATTTAGTGGAAACAACAGTTTTAAAAGACTTGGATATAGATTAGTTCCAAAACATGGTGGGACACCTTATAGCCCCTCATTGCTTATCATTTTCTGAAAATGATGATGCATCCTTACATGTTGAAGTCATCATTAATAAAACATGTGTCAAATGTGTACTCATAGATGGTGGAGTTGGCTTAAACATTTGTTCATTCAGTTTGATAAAAGATTTGGGATATTCAGAAAATGCAATGGATCTAAAGAAGAAAATAACCATTAAGGCTTATGATGAAGCAGAATGTTCTTCTAAAGGAATTGTGGTGTTACCAATCAAAATAGAACATGTGGAAAGGAATACATTGTGTCAAGTTTTAGATCTGAACATCTCTTACAACATTCTTCTAGGAAGGCCATGGATTCACAATATGCAAGTAATTCCTTCTACGTATCATCAATGTGTAAAATTTCCTCATGAAGGACAAGAGATTACTATAATTGTAGATTCTAGTCAATATTGCAATAATTTGAAGCCAACACAAGATACAAGAGTTCCACATAATAGAGAATAAGTATATCCTACCAAAGAAATGCAAGAAACGTTATGGGAAACCTTTGAGAAAAAGCTCAAATTAAATGATGAAGAAATGGGAAAATATTCTTTACATAATTTTCCACTTTCACCTAAGTCATATGGAAAGCCTACAAATATACAATCAAAGACCTCAGAGAAATCAAAAGATATGTTTAATAGAACATTTGTTAGAGCTAGAACTCTTGATGAAGAAACTGAAGACAAATACATTCTTGGTTGGTTGTACAAGGATGAAAATGAAACTATAGCAATAGCTGTAGAAGTTAATATTCCCATAAAACAATATGGTAAAGGTTATGAAATCATGCAAAAAATAGGATATGAAGGAAAAGGACCAATTGGTAAATGATATCAAGGTTTTTCAAAACCAATTTGTCCCCACTCACAATCTAAAGAAGATAAGTTGGGACTTGGATATCTAAAGTCAAATCAAAAGCACCATAATTCTCAACAATCAAAGTGGAGAAAGAAATCGGTCTCTAAAGAAGAAAATTGGCAAGAAAAGATACATCAAGTAGCAGAAATAGTAACCAATTAACAAAAGAAACAAGAAGAGCATGAAAAGGAAGAAGAAGAGATTACCATCAAAGAAAAAGAAGAATCTTGTCAACAAGTTCAAGAAATACGAGCAAATGCTGAATCTAAACAAGATATTCTTGAAGAAATAAAAATAGAGATGGCAGAAATCAGGGAACTTTTTGCACCATGTAACATTCCTTTATGGTATAGTGGGGTAGTCTTAGACCATGGTTGAGAGACATATTCAAACGAGTGTGAATGGGTTCCAGATGTCTTATCTAGTACATCAATTAAAGAAAACAATGAAGAACAAACAACTATTACAAAGGAATACTTGTCTATTACAAAACAAAAGATGGAGTTAGAAATAAGACGAGAAGAACTCATAATTCAGAGAAAAGAGGCATATACAAAACAAAAAAGAAAAGGGAATGACAAAGACAAAGATGTAATGCCACAAAAAGTACAAACATAGATAGATTGAGCATTTGGAAATATCAGATGTTTATCAAATAAGGAACAAGATGTATCAAGATGTGGTAGATCCATAGAAGAATTAAGAAATAGTCAAGTAGGATTGATTATTAGTCTAGAAGAAGTTGAATTTGAAAGGAGACAAAATCTAGCAAAAGAATTCTCTTTATCATGTACACAAGTATGTCAAACAAGGGAAAGAGACCTACTATTGAAAACCATTTCATGGCAACACTAGATCAATCAAAAGGGAAAATAAAGGATGTATATGATGGTGAAAACCTCTTTGAGGCACTAGAAGATGGAAAGTTTGACATTCTTCCTGCATATTTTCAGGAAAGATCTACTATCCTAATAGAACCAACAGAAGCATTAAACATTGGTACATCAAAGGATACTAAGATACCTCATTATGTTGTCTCATTATCAGATGAAGAGAGGAAAGAATACATGGAATTCTTTAAACAAAGACAAACAAATTTTGCTTGGTCCTATGCAGACATGCCAGGACTTAATCTAGATCTTATCATGCATCATCTTAATATGGATTTAAAAGAAAAACTAGTTAAGCAAAAGCTAAGAAAGATGCATCCACACATTTCTCTTCTTGTAAAAATCGAGCTAAAGAAACTATTAGATGTGGGTTTTATAAGACCTATTGCCTATCCAGAATGGGTTTCAAGTATTGTACTAGTGTCAAAGCAAGATAAAATCATAAGAGTCTATACAGATTTCAAAGATCTAAATAAAGCATGCCCCAAAGATGATTTCCCTCTATCAAATATTCATATAATTGTGGACTTATCAGGAGGACATGAGATGTTTTCATTAATGGATGGCTTTTCAGGATATAATCAAATAAGAATTGCACCTAAAGATAAAGAAAAGACAACATTCACCTATGCATGTGGAACGTATTGCTGGAATGTTATGCCATTTGGGCTTAAGAATGTAGGAGGAACTTATCAAAGGGCTATGATGACAAGTTTCCATGACATGATGCATACACTTATGGAAGATTATGTAGATGATATACTTGCAAAATATCATACAAGATAATAACATTTGAATATCTTAAGCAAGATTTTTTGACAGGCGGGAAAGATATCAGTTGAGATTAAATCCAAAGAAATGTGCATTTGGAGTAACCTCTGGAAATTTTTTTTAATAAATTATATCAGCTCGTGGAATTGAAGTAGATCCTGAAAAGTTCAGAGCCATCATGGAAATGGAGTCACCTAGGAACATAAGTCAATTGAGATCTTTACAAGGAAGATTGCAATCAATTAGGAGATTTGTCTCTTAGTTAGCAGATAGATGTCATCCATTCACCCATCTTCTACATAAGAATATTCCATTCAAATGGGATCAGAGATGTGAAGAAGCTCTTTTGCAAATAAAATAATATCTTATGAATCCTCCAATACTGGTATCACCAACCAAAGGGAAACCATTGTTGCTCTATATCTCAGTGAAAAATGTATCATTAGGAGCTCTCCTAGCTCAACATGATGAAGAAGAAAAAGAAAGACCAGTGTATTATATCAGTAGAACACTTGTTGGCTATGAACTGAATTATTCCTCAATATAGAAGACATGTCTAGCAGTTGTGTTTGCAACTCAGAAGCTGTGACATTATATGTTGAATCATTCCATGAACTAATAGAAAAGATAGATCCACTAAAGTATTTTTTGAGCAAGTCAACCTTGATGGGAAGACTAGCCAAATGGGTTATGATACTGAGTGAATTTCATATAGAGTATGTTGACCAAAAATCTATCAAAGGATAGGTCATTGTTGATCAATTGGTTGAAGCTCCTTTACAAAATAACATACCATTGCACATTGAGTTTCCTGATGCAGACATTCTGACAATAAGTACAAAATTTTGGGAATTGTACTTTGATGGTTCTTATACACAATTTGGATCAAGGGTAGGAATCTTTTTCATCACACCTCAAGGACACACAATTCCAAAATCATATTGACTACAATTTCCATGAACCAACAATACTGTAGAATATGAAGCATTGACTATTGGTCTTAAAATGGTCATTGAATGGAATGTCAAAGAATTACATGTCTATGGTGATTGAGAGCTTATCATCAACCAAATAAATGATGATTATCAAACTAAGGATGATAAGTTCATGCCATACAAATAGCTGGTAGAGGATTTTAAAGAACACTTTAAAGAAATATCATTCACCTAGATTCCAAGAAAGGAGAATAAAGCAACAGATGCAATGGCTACAATAGCATCTCTCTTGCAAAATCAGGAGAATCAACATCATTACGAATTTATCATGGAAGATATCTTAACCCCTACCATTCAATCTCAGCATATCTACTGAATTTTCTATATATCAGGAACCAGTCAATCCTTATATGGTCAAACTTATTAATAGTTAAAAGATAATATCCTTCCTCTTGACCTATCTCACAATCAGAAAAGGAATTTTATCTGTCAGTCCTCTCGCTATACTATTATTGTAGATATCCTATATAGGCGAGGTCTAGATGGTACTTTATTGAGATGTCTTGAACAAGAAGAATCTGAGAAAATCTTAACAAAGTTCATGCACGTATTTATGGTACACACTCAAGTGGCTTAACACTGGCTAAGAAACTTCTTTGTATGGGTTACTATTGGCCTACTATGGAGAGAGATTCATTCACATATGCTAGGAAATGCAAACAATGTCAGATCCATGGGAATCTCATTCATGTACCAGCATAAGAATTATATCCTATGACAAGATCATGGTCATTTTCTCAATGGGGCCTTGATTTGGTAGGAAAGATAAATCCCTCATCTTCTAATGGACATAAGTTCATTCTGACTGCTACTAAATATTTCACTAAATGAATTGAAGTAGTGACTCTAACAACAGTGACGGGAAAACAAATATCATCATTCATTTTGAATTATATACTCTGTCGCTATGGAGTTCCTATGACCATTATCACTGATAATGGAAGACCATTAAAGAATCAAGATGTGAAGGAGATATGTGAACAATTTCATATCCAACATAGGTTTTCTACTCCATATTATCCACAGGGAAATGGTCAAGCTGAGGCATCAAAAAAACTATCTTGAAAATTAAAAAAATAATAGTCAATGAAGTTGGAAAAGATTGGAACATTCAACTAAATCCTTCTTAGTGGGCATACCGAACCAACATCCACACTCCAATAGGGGCAACTCCATATTGTTTGGTCTATGGATCAAAAGCCATATTACCTATATAAGTAGAGATACCTTCTCTATGAGTATCCTTGAAAGGTCTTATACCAGAAGAAGAGCAACAAGTCTCTCGACTCCAAGAACTTGAGCTGATTCAGGAGTATCACCAAAATGCAATAGATCATTTGAAAGTATATCAACAAATAATGGCAAAAAGTTATAACCACAAAGTCAAGCCACACATTTTTCAAATTGGAGATATATTTCTAAGGGAGAATCCAAGAAATTAGCAAGACTGAGAAAAGAAGGGAAAATTTAAACCCAATTGGCTAGGACCTTTTGTCATAGTAGCAACATATGGATCAAGAGCATACAAGTTATCTACCCCTGAAGGTGATTGGTTTGATGAACCTATCAATTCTATTCATCTCAAGAAATTCTATTCTTGAGATATAAAGTTCTGGAAAAAATCAATAAAAAACATATAAAGTCTTGAAGAAATCAGTAAAAATCAGAAAATCCCTAAAAAGCATAAAATAGTCAAAATAAATAAAAAAGAAAAAGAGAGAGAAAAATGCAATAAATTTAGATGGCAAAAATATGGTAAAGAGGCACTATCTAAAAAGCAAGTTCCTCCATCTATGAGATTTTTTTTCGCACCTATCCACTCCATCCTATCGCATCTACCACTTCCATCTATCCTATCTCATTCATTTCATATTTCGCATCCATTGATCTAAACCATTTAACAAGAAATATGCAGCTTACCAACATTTATCAATCTTTGACATACTTGTCATAGTCACTGTCTTAGATTTTATCAGAATCAATCAATCTGCATTTGTATCCTGTCATGGTTTGGATCTTGATCAATTCATATATCCATAATAAATTTTTATTTCTGCTAGGGAAAAATCCTAATTACTTTTGCTAAGGTGATATTTTGAATCTTTGAAAATCCAAAACATTTGGAAAACTTAGAAAAAACAAAAACACCTAGGATTTTGAAATAGATAACAAGCAATAAAGCAATGAAGATCAATTCATTTCATAACAACTGAATTGTGAAACTTAGAAAAAGAAGAATCAACCAGCAAGTAATAAAGGATTATCATAGATCATTCATCAAGATAATCAGTTAATGACCATGAGAACATGTGAATGACATACAAGATTCAGTGTTTATATCTTGATTTTATTGCTAATCATGTACTCTATGCAACTCAAGGATGCTCATGACTAGAGAAGCTATGATGGGGCATGATTATTTTTCTTTGATTGGTGTATGTGGTTTATCTCTTATTAAGGTATGTACTTGTCTCAGGATATGATCGGCAAAAGATCAAGGAGGAAATTCCAAGTCATGCATGAAAGGAGATAATCCTTGTCTGCTCTACAAGAAATACTCAAGTCAACTTGATTCATTATATCAAGTTTCTTGTATTAACTTGCTATATCAAAATCCATGTAAGAAATATTCAGGTCATCTTGGATCATCATGTCAAGTTGCTTGTATTTTCTTACACCATTTTAAAGCTTAATGATGAAATCAAGCACTGTTACAAGATAACATATGAAGAATGCCAATATAATTTTTAGTTAGATCATTGTAGATTAGTTCATTATTCATCTACATTATAAGCATTCATTGTCAGTTGCATTATAAGCATCTCATTTCATTCACAGATCAATGATCATGGATAAAGATTGAGCATACTTGAACAAACAAAAATTTGCATTTGATCATTATAGGTGCATTCATTTTTTAGAATAATTTTAGTCATCATCCATTTCATTTACTTGCATTAGTTTGCATTCAATTAAGTGCATTTCATTAATCATGTAGTGTATCATCATTATTATTTGCATTATCATTAAAGTTCATTAAAGATCATTTAGTTGCATCTTTGAACTTAGATTCATAATCATTATAAGCATTACATATAAAAATCAAAAGCATATCATGTAGATCATTTGCATTTTCACATCATTTTAAATCACATCCATGTGCATCAAAAACAAATCAATCAATCATTTATTTTCATTCCCATATAGATCATTGCATTTGCATAATTTACGTTAGTAATCATTTTCAATTGCATCCATGTGCATCAAAAATCAATCAATCATATATTTGCATCATCATATAGATCATAATCATAAGGAAAAGAAAGAAAAAGATCATAACATCATCCATCTAATCACTAAATCCATATAATCAATGCATATATAACATCATCATATAGAATAATATGCATAATAAAAGATCATCATCATATAAAGTCCATGTCTGCATATAGATCATCATACAAACAATAAAAGTCTAAGTATATAATGATATCAGATAAAAAAATACAAGTGCCTCAAAGTCAAGTCATGGTTGTCCTGTACCAATACCACCTGACTTTGTCCATCTCTGTGGCTATGGGTGAGAAGATCCTCCAGATTCCTATCACCCATGATCACCACTCCTCTAAGGAGGTCCCATGACTCCACCACTGCTAGTATCCATCAACACAGTGGTATGAGAGCTACCCGCTCTATGGTTCTGTGTGACTACATCCTCATACAGTCATCACCAATGAGAAGTATCCTTCTCGGCCCAAACTAGTGCTCTAACAACATCAGTTGAGAGAGTGTCTGTTCCAACCTGCTAGATATGATCAAGAAGGCCCTAAGTATCCTGTCGTCTCCTAATAGTTGTGTCTCTCTCTGTCATAAGTGTCTGTATCTATTCTCTAAGCTGATCTATTTGTGCTTTGAGACTATCAATAGTATCCTGCTCTGGCATATCGTGCTTTAGTGCATCCTGCTCGGGAAATACTATTATGGCACATGAACCCCAATCCCCTCATCTCCACCTCCCTGTCCACCTACTGGAATCTTAGTCTGAGTAGCTCTCAGAACTCATCGTCTAATAAGTGGAACATGATCCTTTGGATCCTCATCCTCTCCACCATGAGCTGCAATAACCCTAGGGTCTGCTTGAATCTTACCAAAACAATGCCTCTCCCATAACCCCCATCTAGTCTAGTCATCCTACCTCCTCCTGTCAATGGCAACCCACTTGATGATCTCATCCCTGCCCTACCAGTATCCCTCCCAATTCATCCACCATCTCTCCCACCCATAGGACGCGGTCTCCCAATATTTCCAACTGGTCCAAACGGTCCTCCACAAACTCTCAATCGACCTACGCTCCATCTAGGTCTCCTACTGCCACCACATCCTGTTGGAAAATGCACACTCCAATGAGAAATTGTAGGTGATTGAAGGTTTTGTCAATGATGGCAACCTTGCAATCATATGACACTGGCAAGAGAAAGATATTGGCACTGGCATCGATAGACTCTACATCGGCATATAGAACACCGACAATAAAATGAAGGATACCGACACATTGGCCGACTTCAATTTTGTTTAAAATGTATTTTGTAATTAATTGTAAAATCATTGTAAGTTGACATGGCGAGTTGTAATATGACTCATATATGTATGAGATCATTGTAGATCATTTTGTAATAGAATATAGGAAGAAAAAGGAAGATAATACCAAACCTAATATGCAAATCATTGGTTAAGGGTTTATGTATGTAGAAAAGCTTAAATCAGTACTGAACCTGGCATAGCAGATGCTAATCTGAAGAATAAAAAGACATTGGATTTTCATAAACCATTTTGTAGGTTAGTGTGACTTCATTTTGAGTAGTGAGCTCTAGGTACTTGGCCTTCCTGCATGTGCAGGCCCCTATTGTAAAAGTAATATTCTCTTATTGGCTAGTAAGTGAATATTGTGGGTCACAAATCCCACTGAGGTTTTTCCCACACTGGGTTTCCTCATTAAATCAGTGTGTTATGGTGTGCTTCTCATGTTATTGTTATCACTCTTATTTACTGCATTATTTCTATTTTACCGGTACTCAGTTTTAATATGCTTTCATGTTTTAAATCAAGTAATTTGATATACCGATTAGATACTGATTCACCCCCCCTCTCAATATCTTTGGGAATCCTAACAATTGGTATCAGAACTTGGTCCTCTATTTTTAGAAGCCTAATAGCTTGAGGAAGATCTTGTCACTAGTAGAGATGGAAAACTTGAGAAAGCAATTGGAAATAGCTCTTACAGACTATGATGCAGAAAAAGTGAAGAATATCAAACTTGAGGATGATCTGAAGGCTGCTCAGGATATTATTCAAGCACTTCAAGAGAATTTTACTATTACAAGGAACAAGAGGAGAGAACTTTCTGAAAAGATGCAGAATGAGGAAAATGAAAAGGAAACTCTTAATGATTTGGTAAACAAGCTAAGACAAGAAATCAATACAACAAAGAATGAGATGTAGGATATGACTATGAGATTCTGTAAAGAAACTGAAGATAGAAAGAAGAATGAAGAAGACTTGGTTAGAAGACTAAATGATGTTGGAAATGAAAACACAAGACTCAGTCATGAAAATGATATGTTGAAGATAGATCTTATGCATACACAAAATGATAGAACTGAACTCATGAGACAGAAAGGAATCTTGGAGAATGAACTGACTACTGCAAATCAACACAAGGAGAAATTCAAGAAAAGTTCAGAAGAACTTGGTGACATGCTAAAAAATCAGAAAGCTAATGGTGATACAAATGGCCTTGGCTTTGAAGTTGGTGAAAGCTCTGGTACTACAAACAATCATGATCATAGAAAACCGGTAAGACAACCTACTGCTTACAAATTTAATGGCAAATGCTTTAACTGTAACAAGTATGGTCATAGAGAAAATCAGTGTAGATTTAGAAATCATCAGAATACTAATACACCCACCGGTCAATATTCTAAATGAAAAAAAGTTGGTCATAATTCAGAGAATTGCAGAATGAATGTAAGATGTTATATTAGTTGAAGATTTGGACACTTATCTAATCAATGCAGAACACATACCGGCATAGGATATGGGAACGCTATTCAGAAGAACAATGTAACTTGTTATGCCTGTAACAAAATTGGACATATTGCAAAATTTTGTAGAAGTAAGGCATCACCGACAAATACAAAAGGTCCTAGTTTGAAAGGTAAAGAAAAGGTTGAAGAGGTAAAGCAAGAATTCTCAAAACAATGGATCAGAAAGTTAGATCGGAATGTTGATGGGAATACTCCTCCACTGGTTGAATAGAGTAACACTCCACCTATAGGAGACTCTTCATCTAACTAAAGAAAAATCATTTGGGGGTTTAGCAAACAAAATGAAAAACATGCTATTATTCCCTCGGTTGATGGTGAGAAGTTGAAATTACTTCTATACCGATAGATGAGTTTATTTGTGACTTAACCGGTGAGCATTAAATATGGTAGTTGGATAAAATAACATTATAAAGAAAATGTTTTGGCTCCTTTTTCATTCACTGAGCATTCAAATCTTTGAGAGCGCGAAAATTCCTAAGCGAAGGCATTCTAAGCAAAGAAGTGAAGCAATCCATTAAAGCATTCATCCCTAAGGGAGATTGAGGTATTTATAGCTATGACATCTTCATCCACTCCTAAATTTATTGCAAAACCTATTGTTGTTGAGGTTATTAAGCGCCCTAGACCCATCTTTAAACTGGTTCCTGAAATTGCAAAGATAGATGATAGCATAGGTGCATTTTCTCAAATCCCTAAGGGAGTAGTATATGTTGAAGACCTTACGATGTATATACATTGTCATATTGAGGAATTAGGTGATGATGAGATTAAGAATATGTATAAGTCCATGATTTGTGATGAATCTAGAAATGTCAAGCCTGAACATAAGATAGTGGAAACCCTAGGTATCACTGAAATCCTCAGTGTCCCGAATTTTACCAAGGATATCATAAGGATTGTGTTAAGAAGAGTACATGGTGAATTTTTATGGTTGGATTCATAAAATCACAAAAGAAGCAATAAAAGTTGTAATAGGGTTACCCTCCACTGGTAACAAACGTGACAAAACAAAGAAGGTCTCAAATGAAACAGTGATAAACCTAACTGGTGCAACATTTGATAAAAGATCTCTAATAAGGGTAAACGATGTAAAAGATATAAATGCCAGATTTATCAATATGATCTTAGGCTATAAGGCTACACATGCAAATAGGTTAAATTCAGTTTCTATCCTATGTATCAAAAGTGCCTATGATATGATCAATGATAATGCAAGAATAAATATATGTGAATGGCTTACAGATGAGTTGATAGACAATTTGGGAAAGATTAAAAGAGATAATAAAGGAACATTCAGATTTGGAAACTTACTTATTTGTTTGATGTTGTACATAACCAAACACGTACCCATTATTGGTGCTAGAGAGTTTGGCTTTGACATATCGGTAGGAAAACAACTGTTAGATTTACTAAACAATATGGGAGAGAACCGGGAGAAAAACCTAAATGAGTGTTTTCTAGCATTGAAGGCTTGAATGAAAAATAGAATAAGACTGTTACAAGCTATTGTGGATAAGTATCAGAAAGAAATCTATTTTGTGATCAAGAAAGATGAAGTCTGGATGGAGGCAGTTATCCCTAGAACTATTTGGGTAACTGAAATGGGCTATGAACCAGATGACAACATCAGAGAAACTTATGAAAAAGCCCTCCTTGAAGCTCCAAAGGAACCATAAGAGAAAGTGTTTGGTAGTGTTGAAACAATAGAAAGTACTGTTCAATCTAGGAAAAGGGTTAAGAAAGTTGAAGCAACTATAAGAAAAGGAACCCGACAAGCAAAGGCAATCAAGGAAGATGTTTCGAGACAAATTGGTATAAGTGAAAGTAAGTTGGAAGCACCTCAACCGAAAACTCATATTTCACTGGTTGGAAATTCTTCTGAGAGTGTTATACTAGTAGTATTTAAAAGGGTAGAAAGGAAAAGAAAACCCACATCGGTACCCTCTCCTACACCAAAAAGAACCAGACAAAAACAATAGGCAGTTAGGCCTCCAGCAAAGAAAATGACTCCTAAGAAGAAGAAGGTAAAACAAGATATTGATCCAATAGACAAACTTCTTAGTGAAATTACAGAGGATGGTAAGCTGAAGAACATAAACAAAATATACAATACACTATCAGCTGACGATAAGGAAAGCATAGAGAACAGTGTAATTCTACACTTAGATATATACAAGAAATTTTTGATGCAAATTGTTGATGAAATTCCAAATGATCTGTATAGGAGACTTGAAGCTAGAAGATTAGCCATTGTTGAGCTGGATAAGAAAATTAAGATTGAAAAATTACTTGCAGTGCATCTAGTTAACTCACCTGATGAAATATACAAATTAATCAGTGAAACAAGCTGGATGGTATTCTCCACTGCTCATCGACATGTAGCCCTAATGGCTGGTAGAGTAAATGAAGTATCTGAGGAAACAGTAGATGCATGGGATATATTATTTGTGGAAAAAGAAAAAGAGGAAGAATTTCTTAGGCCAAAAACTATTAAAGTATACCAAAAGGATAGAGATAAGGGGAAAGGTAAGGTAGGTTGACCACTAAGTCTGAAAATAACTGACAATATGCCCCCACCTCTTTCAGATACTCCACTGGTAGACACTACTAATAGACAACCGACCACAGAGAGTATGGAGACTCCAGTAGAGGATACAAATCCTAAATTTGAAATTTTGTATATGGTAAATGTAGACACATAGGAAGTAAATGTTGTGGTTGACAGAGAAACCACTGAGGATAAGGAGAAAAATGTGACTACAGAGTCACCGGCTATAGAGGTTGAGATGAACATAGAAAAACCTACACAGGCAGAGCAACCAATAGAGCATACCACTGATGAATTGGTAGATACAATAGAAAAAACATTTGAAGAACCAAAAAATGAGAGTTCAGAGGTACAAAATGAGATTACATCTGAGAAACCGGTAGTTAAATGCTCAAAGAAACCCTCTGAGATACAAATAGAAAAACCAAAATAGGTACACATTGAAGCATAGGTTCAGACAGAGACAGTGCCACTGGCCCAAACTGAAAAGCCCAAACCCCTACTTATAGAAATGCAAACACAGATTGACCTACCAGAGGTTGAAACAAGCAAGGTAATTACCACAACTAGTAGCATGGCTATTATAAAGATTGTTGGACAAACATTTGGTACATCTATGGCATAATTCAGACCTACAAATGTAATAGAGGTCCTATTAGATTCAATTAAGAAGATCACAGAATGCAATGCACAAGTCTATAAGGATATTGATGATACAATTCCAATTCTTAAATTGATTACACCAAAGTGCACAGTTGATAATAAGGATTCTTTAGGAAAACTAGACACATTGTCTAAGTTCATCACCAGTAACATATTGACTGTTGATCAAATCAATGAGGATACATTTAAGGAAAGAATGATAAAGGAAAAAGAGAAATTCTTTGAGGATATTGTGAAGAAGAACAAGGAGAAAATGGATACTCTATTACCAAAACTTGGAGAAATAATTTATGACTTCAAGAAACTATACAGAGACACTTGTAAAAAAAATATTTTGACAGAGGATCTTGACAAGGAGATCAACAAAGTACAAGATAAGATAAATAACATTGTTGACAATCTGATAGGTGCGTCGGATTCATCTTTGGAGTTAGAGAAGAAGATTGTAGAGAAAGAAGAGAAAATCAAGAAACTAGAAAATGACAAACAAGGAATAAAGGATAAAGCAAAGGACTTGAAATGCATACTTACTCCAAGACTAGAATACCTTATTTCTTTGAGAAAAGAAATATCTGAGGCTCTGGTTCCTGGACTGAAGACATCAGAAGAGACAATGCACATACTCACTAGTACATTGTAGAGAACTCAAGAGGAAATAAAAGACAACAAAACATTCAATAACGGTATAAATTTAATTTTGACAGATAATTTGGAGATTGTAACCCACCGGTTACAAGAATATAGGCAGGACTCCACTAACACCGAATAACAACCCTTGTCATTAATGTCAAAAGGGGAGTAGTGGGATGAGAAAAAATGGTCAGAAGAAAGGACATCATCTGCTTAGGGGGAGCATACATTTTTTGGCACATAGTTTTGGTAAGACAATTTTGGCAGACTATTTTTGGATATTATTTTGGACACTTTTGATTTTTCTCATGAGTGTTGCCATCAATGCCAAAGGGGGATATTGTTGGAAAATGCACACTCCAATGAGAAATTGTAGGTGATTGAAGGTTTTTTCATTGATGGAAACATTGCAATCATATGACACCAACATGACAAAGATACTAGCACCGGCATCGACAAACTCTACACTGGCATATAGAACACCAACAGTGAAAGGAAGGATATTGACACCTTGGCCAACTTCAATTTTGTTTAAAATGTATTTTGTAATAAATTGTAAAATCATTGTAAGCTGACATGGTGAGTTGTAATATGACTCATATATGTATGAGATCATTGTAGATCATTTTGTAATAGAATATAGGCAGAAAAAGGAAGATAATAGCAGACCTAATATGCGAATTATTGGTTAAGGGTTTATGTATGTAGCAGAGCTTAAACTGGTACTGAACTTGGCATAGCAGATGCTGATCTAAAGCAGTACAAGATACTGGATTTTCATAATCCATTTTGTAAGTTAGTGTCACTTCATTTTGAGCAGTGAGCTCTAGGCACTTGGGCTTCCTGCATGTGTAGGCCCCTATTGTAAAAGTAATATTCTCTTATTGGCTAGTAAGTGAATATTGTGGGTCACAAATCCCACCGAGGTTATTCCCACACTGGGTTTCCTCATTAAATTAGTGTGTTATGGTGTGCTTCTAATGTTATTGTTATTGCTCTTATTTACTACATTATTTCTATTTTACTGGTACTCATTTTTAATATGCTTTTCATGTTTTAAATCAAGTAATTTGATATACCGGTTAGATACTAATTCACCCCCCCTCTTAGTATCTTTGGGAATCCTAACACATCCATCCCCACCCTCATCGCCACATCCCCCAACCTCCTAAGTAGCTCTAAGCTCTCATCTCTATCTCTATCTCCTGACACCTCGATCATCTGAATCATCATCTTCATCTCTTGAGTTGGGAGGAGGATCTGCTGGATCAGTAATATGAGGAAATGGATGTACTAGTATGTAGTAAGCATAATCTGCAGTAACACCAGGATCAAGAATGTGCAATCTCATACCATAAGCCACTCTTGGAGTAGCAAGAAACATTGCATGAGCAATCTCAAATGACAAAGAAGGTCCCCAATCTTGCCTACCTCTGTACCATCGAGCATATATCGGGACACTAGTAGGCATAGGCCGAATGATACCGAACTATCTAAGAATGTGACTAATCAACTATCTCTCAACAATGTATGGAGTTTGACTAATAAGATATCTACTTTGCATAATAAATGGTAATGTTCATGCATCATCCATCCATGACTCACAATCAACATATGGTCTCTAAATAACACTATCGAAAGAATCAAGAACCCAATGCCAATACTCCATCTTACCCAACTTATGCTGAGTAAGGATACTTGCATACAGATAAAAATATATCTACCTCTCTCTACAAAATCTATGATAGATAGGTTGAGTGATAGAAATGTGCTCCTAGCACCAGATCTACAAAAGTGTACATCCTATCGATAGACTAGCACTCTCATCATAAACAACCTGATGAAGATCATGATATAAATGAGCAAGCATACAAACACCCCATGCATATCAAGTCTGATGTTGCATCATGCTCTGAAGAATCTCACACCCACTAACAGAAAAAAACTCAAGATCTCCTATCTGGACAAATAAATCCCCTAATCAAACCTGCAAGAATCATAGGGAAGTCTCGTAATACAAAATCATATCCTCCCATCGGATCTCTCCTCTCGAGATGCTCTCATCACCAAATATGGCTTTGCAAGCCTTTGTCCCTACATGATCCTGAAAATCATACAAAACTAGCTCTCTAATCACTGGGATATGAAGAATCCTATACACATCCTCAAGGGTAACACTAATCTCACCCATGGGCAAGTGGAAAATGTTATGATCACTATGCCATCTCTTGGCTAATGCTATCAACAATCCCCTATTATGGGTAATATCAGGCATGTATAACAAGTGACATAATTTGGAGGCATCTATATGTCTCACCTCTGCCTGTGTAAGCTCTAGCACTAAGTGCCACATCACTGGGAATTTCTCCTGACACTAGAGAACATCAAGTTTCTCCTATTTACCAAGAGAATTTGATCAATCATCACTCATCTATCTATCAAATCAAAGAGATCGCTAATCTATCATATCAATCTTTTCAAAATGAAGCAAATCAAGCTATCAAATCATTTTAAACCTATCAAACATGGTTTTCTATCAATCAATGAGTTCAATCAAAACTCTGCTATGCTCTTAAATCACAAACTAAATTTGTTTCTTAGAGCTATCTATCCAAACAAATCAAATTGATCTAACAATCACTAAGTTCAATCAAAACTCTGTTATGCTCTTAAATCAAAAACTAAATCAGTTTATTAGAGCTATTCTATCAAAAAATATCAAATTGATCTATCAAACTACATCAATCAATCAATCAATCAAGTACCTATTCATCATAATTGGGCATCAGACATGACAAAATCTAATCAACAAAGTGATTTTTGGCTATGAAATCTATCAAAAACATTCACCTAGAGCATATGCACTAATCTTTTTAACAAAAGCGCTATCCTATTGAATCTAGATGCTAACCAAAGAATATGCACTAAGTGTTTTAAAAAAAGTGATAACCCTAAGAACATATGCATGAAACAAAGCAAATGCACTAATTTTAGCTACAAAACTGCAAACACATGATGCGAAAGTGCTAACCTACACAAATGCACTAACATTCCTAACACATGTGCTACCAAAATGAGCACATGTGCTAACATTGGTAAATGCACTAAACCTAAATGCATACGTGCTAAACCTAAATGCAAAAGCGCTAACCAAATAATGAAAAAGAAATTTAAAAAAATCCAAAAAATGTGCCAAAAACATGAAAAATTGTACGAAAAGTCGAAAACAAAGCTCGAGATAAGATACATACCAGAAACCCATACTCAGGAGGTTGCTGATATTGTCGAACACACTCAAATCGATGGTTCTCCAAAGGAATCACCATTTCACCACCTCACCAAGACAATTTTCTTCACAAGCTAACAAGGATGAAAATGAAATTAAAATTAACCTTGGTTAATTTTATATATACTATTTGAAACGGTAATTAATGCTTTTCAATGGGGCAATTTAATTTGATTTTTACAAATGAATATAATTGACGGTGTTGGCATTCTACACTCTTATGAGAATAGTTGATGTTTTCATTGATGGCAACCAACTGGCAATCATCTGGTAACCAACTAGCAATTACCGGCACCAGAAATAGACTTCTACATACATCGACAAGCACTTCACTAGCACGACAACAACACATATCGGCACTTAAGCCGACATGGAATAAACTTTTATTTATTTCTTTGTAATATAATTATTTTTTGTTAAGCCGACATGGTACATTGTAATAGACTCATTTATGTATGAGATCTTATAGGTCATTTTGGAGAAGGAGATGGATGAAAGTTGTAATGTGTAATAAGGCAATTTTGTATAAGGTGATATAGTTGACAACGAAGATTTTGGTTATTGACTGAGCTTAAACGGGTACTAAACCTGGCATGAGAGATGTTGTTTTGAAGCAGTACATTGTATTGGATTTGATAATCCATTTTGTAGTTAGTGTGACTCTTTATTGAGTAGTGTGCTCTAGGCAGTTGGCCTCCCTGCATGTGTGTTGTCCTTGATTTTAGTGCGACTAAAATCATGGTACAACCCCTACGAAATGTGTCCATTTTGTAGCCTAAGTCCTCCAAGGTTGGTCAACTTCCTTTGTAAGTCATGTCAGTTTGCATCTTCATTTTTGTCATTTTCATGGTTTTGCCTTCATCTTTTATTTTATTTTTTATCTACACTTTAGGTTTTAAAACCTGAATTGCAGTGTTTCTTGTGTTTTCCTGCATGTCAGGATTTAAAACCTAAAGTGCCGTTTTGGTCTGCTAAGTAATGCAGATTGAGGAATTTTTCCCGACCTGCCAATCCATATGCAGGTCAGGGAATTTTTCCCGACCTGCCAATCCATATGCAGGTCACGGAATTTTTCCCGACCTACAGGTCTAAGTGCATGTCAGGGAATTTTTTTCGACTTGCCGATTCATATGCATGTCAGGAAATTTTTCCCAACCTACAAGTTTGCCTATGTGCAAGTCAAGGAATTCTTCCTGACTTGCAGGTCTAAGTGCAGGTCGGGGAATTTTTTCTGACCTGCCGATTCATATGCATGTTGGGAAATTTTTCCCAACCTGCATGTTTGCCTATGTGCAGGTTGGGGAATTTTTCCCGACCTACAGGTATAAGTGCAGGTCAAGGAATTTTTTCTGACCTACCGATTCATATGCATGTCAGGAAATTTTTCCCGACCTGCAAGTTTGCCTATGTGCAGGTCGGGAAATTTTTCCCGACCTGCAGGTCTAAGTGCAAGTCGGGGAATTTTTTTCGACCTGCTAATTCATATGCATGTCGGGAAATTTTTCCCAACCTGCAAGTTTGCCTATGTGCAGGTCGGGGAATTTTTCCCAACCTACAAGTTAAGTTTTTCCCTTCTTTCATATCGGACTTTAAAGTCCGATATGCAATCTTTGATTGATTTTCCTTGCACATCGGACTTTAAAGTCCGATGTGTGAATTTTGAGTTTCCTTCCTAGGTTGTAGATCGCACTTTAAAGTCCAACGTGCAGTTGCTTGTCAATTTTTTCCCTTGCAGATAGGACTTTAAAGTCCGACCTATGTATGATGTTGTTTGAACTTGCAGTTCGGACTTTAAAGTCCAACCTGCAAGTTTTTCCCATTGTCTCCTAAGTCATTTCTGACTCCTGTTTCTTATTTCGATTGATGAAATTTTCTCATCTGATGGTGATCATTTTCAAAACACTAATGATTCATGTTGAAGTGTCTAAGCCCTCTCCAAGCAAATCGGCAGAGAAAAGAAGATGCACTGATGAGATTGTTGATATAGTGCTAGACAAAGCTAAGATGCGAGTTGCTTTAGCTAGGTTTGAAGAACTTCAGAAATCCAATGAGGAGAAAGATGATTTAAGTGTCCCATTTTTGACACTTTCTTTTCATGTAGTTGCATTGTTAGATGCTGGAAGTTTTCTCACAGCTATGTATTTTCTTTATGCTGAAGTTGTAGTCAAGTGGGACTGTGTAGTTGAATTAGTCAATTGTGCCCACCTTTTTCTCAACTTCTTTTCCTATATAAGGAGGACCTTTTTGTAAATATTTTATCTTTTTCATGCTTAGCAAAACTCTGTTGGATTTTTATCCCAATTTAGACTTTGAGCGTTTGTGATAAGAATTCAATCAAACAAATAAAGAAAATGGTTTTGTTGATTGCAAACTTTGCGTTGTATCAATAAATTTGTTTATATTATTTAATGTTCCTATGTCCATTGAATACATATTATCTTTATGTATTTGATCTTAAGATATTGCTACATGGTTAAAGAGCTCTCAAATCCTGCCAATAGACTTTGTGCTCTTAGCATGCTTGAGAAATCTGCTGATAAAGGAAGTAACTTGTAGTAAGCTTTGTATTGCTGCAGTTATTAGTAGTTTAATTGATTAGAAATTTACAATTAAAGACTTTGAGCTTTAAGCTAAGTTTCTACTTGTTTAATTTGTAACAATTAGTGTGAATCAATGTTACCATATAGGAGACTTTGTGCTACTTAAAAGTAACTCTTAGTATAGTTTATTAGATTAATAGTTCTTTTCTTTGAATATCTGAAGAGGTAGAGAAACTATAACTAGGCGAAGGGAGAATACATAAACTCTTTAAAAAAAGAGTTATATACCCAATGCCAACCCACCAACTTAATTTCTTGTTAATTAGAGGAGAAATTTCATAGGGAACTCCCCTTGATGAGAGGAGAGATTAATTTCTTAGCATAGCATTGTGTGAATTTTATGTTTTGTCATTAGTACGCTAGTGACAAAATATTCACGCAACAGTTTTTTGGTGACTTTGCTGGGGATACAATATGCATCCAAAAGCCTCATGATTTTGGTTGAAGTACACTAGTATCCTATTCATTGTAATTCATTTCCTTATAATTTATCAAACTTTCACCAAGGATATGTAAACCAGCAGCCCAAGGTCCTTCAAGGAATGCTTTTGGTCCGTTGACCCTAAGTCTACCCTTACATGTTCTTCCTGATGGTTCGCAGAAGAACTTTCCCAAGTTTTTGGGTGATGGTGCTCAGCATCTTGATGAACACATCACTGCATTTTATATTGCATGTGGTGTTTTGGGAGTTGAACATGAAGATATATCCATAAGGTTATTTATTGAAACCTTACAAGGTGTAGCTATTGATTGGTTTTACCGATTGCCAAATAATTCTATCACAGATTGGGCTAGCCTCAAAACAAGGTTTGAGGCAAGGTTAAAACCTATAGAAGATGAGCATGCGCTCTTGGTACAATTGACTCAAATGAAGAAAGAACTACAAGAGACCATGCGGGAATTTGTTTCTAAATTCAACAAGCTGCATTAACGTATCTCGGTTGCTTCTCAGCCTACCGCTGCAAATTCGAAGTGCTTCTTCATGAATGTTTAGTCACCTGAGGTGAGTTTCTTGTTGAGAAGAGGAGTTCCAGGAGACCTTGCAACTACACAAACCTTAGCAGTTGAGGTTGAAGATGATCTTATCCTTGCAGGTAAGATAAAGATAGAGCCAAATGGGTCCAAAGAAAAATCTTCTTTGGGATCATGGTCTACCAAGAGAGCAGATGCCATGGTGCAAAGGCTGGCTAATGAGTTGCTTGCCCTCAAAAAGAAAATAGCTCAAGGTGTATTTTCTTCCCCTTATGAAGACATTCCCAGGAGGCCATATCCAAATACTGCTCCTAGTTATCTAGCTATAAATCAAGACAATCTTCCTTCGCCACTAGAAGGGCTTGCACTTGAGGTACCATCAATGAATGTAGCAGTGGAGGACTCTGAATCTGAACAAAGTGATCTTGCTGGTCTATTCCAAGAGGAGGAAGCAGACATAGCTGGTGACTCTCAAATCTGGTTTATGTAGTTCTAGAAAGCTATTGAACAAAAAGAAAAGACCATGCTAGGTACCATGCAGGAGGACAATCACATCATAAGATGTGAAAAGGTGAACATGCACGAACATCCCAATCAAGTTGAAATGAATGAATTCATGTTCCAAGGTCACGAACTTGGACATATCATGCATAAGAGACCTACCCTACAACTTGATGAAGATCATTTCATGAGTACTATAGAAGAGTTTTGTTCAAGTCTTGTTGACGATCCTCTCAAATCCAAAGTTTGTGAAAAACATGTTGAGGTAAGCAATGCAATCATGTTTTCAATTGACTCACATTAAGAAACTCATTCTTTTCAGCTTGAGGTTGTAATTGAAGAAGCAGCTGATAAAGGTGTAATCAACAAGAAGAATTTTGATTTTGCTTCATCAAGAGGATGTCCAATCAGACATCTTGCTTGGTTGGAAGTAAATGGAGATCCAAAGGTTCCACTTGTACATGAGCTTGAAGATACACTTGAGGAAGTGGCCAAACATACATTTTCAGCTAAGCAAGAGCAATCTGGTTTCAAATATCTACTTTGGAGTAGCAATACATATGATTCATTTCAAGAGGAAGGTGAACTTGGTCATCTCTTCCAAGGAGTGTTGCATCAAGTCCTAGTACAATTGTTCATGCTTCTATTGGTTGTGGCTGCTAATGATCATGCAAGGAAATGCAAGCTGCTAAAGAAAGGCAGCTACTTTTGTGAGCCCATGAATGGTTTCATTTAGGAAGGTTTCTATGGTCAGTTAGTTTAGGTTAGGTTAGTTTCCATTTTTAATAAGTGTAGTTGCATAAGTTTTTGTCTTGTTTTCAATTGGTTGCTTTGTGCCAGTCTTGTTCTCTGTGTCTTTGTTTCTTGACTCTATAACCCAATGGATACAGGCACTCAGAGTTCTGGATTCTACAAGCTTCAAGTGTTGTAGCTCGTTCCCCCAATCAGAGCTAGTTGTTGTCCTCGATTTTAGCGTGATTGAAATCATGGTACAACCCCTATGAAATGTGTTCATTTCATAGCCTATGTCCTCCAAGGTCGGTTGACTTCCTTCGTAAGTCGTGTCAGTTTGCATCTTCATTTTTGTCATTTTCATGGTTTTGCCTTCATCTTTTATTTTATCTTTTATCTATACTTCGGGTTTTAAAACCCAAAATGCAGTGTTTATTGTGTTTTCCTACATGTCGGGTTTTAAAACCCGAACTGTCATTTTGGTCTGCCAAGTAATGCAGGTCAGAGAATTTTTCTTGACCTGTCGATCCATATGCAGGTCGGGGAATTTTTCCCGACCTACAGGTCTAAGTGCATGTCGGGGAATTTTTTCCGACCTACCGATTCATATGCATGTCGGGAAATTTTTCCCGACCTGCAAGTTTTCCTATGTGCAGGTCAAGGAATTTTTCTCGACCTGTAAGTCTAAGTGTAGGTTGGGGAATTTTTTCCGACCTACTGATTCATATGCATGTCGGGAAATTTTTCCTGACCTGCAAGTTTGCCTATGTGCAGGTCGGGGAATTTTTCCTGACTTGTAGGTCTAAGTGCAGGTCGGGGAATTTTTTCTGACCTACCGATTCATATGCATGTCAAGAAATTTTTCCTGATCTACAAGTTTGCCTATGTGCAGGTCGGGGAATTTTTCCCGACCTGCAAGTTAAGTTTTGCCCTTCTTGCATAACGGACTTTAAAGTCCGATATGCAATCTTTGATTGATTTTCCTTGCACATCAGACTTTAAAGTCCAATGTGCAAATTTTGAGTTTCCTTCCTAGGTTGCAGATTGGACTTTAAAGTCCGACATGCAGTTGCTTGTCAAGTTTTTCCCTTGCAAATTGGACTTTAAAGTTTGACCTACATATGATGTTGTTTCAACTTGCAGTTCGGACTTTAAAGTCCGACCTGCAAGCTTTTCCCATTCTATCTCCTAAGTCATTTCTGACTCCTGTTTCTTGTTCCAATTGATAAAATTTGCTCATCTAATGGTGATCATTTTCAAAACACTAATGATTCATGTTGAAATGTCTGAGCCCTCTCCAAGCAAATCGGCAGAGAAAAGAAGATGCACTGATGAGATTGTTGATATGGTGCTAGACAAAGCTAAGATGCAAGTTGCTTTAGCTTGGTTTGAAGAACTTCAGAAATCCAATGAGGAGAAAGATGATTTAAGTGTCCCATTTTTTACACTTTCTTTTCATCTAGTTGCATTGTTATATGCTGCAAGTTTTCTCACAGCTGCGTATTTTCTTTATGCTCAAGTTGTAGTCAAGTGGGATTGTGCAGTTGAATTAGTCAATTGTGCCCACCTTTTTCTCAATTTCTTTTTTTATATAAGGAGGACCGTTTTGTAAATATTTTATCTTTTTCATGCTTAGCAAAACTCTGCTAGATTTTTATCCCAATTTAGACTTTGAGCTTTTGTGATGAGAATTCAATCAAACAAATAAAGAAAATGGTTTTGTTGATTGCAAACTTTGCATTGTATCAATAAATTTGTTTATATTATTTAATGTTCCTATGTCCATTGAATACATATTATCTTTATGTATTTGATCTTAAGATATTGCTACATGGTTAAAGAGCTCTCAAATCCTGCCAATAGACTTTATGCTCTTAGCATGCTTGAGAAATCTGCTAATAAAGGAAGTAACTTTTAGTAAGCTTTGTATTGTTGCGGTTATTAGTAGTTTAATTGATTAGAAATTTACACTTAAAGACTTTGAGCTTTAAGCTAAGTTTCTACTTGTTTAATTTGTAACGATTAGTGTGAATCAGTGTTACCATATAGGAGACTTTGTGTTGCTTAAAAGTAACTCTTAGAATAGTTTATTAAATTAATAGTTCTTTTCTTTGAATATCTGAAGAGGTAGAGAAACTATAACTAGGCGAAGGGAGAGTACATAAACTCTGAAAAATGAGAGTTATATGCCCAACACCAACCCACCAACTTAATTTCTTGTTAATTAGAGGAGAAATTTCATAGGGAACCTCCCCTTGATGAGAGGAGAGATTAATTTCTTAGCATAGCATTGTATGAATTTTATGTTTTGTCATTAGTTCGCTGGTGACAAAATATTCACCCAACAATGTGCAGGCCTCTCATTATAAGTAGTATTTATTCATTGGCCAGTGAGTAAATATTGTGGGTCACAAATCCCATCAAGGTTTTTTCCACACTGGGTTTCCTCATTAAATATCTTGTGTTATGGTGTGTTTCCTATGCTATCTTTGTTATTCTTATTTTCGACATTAATTCTTATTTACTGGTTCACTATTTTGGGATGCAAAGTTTTAAATAAGTATAAATATTTTCTAAACTAGTTAGACACTGATTCACCCCCCCTCTCAGTGTGTTTGGCACTATCATTGATTCTAACAATTGGTATCAGAGCCTAGTCCTCTATTTGAAAAAGACTAATAGCTTGAGGAATATTTTGACACCAATATAGATGGAGAACTTAAGAAAATAGTTGGAAGGAGCTCTTGAAGATTTTGGTGCAGAAAAATTAAAGAATATCAAACTTTAAGATGATCTAAGGACTGCACAGGAATTCATTAAAGGACTTCAGGAGAACTTTGCTATAGCACAAAATAAAAGAAAAGAACTTCATGAGAAGATGCAAAAAAGATGATGATGAAAAAGAATCTCTTAGAGAACTTGCAAACAAGTTGAGACAAGAAAATAACAACATGAAGAATGAAATGCAATATATGACTATAGGGTTATGTAAAGATATTGAAGACAGGGAAAAAAATGAATAAGACTTGACTAGGAGACTTAATGATGTTGGAAATGAAAATCTGAGACTTAGTCATGAAAATGATATTCAGAAGATAGATTTGATTCACATGCAATATGATAAAATTGAGCTTATGAGACAAATGGGAATTCTAGAAAATGAGTTGGCTATTGTAAATAAACACAAAGACAAATTCAAGAAAAGTTCAGAGGAGCTGGATGACATGCTGAAGAGTTAGAAGCCTAATGGAGATACTAATGGACTTGGATTTGAAGTTGGAGAAAGTTCTGGTACTACAAACAATGAAGATCAGAACAAACTGGTAAGACAGCCTCATTCCTATAAGTTAAATGGTAAATGCTTTAATTATAACAAATATGGTCATAGAGAAAATCAATGTAGACTTAGAAATAATCAGAATGTTAATGCACCCACCAGTCAATGTTCCAAATGCAACAAAATTGGTCATAATTCAGAAAATTGTAGAATGAATGTGAAATGCTATGTTTGTGGAAGATTTGGGTACTTATCTAATCAATGTAGAACACAAACCAATGTAGGATATGGAAAGGCTATTCAAAGAAATAATGTGACTTGTTATTCTTGTAACAAGATTAGACATATTGCTAAATTTTGTAGAAGCAAGAATGCACCGACAAACAATATGAGATCTAGCTTGAAGCGAAAAGAAAAGGTAGAAGAAGTAAAGCAAGAATTTTCTAAACATTGGATTAAGAAAAGAGATCAGAAAGTTGATGAAACCGTCTCTACAGTGGTAGAATAGAGTAACTCTCCACCAGTAGGAGATTCTTCATCCAACTAAGAAGTAACCCTTTGGGGGTATTGTAGCAAGTTGAAAATCATGCAGATTACCCTTGGTTGATGGTGAGAAGATGTATTTCTTCTTACCGGCAGATGTCTTAAGTTTTCACTTAACTGATGAGCATTTAATGTGGTTGGTGGAAGATATGTCATTATAAATAATCAAATTTCCCCCATTTTCGACTCACCAAACATTCAAATTATTAGAGAGTGCGAAAAGGGAGCAAAGGCATTCAAGGCGAAGGTGCGAAGTGATTTTTTCAGATATTCAAAATATTTTTAGATAGTAAAAGGTATTTTTCAATGGCCTCTTCTTCTATTCCTGAGTTTATTGTAAACCCTACCATTGTCGAGAACATTAAGAGACCTAGGCCCATGTTTAAGATAATACCCAAAATTACTAAACAAGATGACTCTGTTGGGGCATTTTCAAAAATTCCTAAAGGTGTAGCATTTGCTGAAGACCCTAGGATTTACATACATTGCAATATAGATGATCTAGGATATGAGGATTTGAATAAATTGTATGATGAGGTCATAACAGATGAGTAAGGGGTTACTAAACCAGATCACAAGATTGTGGAAACCTTAGGTTTTGTTGATATTTTGAACATCCTTGTATTCCCTAAGGAGGTCGTCAGACTTGTTTTAAGTAGAGCTCATGGAGAGTTCATATGGCTAGAATCAATTTGCAAAATTTCCAAAGAAGCAATTAGGGCAGTTACAGGTTTAGCCTCATCTGGTAGTAGACCTAATAAGACAAAGAATATTCCCAACAAAATGGTGACAAGCCTAATTGGAGCAACATCTGATAGTAGATCACTTAGAGTAAATGATATTAAGGATGCAAATGTGAGATTTGTAAGTATGGTGCTAGGATACACGACCACTCATGCAAATAAGCTAAATTATGTTTCTAGTCTCTGTATATACAGTGCTAAAGAGATGGTAAACAAGAATCCAATGATTGATGTCTATGAATGGTTGAAAGGTGAGCTTATTGATAACTTGAAAAAGATTAAGGAAGGCAAGAAAGGCACATTCTATTTTGGAAATTTGTTGGTATGTTTGATGTTGTACTTTGTTAAGGAAATACCTGATATTGGTCACAAAGAATTTGCATATGACATCCCAGTAAACAAGAAAATTCTGGAAGCTTTCATTGGTATGGGAACATACTGTGAGAATAACATTTCTAGGTATTTCAATACTTTCAAAGCTAAGATGAGAGCTAGAGAAAGGTTACTGTATACACCTAAAAATGGTCTGAAGATAGTTAACTAAATACATAGTTATTTGATTAATTCCCCTTCCCAATTAATTGGATTCACAAGCAATTTAATTAATTTCACTATTCATCTACTAGTAAATAGATCTAGATGATTTATTTATATAGTTCATCTCATATCCCCCTTCGATTAATTAATTCTCAATTAATTAATATCTCCCCATACTAATCAATTCTTCTAATCCCTAATTAAGATTAACAAACTCAAGTTTGCTGAGATTAATTACCATTTTTCAATTGTTTGAATTTCTAAATTCAAATGAGCACATGGCTCCTAACTTTAACCACCCAACCTAACCATCCCCTAACTTAACCCATTCAATCTAATCTTTGGTCTAACTAACCCTATCCTATCTTGCACATTCTAACCTCCTTATCCTAACCTCCCATGGTGTGGATATTCTCTCCTTGAGATACATGGCACTTTTGCCACATGTCTCCTCCCTTGGACACTTGCCCTCTCATGAGCAAGGCTCCTTGACACTTGTCACCACAGAGATGACAAGTGTCCCTTCCTCCAACCTCTTCTCCAACTTCCTCAATCTTGGCCCTTGATGTCTTCAGATCAAATCTAGACCGTCGATTCCTACCACCTTAGATTTGGCCTTGGAAATCCTATAAATACCCCTCATTTTTTAGCAATATGGATCCCATCTCATATCAATTTAGGCATCATTACTATAGGAAATTTGCATTTCAATTATCTAGTAATTAGCTTTTGGATTTATCATAGCATGTTATTCTAGTTTCTTAAATCATGCATTTCATATCATCTCCATAGTCAATCATGATCAATTAGCTACTCAACTCTTGAGTTGCCACTTTGGAGGTCATTGCTCCATTGAGAGCCCATCAATCCAACACCTTCAAGGTCCTTAAGAATAGAAGAAAATGGGACATTTCAAGGAAGACTTATGGTTTGCATCTTTGATTTAGTTTTCAATTAAGCTTTTCAATTACATCTTATTGTCTCATTATATGTGTATGCCTCTTATACTAACAACATTTTTAGCATCACATTAATTGGTGCCCACTATGGGGCCTAGCCCCTTTGATCTTTAACAAGTTTGCTTGCAAGAAATTTCATTGACATATTGATTAGCTCTTTCAGAGTGCAGATTAGCTCTCTTAGGCTCCTGAATCACATTTTTGGCATCTTTTGTGGTGTTCTAGAACCTCAAATGACATTTATGGGAGATTCCTCAACTCTATTTTTATGTTTTTCTATACTTTAGTGTTTTTAGTCCGCACTTTAGCATTTTTGGTATGTATGGTGGTGTTCTTGGCAAATTTGTCAGCATTTTTAGTTTGTTTAACAACGTTTCTGGTTTGCAGAACAACGTTTCTGGTTTGCAGAACATCATTTCTGGTGTGTAGAGCAACGTTACTAGTGTGCAGAGCAATGTTCTTGGCATATATGATGGCATTCTTGGTCAATTTGATGGCATTTTTAGTTTTTTATTAATTTTGCAAATATTGTATGTTGCATTCCTCATTTCTGCTTCTAGATTGTCATTTTCTCGAACCTAATTTCTAGATTATTGGTTTTGTAGGTACTTATTTCATTGTGAAAGACCGGAGTTAATAACTATTTCGCTACCAAAGAATACAATATAAACTGCTAACTTTGTTTGCAACCACGAGATTTTTGCACTTATATTTGTTAAATTAGGCACATAGACTAGTTAAAATGGAAATGAACAAACATGTCTTATGTGTCTTGATGATAGGCGAGTATGCTCTCACCTTTCTTAGGTGAGCAGAAAGCTAGACTCATCCTTTACTTTCAATAGTGCATATCTTTAGTGGGCCTGTCATAGTGGGAAAAAGTAATCACCCTGTGAGAATGACCCAAGTGAGTACAGCTGGACCTGAGCATTCCAACTCACTATAATAAATAGGTCTCTAATTATTAAAGTCTCAGAGGATGGGATCATTTGAGTTTTCTCTTTGAGATCTCTCATATCGGGCATTTTGTAGGGCCTCGCGGTCTCAATCACGTTTATGTGACTACAACTTGTTTTGGTACCTTGTTGGGCTATAGGCCTCAATCATTCTTGTGTGACTTCAAGGGGTAATTTCAAATAGAATTCCTAACTAAGAGCCATAAAAATAGAAGCTACCCGATTCACCTCCAAAAGGGTGATAATCTTTGTGCAAGAGAGATAGTAACTCTCCCAAGACACTTGCCATATCGTGCCCCCATTAGCATTTGGAGTAAGATAATACGGCATTGAGAATCCATTGCATGAGACTCAGCAGTCATATTCTGATTAGCTATTGGTTGTGTACCTAAGTCAGCAAGCAAAGGTTTTCATTCTCAGCCAATCTCCTTAGGATAGACTAATTGATGTGTTTTTAATTGTTAAAAACCTTTGAAACAAAAATATAATCTAATTTTTGTGTTTGTAAGTCAAGTCAAGATATCATCCATTAAAATACAACAAACATTGAAAACTCAAACTTCAAACTGTCAAATTCACAAGTTTTGCAACAGATTAGCTCTTTTAGTCTAAACGGTCTCACATATAGTCCAAATGTTAGCTTTTACAGTTCAAACATTAGCCAATCCAAATGGTCGCACCTTCGGTCCAAACAGTCGCATTTTCAATCCAAAGGTCATCTCTCTTGGTGTTAATGTCAAATTTCTCATATTTCAACATTAACTCTCAAAGTTTGAGCATATTACAGATTTGGGTCAAAATTGTAATCTCCTAAGTTCAAACACTCAATTTGCTAAACCTACATATCATTATTTGAACTTTAGAGTCACTGTATAGAAGAACAGAGTTCCTAGTCTATAAGTCAACATTTTTGGTCTATATGTCAGCATTTTTGGTCAGTATAGTAGCATTTTTGGTAAGTTTGTCAAAGTTTCTTGTCCAAACAATAGTGTTTCTGGTAAAATACATCAAAATCAGAAAACAAAAATAACCCATTTCTTGAATAGTCAAACATAGAGAGTAGGTCATCTTTTTGGGTCATTTAATCAAGTTATCTTCTGTCAAAAATAGATTCAAGAACAAGACACACAAAAAGTCTCAAGTATTCTCCTCAAACAAGTTAAAGATCAAACACCTTAAAGTGCAACAACACATTGTCTTTGATAAACTAATTGTTCAAACATAGTTTCTCATCAGGATCTATCATCCTTTAATCATGAAACTACAACGCTTGATCAGAATAACCTCATTCTTTATCATAGGATATATCATTCCTATTTGAACTTGGTCATATCAAAAATCACAAAATTTGCACTCCAAAAACTAAGATCGAAAAACTTGTAAACAAGAAAATACTTGAAAAGATCATTTCATGTCTATACATCTACAAATTTCACCTCAATAATTGATCACTTATAATGACACATTACTCAAGATTTAAACCCTAAAAAACATTCAAAACACGTGTATGCCCATTCTAACTAGGGCTTAGAGACGAAAAATTGCAGAAACAAAAATAGAAACGTTTGAAATAACTAAAGACTATAGAAACATGGAACACGAAGATGAAATAAAAGTTGAAGAGGAAATAACAGAACAACATGTCAGAGACACCAAAAAAGATCCTCAATTAGAAAAATTTATGCAGAAAATATTGGAGGGAGAAAAAGAAAAATATTTCCTAATGTTAGCAAAATCTGGTGCTACACTCCCCCAAGATTTTGATGTAAACAAATTGACACAAAAGAAAAGTGATCCTCCTCCTAATAACGAACAATATGAGGACATCTTTGGTCTCAAAATGAATAACACGTCAATTCCTAATAACACCACAACCAATGAAGAGACTTACATCCCCAATAGAGATGAAGTAGAAATTTTGAATAATATTCAATCTAATGAGGATACAAGAAGGACCAGGGATGAACCAAGAAGAGATCGAGATCCTCCTAGAATACAAAATTAGGGTTATGCTAGAACAAATCATGTTGATAATCCTATCATGACTCTCACACAACAACTACAAACATTGCAAACAAAAATCCAAGATATGCCAAGAGGAAATGTTAGACGATACTCGCTTCAAGAAATATGTCCTTAGCCATTTGACATAAACCTCAACATGATACCTTTTCCTATAGGTTTCGAGACTCTAAGATATGAAAAATATGATGGAAGCACTGACCCTAAAGATCACATAAGAGAATTTTGCACAATAAGCATGGAGTTTGCACATGAAGATACATACTAATGAGACTATTTCTAAAAAGCTTAACTGGATTAGCCATGGAATGGTTCTCCAAACTTCCACTAGGAATCAGATCATTTTCAGAGTTGGTGGATAATTTTGTATCCCAATACGCTTATAACATCCAACACGAAATAACCATGCTAGACCTATGTAACACAAAACAAAAAAGCGGAGAACCCTTCATGGCATTCTTACAATGATGGAGGTGGTTAGCTTTGAGGTATCCTCATATAGTGCCGGAGTATGAAAAAATGGACATTTTCATAGACAACTTAAACAATCAAATGAGTTATTACTTAAAAATGCAAGGAAATCAAAGTTTTGCAAAAATGATTGATAATGGAATCAGAATGGAAGAAGCCATGATAAAGAAAGGTGAGTTGAAAATATTCAAAGAAGGAGTTCACCCTCCTAACAACACTAACAACAATAATCACAATGATAAACCAAAATCTTGGAATAGAAATCGCAATGTCGTCAATGACGGGATAGTGGATAACAACAATGTAAAACCAAAGCAACCGGTTTTCAACTTATCCAATCACTCAGTAGTAGCTCAACAAAACAACAATCGCCAAAAAGAAACTATCAAAAATTTATTTCGAAGACAATTTAAAAACATTGGTGAACCCCTTGGGTCCGTATTAAAAACACTCATCGCAAACAAATTGATTATGTTACCAGAAGAAAGAAACTTTGAACCCAAGGTAAAACCTGCTTGGTGGAATGACAACCATTACTATGATTTCCATCAAAACAAAGGACACCAAACAGATGCTTGTCAATGATTAAAACATGTCATCCAAGATTTAATTGATAATGGAGTAATGACTTTGGATGGACATACAACAAACGAATCTCACACAGCTTTCAAAACTCCACTTCCTAATTATGAGAAGGGTGAATCATCAATAGGGCAGAACGGTAAAGGTAAAGCAAAGGTAAACTATGCTCATGCATATGACAATGTGGTAAATGTAATTGTGGTTAAAGAGAAACAACATCATGAACCTACTCATGTTATCACACGAAGTAAAGCCAAAGTGGTTTTGCCAGGTCCTACAACAAACACGTCATCCACTACCAAACAATACAATCTAGTGGATCAATTATAGAAAACACCTGCACAAATATCCATCTTAGAACTTTTAAAACTATCACCTGCACACAAAGAGATTCTTGAACGAGCATTAGTAGATACCATAGTGTCCAAAGATCTTGATATTGATCAATTCCAAACCATGGTGGGACACCTCACAACTCCTCACTGCTTATCATTCACCTAAGAAGATGGCATGTCCTTGCAACATCCCCACAATGCTCCTTTGCATATTGAAGTCCTCATTCACAAAACATGAGTTAAACATGTTCTAATGGATGGTGGAGCTATCCTAAATATTTGTTCATTGAGTCTCCTTCATGCCTTAGGATATTTAGAAGATGCAGTTGATCCCCATAAAAAGATCACCATAAAAGCCTATGATGAAGAAGAACGTTCCTCCAAGGGAATTGTGATACTACCCATCAAAGTGGGACCTTTATAAAAAACATAGCATGCCAAGTTCTGGACTTGGACATATCATATAATATACTCTTGGGGAGACCATGGATACATGACTTGCAAGTTGTCCCATCAACCTATCATCAGTGTGTCAAATTTCCCTATGATGGACAAGAAATCACAATATCTGTAGATTCAAATCCATTCCAGTATTGCAGCAATCTAAAAATGGCTCAAGAAGTCATTGTTCCTCATAATAGGGAGGCATCATCTTCAAACACACAATCCAAAGAATAATAATTTGCCTCTATTTTATTAAGTATGGAAAAACAAATGCAGTTAAGAGATCGAGGAAATGGAGAATACTCAATATCACAATTACCACTCTCTCCTAAATCCTTTGGAAGACCATCAAACTCTAAACAACAACCAATTGTGAAACATCTTCCAATATTTGATGGAGTATTCATTAGTGCTGGAACCTTATCAGAGGAGATAGGAGACAAAGATGTGCTACAGTGGCTATACAAAGATGAAGAAATTCAACTAAAGGTCAACAATGTCAGAATACCTACAGAAAAATATGGAAAAGGATTCAACATTCTTCAAAAGATGGGATACACTAGAACAGGTCCTATAGGAAAAAGAAAAGAAGGTATCTCAGAACCTATCCAGCCTCATAATTAGCAAGCTACAAACAAAGCAGGCATAGGGTATGGACAAGTTACTCTACCAGAAGACACATTTTCTAACCATCAAAAAGAAGAATATGAAAACAAAAAAGAACAACTGTCAATTGAAAGGAAAGAAGCATCTGCAAAGCAATGAGCACAACCAAACATGAAATGGCAAAAGAAACAATCCTTAAATAAACAAGAGAAACAAACCAATAATACCTCCCAAGAAGCATTAACTCTCAATCAAAACAAGCATGAACCTAGTACTAATCAAGGAGAACTAATAGTAAAGTTGACAAAACTCAATCTCAGTCCAGAAGAAGTTGAATATGAAAGAAGGAAAGATATAGCAAGACAAATAGAAGAAACACATCAAAAGCTATATGAACAAATTTGTAGATTTCAAGCTGCAAGTGAGATAGATTCTAACAAATGGGAATGGGATTCCTATCATTCTAAAGAATCAGCTGAAGAAAATTGCTTTAAAGAAGATGTAGGAGTCGATGTAGTTCACATGTATGTAGGGCAAACGTTAGGAATTAGTTCACTTGAATTAGAATCACATTCGGCTAACTTGGACTTAATTGAGGACAATCAAGAACTTCTTGGACGAGGTCATTCTGATGAGGGTACCATTCTAGACATTGACATACATATCGAAAACTTTGATAACTCAATCATGACCCTAAATACTCTCGAAGCATCTCAACCTAATGATCCTTTACCTCTAATTCACCCTGAACTTATTGAATGGGAAAATGAAGGACGTACTGCAATTGATACCTTTCCAAATGACTATGCCATATCTGTATATCTTAATGCAATCAAACCCGCAACAACTTCCACTAGGATTTCAGCAACACATCTTCTAGTCAAGTGTGTGTCAAATCTCCTAGTCACAGAAGTGAAAATAAAGAAAACAATATCAGGTCTAATGTTGAAAACCATTTCTTGGCAACATTAGATCAGGAAAAAGTAAAAAGAAATGATGCATCTAACAGTGAAAACCTCCTTGAGGCGTCGGAAGATGGGAGATTTGACACTTTACCTTAGTACTATCAAGAAAGGTCATCAATTTTGATCGAACCAATAGAAGTAGTTAATATTGGGACAACAGAGCAACCAAAGATCCTACATCCAGCAACTTCTCTATCAGATTAAGAAAGGAAAGAATATATGGAATTCTTTACACGACGACAAATCAATTTCACCTGGTCATATGCAGACATGTTAGGGTTGGATCCAGAGCTTATTATGCATCACTTGAATGTCAATCTAGGAGCCAAACTAGTCAAACAAAAATTAAGAAAGATGCATCCACATATTGCTCTCTTGGTCAAAGCAGAACTAAAAAAATTACGGGATGTAGGATTCATCAGACCTATAGCATATCCTCAATGGGTATCAAACATTGTTCCTGTTTTAAAGCCAGACAAAAGTATTAGAGTATGCATAGACTTTAGAGATCTTAATAATGCATATCCAAAGGATGACTTTTCTTTGCCTAACATTGACATCATTGTAGATTTAATAGCTGGACACTCCATGTTTTCTCTAATGGATGGTTTCTCCGAATACAATCAGATTAAAATAGCACCCGAAGATCAAGAAAAGATAGCTTTCACATGTTCGTGGGGTACTTTCTACTGGAACATCATGCCTTTTGGATTAAAGAATGTAGGTGCCACATATCAGAGAGCTATGACAACGATATTCCATGACATGATGCATACATTCATGGAAGACTATGTGGATGACATCTTGGCAAAATCATACAATAGAGAAGAACATATTGAAATACTGGAAAAGATCTTTGATCGATTAAAATAGTATAAGCTATGACTAAATCCTAAGAAATGTGCCTTTGGTGTCACTTCAAGAAAGCTATTGGGATACATTGTTTCAGCTAGAGGTATCGAAGTAGATCCAGCTAAGGTCAAAGCAATCATGGAAATGGCATCTCACAAGAATATAAGTCAACTCAAATCACTACAAGGAAGACTGCAGTCAATTAAAAGATTTGTGGCTCAATTAGTAGATAAATGTCAACCATTCACCCATCTATTACATAAAAATGTTCATTTCAAGTGGGACCATCAATGTGAGGATGCATTCAACAAGATCAAGGCATATATCATGCAACCACCTGTTCTAATGTCACCAATTCTAGACAAGCCGTTATTGCTCTATGTATCGATCACTAAAGTATCATTAGGAGTTTTGCTAGCACAACAAGATAATGAAGGAAAAGAGAGATCCATCTACTACATCAGCAGAACACTAGTAGGATACGAGCTCAACTATTCCCCAATAGAAAAAGCATGCTTGGTAATAGTTTTTGCTTCTCAAAAATTAAGACACTATCTACTGTCTCACTCCATCAAGTTGATAGCTCAAATCGATCCATTGAAATATTTGCTCAGCAAGGCAACATTGATAGGAAGAATAGAAAAATGGATCATGATCCTAAGTGAGTTTAATATTGAGTATGTAGATAGAAAAGCTATCAAGGGACAAGTCATCGTAGATCAACTAGCAGAGGCACCACTTCAAGATGATCATCCTCTACAGATTGAGTTTCCTGATGCTGATATCCTTATAGTCACAAAAAAAGCATGGCAACTATACTTTGATGGTTCATATACGCAACATGGATCAAGAGCCGAAATTCTATTTATCACACCACAAGGTCATACCATCCCGAAAGCATACAAATTAAGCTTTCCATGCACCAACAACACTGCAGAGTATGAAGCTTTGGTTACAAGTATTAAAATGGTTGTAGAATGGAACATTGCACAACTTCAGGTCTTTGGAGACTCTCAACTTGTCATCAATCAAATCAATGATGACTATCAAACAAAAGATGACAAACTCATGCCTTACAAAAAGATGGTGGATGACTTCAAGAAATATTTTGTTGAAATCACTTTTGAACAAATTCCAAGAAATGATAACAAAGCAACAGATGCCATGGCAACACTTGCTTCTCTATTACAAACACAGGAAAATCAAGAGCATTATGAATTCCTGGTTGAAGAGTTGTTTTACCCATCTCATAATTGTCCTAATTCCCAAACCATTTGTCAACTTATAGGAAATGATTCCTCCCACTATGGCCAAACTTACACATACCTAAGAGATAACATCTTACCTCCTGACTTATCAAAAAATCAAAAGAGAAACTTTATTCACCAATCCTCCCATTATAATCTTGTCGCAGATACCCTATTTAAATGAGGTCTAGACAGTACTCTTTTAAGATGTCTCAAACAAGAAGAAACTGAGAATGCCTTAAATGAAGTACATAACGACATTTGTAGCACTCATTCAAGTGGTCTTACCTTTTCAAAAAAACTCATACGCTTGGGCTATTACTGGTCGACTATGGAACGAGATTCTTTTCAGATAGCTAGAATGTGTAAACAATGTTAGATCCATGGGAACTTGATCCATGCACCAGCACAAGAACTTCATGCTTTGGCAACATCTTGGCCTTTTTGTCAATGGGGTCTTGATCTAATAGGAAAGATAAATCCTTCTTCATCTACTAGTCACAAATTCATCCTTGTAGCTACAAAATATTTTACAAAATGGATCGAGGCAGTACCTCTCACAAATATCATAGGAAAACAAATTGCCACATTCATCTTGAATTACATCATCTATCACTATGGAATACCAATGACCATTATCATTGATAATGGGTGACCATTCAAGAATCAGGATGTACAAGAGCTATGTGAGAAGTTTAAGATTCAACATAGATTCTCCACACCCTATTATCCACAAGGGAATGGGCAGGCAGAAGCATCTAACAAAACTATTCTGAAAATCCTTAGAAAGATAGTGAACGATGCTGGGAAAGATTGACATATTCAACTAAACCCTACTCTTTGGGCCTATCACACCAATATCCACACACCAACAGGTGCCACACCTTTCTCTCTTGTATATGGATTAGAAGCCATATTGCCTATCGAAGTAGAGATTCCCTCTCTATGTGTATCACTAAAAGGTCTCATCCTAGATGAAGAACAAAGAGTGTCTAGACTACAAGAGTTAGAACTGATCCATGAACGAAGACAAAATGCCTTTGATGATTTAAAGGTATATCAACAAAGAATGTGCCGAAGTTATAATCACAAGGTCAAACCACAAATCTTTCAAGTGGGAGAACTAGTAGTAAAGGAAAATCCACGAAATTAGTCAGATCAAGAAAAGAAGGGAAAATTTGAACCAAACTAGTTAGGTCCATTTGTGATCACAGCAATATTTGGGTCAGAGGCATACTAGCTATCGACACAAGATGGAGATCAGCTTGAGGAACCCTTCAATAGCATGCATTTGAATAAGGAAAACAAATTGCCACATTCATCTTGAATTACATCATCTATCACTATGGAATACCAATGACCATTATCATTGATAATGGGTGACCATTCAAGAATCAGGATGTACAAGAGCTATGTGAGAAGTTTAAGATTCAACATAGATTCTCCACACCCTATTATCCACAAGGGAATGGGCAGGCAGAAGCATCTAACAAAACTATTCTGAAAATCCTCAGAAAGATAGTGAACGATGCTGGGAAAGATTGACATATTCAACTAAACCCTACTCTTTGGGCCTATCACACCAATATCCACACACCAACAGGTGCCACACCTTTCTCTCTTGTATATGGATCAGAAGCCATATTGCCTATCGAAGTAGAGATTCCCTCTCTACGTGTATCACTAAAAGGTCTCATCCTAGATGAAGAACAAAGAGTGTCTAGACTACAAGAGTTAGAACTGATCCATGAACGAAGACAAAATGCCTTTGACGATTTAAAGGTATATCAACAAAGAATGTGCCGAAGTTATAATCACAAGGTCAAACCACAAATCTTTCAAGTGGGAGAACTAGTAGTAAAGGAAAATCCACGAAATTAGTCAGATCGAGAAAAGAAGGGAAAATTTGAACCAAACTAGTTAGGTCCATTTGTGATCACAGCAATATTTGGGTCAGAGGCATACTAGCTATCGACACAAGATGGAGATCAGCTTGAGGAACCCTTCAATAGCATGCATTTGAATAAGTTTTACGTCTAAAAAATCTAAAAACAGTGAAAAAAACAAAAAACAACCAGAAAAAAATAAAAATGAGAAAAAGTGCAATAAAAAAATAGATGGTGAAAACCTGCCAAACAGGTGCTATCTATCGGCTAACTCTACCATCTATTGGTTCACGCTTTCTTCTGCTTGCATTCATTTCCATCAGCACTATTCATATTCATCATAAAGCCTTTGTACATATGCAGGCATCCCAGGTGATTTCTCATCATGGTTTGGATCATTGACTATATCATAACAAGGCTTGTTTCTAGGCTAGGGGCATAATCATGAACCTGGTTGGGGGCAAAAAGCTACAATCATTTTGAGTTTAATCGAAGCTGGTAGAATAATAGTCAGACAACGCTTGTCAAGTGAAGAACTAAGACACATCCAACATTGAACATAAGATCACATTGTCAACCATTAACTATCACATATCAATCTAAACATGACAAAACACATATCAATGGATGATATATCTTGACTCATGATTTTAACACCTTGGCAATATTGGTTCAATTATTTTATTTTGATTTTCACCATCATGATTTTTGAGTAACTCCAGGATGTCTTTGACTAGAGGAACGAGGAAGGAACATGATATTTTTCTTGTCTACTATCTATAAATTAATCATTAATATGTGCAAAGTTGTCTAAGGAAATGATCATCAGAATATCATGGAAGACATTTCAGACTTGCATATAGAAATGGTTAATACTACCTATTTTATGCAAGCAACACTCTGGTCATCTTGGTTTAATTATACCTCAATGCTTGTGCTAACTTGCAATATCAAAACCTAGGAAAGTAGTGCTCAGGTCATCATGGTTCAATTCTACTATTGATGTTTGCATTCACTTCCCACATTTTAAAGGCTTAATGATGAAACAAAGCAATGACTCCATGACCAGTCTGATCACTGCATTGTATTGCATTTTAAGATAGATTTGCATTTCATTCTGCATGGGATCACAATGCTCATCTTTTCCAAGGCCAAAGCTAACATGATGTTATCTCTCTTATTGCGTGATTGAGTACATTGGACAATAACAAAAATAATCAATTCATTCATCCTGCATGATAAGTTAGTTCATCTCATGTAACCATTGCATACTAAGGCATCATTCATATAAAGCATAAACTCATTCATTCATTTAGTAGGATCATTGCATGACATTCATCAAATCTCAAATCATATAAAATAACACCATTTCATTGCATTGCATCCATCTCATATTAACATGCATAAAAAAATAAAAATAAAATAAAATATCATAAACATAGAAAGCATTGCAATTGCAGAAACAACACATAGAAATTATAAGCATCACCATACATATTTGCATTTGCATATATCATGTAAATACATCATCATCATATATCCATCATCTAGAATTCATAAGCATATAGAAATTAAAGCATACGTCATGAAAGTAACTACACATCATAATCATGTACCAAATAGAATGCATCCATCATCTCATAGGTCATGTAGAACGAATAGGATCAAATGCATATCATATCATCAAAACAAGATCAATGTCCAAGGTACAATGATATCACAAAATATATGAGATACATCACAAATATACATCGCAGGAATAATCAATATCTCATCACAAAAAGGTGTGTACATAAATAGATCAATGTCCTATATCAGTGCGACCACTCAAATGTGGAGCAGAACTCTATCCTGATGTGGCAGGTAGAGTAGCACTAGCTAGTACCCCTGTACTTGAGTCCCCACCTAGGGGAGCTCTTTGAAGTGGCCTCGTCACTCCTTGACTCTCAGTTTGGCTCTGTCCCGATCTCCTACTCAGCTGTGAAAATCCTAGAGCCCTTTGCTCAGGAGGAACAATAGTAAAATATAATGTCCTATAATACTTAGCCTCTCGGATCCCCTGGCGCATCATCTTCAGGGCACTCTTCCCTGAAGTAGACCCTCCTGACAACTATACCTATGTCTCAGCCTATCGACACCTATCCATAGCTACGTCTCTCTCGACTAGGAGAGAAGCCATCCAAGTCTCTAGCTGGGCCATCTGAGAGTCCCTCTCTGCTAGTTGACTCTCTAACTGCTGAACCTGAGCCTGTAAGTCTATAATCTAAGGCTGCTACTAATGCGACGACATCCTAATGAGGATCCATTAAGGTGCCTTTTCCTGTGCCTGCTCAGCCCATGATACTGTCGTAGGTACCTGCTCAACTGGGGGTCCCTCCTACTCTGGAACTTGATGCTCCTGATCCCTTGGACCTGATCTCCTGCATCTAACCACCCGGGCCATCCAATCTGTATATACATCTCTAGCAGATCTGGAACTGCTAGCTCTAGTGTGCCTGTTGCTGCCACTCCCATTGCTTGACCATCTCTCTCATCATCATCTCCCCCATCTCCCCCATCATCATCTCCTCCATCATCATCCCCAACACCCTGATCTCCTGCATCTCCTCCATATCCATCTCCATCTCTACTATCATCTTTGTCTCTACCATCCCTCCATCATTTAGGTGCTCTGTGTCATGGCCTCTCATCATCCTCATTTAAAAATGGCTCTGGCTCATCCAGACATGTCAGCCTCAGAAACCTATGTACAATGCAATGCATAGCATACTCATGTGTCATCCCACTATCCTTCACACCTGGAAGATAATCCCAATCCATAGGCCCCAATGATTGATACTTTGCGCAGGCATGGTCATATGAAATAGAAGGCCCCCAAGTAGCCACATCCAATCTCCGATGAGCATAATGAGTTGTACCCTATGTATCCCCTGTATCCTGCCATACTATCTCAACACCTTCATACAAGGGAATCACGTGATGATGTAAGGTGTCGAGCCAATCAGATATAACGTCATGAATACATATGGCATATCCGCTACATCCTCAGGCCAAATCTCATAGTCCTTGTATGGCCTCCATATCACAGTATCTAGGTCATCCAAAGTCCGTCTCCAGTACTCTAATTTGCCCAGCTTTCACTAGACAATGATACTAGGATACCTGTTAGCATAAGGTCTGCCTATAGGTTTCTCTCTGTCCACCAATGGTTGTGTGATAGGTAAATGCTTTTGTGCTCATATCTGAAGTAAAGTCACCCCTGCTAATAATGCAGCTGATCCCTGGTACACAAATCGGTGTAAGTCATGATACAAGTGTGCTAACATACATAATCCCCATGAAAATTGGGTCCCCTCTGACACCATCTGCTCAAGCAGATGATCCCATCCAATAGATAATCCCTTTGACCTATGATCAAGACAAAGGAAGCCTCCAATGAATCCAACAAGCATAGTTGGTAATGTGGCCTACCCTAGCTCTAACATCTCCTACCACGCAATATCATACTTGCCAATCTCGTCATCCTCAAACATGCAACAAAGTGCCTCTGTCCCACCCCACTTGCTGAGATCATAATATACTAAATCGCCCATCACAGGGATTCGCAAAATTTGGTAGACATCCTCGGGTGTCACCATCATCTCTCTAGTCGGCAAGTGAAATGTGTTATGTTCACTATGCCAATGCTCTGCTAAAGCTGTCAATAATTCCTGGTTTATCAAAGGTCGGGGCATGTCAAGAAGGAAAGACAGACCACATCTACTAATGTGATCTTGCTCTGCTTGACTAAGGTGGGGTATCAGCATCCATGTCTTTGGGAAATGCTCCCGAGACTAAAGAATGCTAAATTGCTCCTACAATCAAATCACTTCATCATATCAGTTTCTTGATTTATCTATCTATCAAATCAATCTATCTATCGGTTATTTTGCTCAAATGAGATTTTTATCAAATCTCATTGAACCCCTATCAATGATATTCATCTATCATGAGGTCATTATCAATCTTATCTCATCTGGCACATGCATCGAGATAATTAGAACTGATTAGCAAATTTAACAATCAGGAGCGTCTAATTTTATCAATTAGATAGCTAATCAAATCTTACCCTATCAAAAATCAAAAAATTAAATCAAATCTTACCTTTTCAAAAATCAAATCCAATTGACAGCAAATTTGAAGAATAAAAAAATCAAATCAACTCATCGAAATAAAAAATTGCGAAAAATCATCAACCAATTGTCAAATTGAAATAAAAAATCGCAAAAAATCATCAACCAATCATCAAATTGAAATAAAAAATTGCAAAAAATCATCAACCAATCATCAAATTGAAATAAAAAATTGCGAAAATCATCAAATTAAAATCAAGTCAAAAATCAAAAAATCAAATAGAATCATTCTCTCAAAATCATCAAAATTAAAAAAATCATCAAAATCGGACAAAATCGAAAAATCGCCAAAAATCTAAAAATAAAAAAAAATCATCAAAATCAGACAAAATCGAAAAATCTAAAAAATCTAAAAAACAGAAAAAAAATCAAACAAATTTAAAAAAAAAAAAAATTAAGCCTTTGCGGTGGCACCCGCAGCACTCATGGCGACTGCTGCCAGGCCTGCATCGCCCCGCCTTTTCCCTCTCCTGCCCAAATTTTCAAAAAATTTCAAAAATTTCAAAAATAACAAATAATATTTTTTGAGATGCGAATGGAATTTTTAAAAAAAAATCCAAAAAACCCATTTCACTAATCGAAAAACCCATCTCAAAAATATAATTTTTTTCCTAACCCATCTAACAAAAATGCTAAAAAATGATTTTTTATGCAAACAACTAAATTTTTTTAAAAAATCAACAAAGCTAGGTTTTCTCAAAGTACGTATCGATGGACCGTATACCGGAGGATGCTCATATCGCCGAACTCACTTGAACCTATGTTGGTGATATGGGATCGCCATTTTCTTCCTCCAGAGTAATTTTTCTCCAACAACTGTTGTGCACAAATGAGGAGTGAAAAAAGGAATTCACCTTTTTAAACTCATAATGGGTCATTTAAGTGGGATTTTTATTCCACTTATTTTTAATCATTTAATCAACTAATCAGTCTAGTAGGGTAGCATTTTCAAATTTCTTATCGGGAAATGAATCGGATTGACTCTACAAATCTCTAAACATCAGAAAATCATTAAAAAATCTAAAAATTTCAAAAATTTCAAAAATTTCAAAAAAGTAAAAAAATCGCGAAAAATTTAAAAACATTCAAAAATTATCCGATTCATCTCCCGAGGGGGCATCCTCACATCAATTTCTATCAATCAACATCTGGGGCATCATATCGAGATTTATCATCTCCAAGATCGAAATCGCATCATATTGAGATTCATCATCTCCAAAATCGAATCAACATCATATCGAGATTTATTATCTCCAAAATCAAAACCCCATCATATCGAGATTTATCATCTCCAAATCAAATCAATATCACATTGAAACCAAATCTGCATCAAATCAAGATCAGATCTGCATTCTATCGAATCAACAACATCATCAATCGAGCTTTTTTTGAACCAACGCATCGTCACACATTGCTTCAAAGAGGGGCAAAATGTATACACCTAAAAATGGTCTGAAGATAGTTAATTAAATACATAGTTATTTGATTAATTCCTATTCCCAATTAATTGGATTCACAAGTAATTTACTTAAATTTTCTATTCATCTACTAGTAAATAAATCTAAATGATTTATTTATATAGTTCATCTCATATCCCCCTTTGATTAATTAATTCTCAATTAATTAATGTCTCCCCATACTAATCAATTCTTCTAATCCCTAATTAAGATTAACAAACTCAAGTTTGCTGAGATTAATTACCATTTTTCAATTGTTTGAATTTCTAAATTCAAATGAGCACATGGCTCCTAACTTTAAAAACCCAACCTAACCATCCCCTAACTTAACCCATTCAATCTAATCTTTGGTCTAACTAACCCTATCCTATCTTGCACGTTGTAACCTCCTTTTCCTAACCTCCCATGGTGTGGATATTCTCTCCTTGAGACACATGGCACTTTTTCCACATGTCTCCTCCCTTAGACACTTGCCCTCTCATGAGTAAAGCTCCTTGACACTTGTCACCACAAAGATGACAAGTGTTCCTTCCTCCAACCTCTTCTCCAACTTCCTCAATCTTGGTAGTTGATATCTTCAAATCAAATCCAGACCGTTGATTCTTGCCACCTCAGCTTTGGCCTTGGAAATCCTATAAATACACCTCATTTTGGAGCAATATGGATCCCATCTCATATCAATTTAGGCATCATTACTATAGGCAATTTGCATTTCAATTATCTAGTAATTAGCTTTTGGATTTATCATAGCATGTTAATCTAGTTTCTTAAATCATGCATTTCATATCATCTCCATAGTCAATCATGATCAATTAGCTACTCAACTCTTGAGTTGTCACTTTGGAGGTCATTGATAACTCAATGATGAACCAATAGTACCAAATCAGTACTAAGAGGCGGGGGGGGTGAATCAGTACAAACAAAAATATAGTCCAAAATTGGTTGGACAACAAATACTTCAAATGACTACAAGCAGTGATATTAGCTGAAGCAGAGTGCAACAATCATAAACCGGTCACTCACTAAGCTTTCCTCTTAGCTCAATACTACAATACCATTACACCCTCATGCATGAATAGGTAAACTATTATCTGATCTTCACAACAGTTGGTTCAACATGTTTTATAGACATGCATAAAACACAGAACCAACATGTGTTCAACAGGTAATAACAAAGCATCACAAGACAGAAGCATCACACATGACACACATATTTTTCATGTGGAAACCCAACTGGGAGAAACCATGGTGGGGATGAATACCCACAAGTTGCTTTTGAACTCTTTTGAAGTCCGCTCTGTTAGGAGCCTTGTCCGGTTAAAGACATTATAATAGGTTCTGCTAGGAATCGATCCTGTTAGGGATCATCCGGTTAAGGGATAGCAATAATACCCAGTTAAGGGTTAAACCTGGTAGGGTCACCTTGTTAGAGGATTTCAAGAACTCAATAGCTAAAGGATCTCTAGAGCTCTAGAGCTTCTCAGAACTCATTAACCTCGAGTTACCCGATTAAGGGATTTAAATAAAGCCTGTTAAGACCACCCTGTTAGGGGATTTTAGAACAAGCCAGTTGAGGCTACCCTGTTAGGGGATTTTACAACTGTTGAAGTGGGTAGAGATCAACAGGAATTACAATGATCTGGTAACAACACTCAATGCTATTGTAGATCTGTTTTGGCTCCTTTTCACCTTCTGCACATTCACTTTGCAGGTATCTCTTCTCTCCTTTGGTCTGGCAAGAATCATGTATCACTTCCCTAGGATACACACACAACTTTTTCCAACAACCCTAGAAAGAAACACAACATCGACCTTATAGGAAACAGACAGGTCGATAGCAAAAACCCTAAACCCTAAACCTGTAAGGTTAAGCAATTTAAGTGGTTCAATCCTGACCATTGAATCATATTGCATTAAATGCAACAGTCTTGAATTGATCTCAAGACATTCTCCATCGTCCATTATCTAGCAATTTCATGGCGGTTGATAACCCATCACACATTATCACCATTTGACAGACTTCGCACATTCCCGAGGCAGATAGGAATAGTCTTCTTTATGCAAGATCCTTCATGCGCACAAAGCTTATGTGGCAACACAATCTGTCCTCCATTATACTGCTAACTCACCACATGAAGATCACCAATTGAGTCACATAGACTTGAGGTACTCCAACCAGAAATCCTGGAAGCTACCTACCAACTGATAGTCATACAATGATTCCATGTGCCAGTTCCTATAACTACATGCCGGTTCACCTTGAACAAATATACTGCTTCACTTTGGCATATAAACCGGTTCATACATATGCTAGTTCCTCTCTATCACATGTTTTGGTTCACACCATGTCTCATACTGACATCAATGACAACATATAATATCATTATGTCTTCATGCCGGTTCACATAATGGCAACAATCTCCCCCTTTGGCATTGATGGCAATATACAAAGATATCTTCTCTGCTTCACATCTTCTCCCATTTGCTGCAGATATCTTTTCGCTTCACTCCTTCTCCCCCTTTGACAACAATGCCAAAGTGGAGGTACAAGCATCTCTGTTTCATCATGCTGCTCCCCCTGAGGAGTAGCATCCTTCAACATATCAATCAACCAAAAATTTGTCTTTCCAGTACCTGACTGATGTGGAACAATTACTTTTAGTTCACCTCCTGAAAGGGCAATACCCCTAATTCACCTCTCAAATGCACAAATGTTGTCTTTGGGAGAGGCTTGGTGAATATATTTGCTAACTGCTCCTTACTGGACACATTCTCCAGTGCAATCTCTTTATTCTGAATTTTTTCCCTTAAGAAATGATACTTAAGCTCAAAATACTTGATTCTAGAATGTAAAATGGGATTCTTTGATATATTGATAGCACTTGTGTTATCATAGAATATACTTACCGGTTCAGATATAGGGATCTTGAAGCCTTCCAGTACATGCTTTATCCAGATTGTCTGAGTGCAGTTCATGAAGGCTACAACATACTTCGCTTCCACTATAGATTGAGAGATACAACTCTGCTTTTTACTCATCCATGAGACCAGTCTACCACCGAGAAAGAATGCACCATCGGTTGTGCTTTTCCGGTCATCCACATTACCTGACCAATCAGCATCTGTGAACACTTTCAGATTGAAATCATTGTTGTATGGGTACCACAATCCATAGTCAACTATTCCCTTCAGATACCTAAGAATCCGCTTGACTGCAACCAAGTGGGATTCTCTTGGACTTTTTTGGAACCTTGCAGTAATGCCAACTGCATGAGCAATATCCGGTCTACTATGCACTACATAATGCAACTTACCAATCATTGATCAGTATTCCTTCTCATCAACCAGTGCAGAATCATCCTCTATTGTCAATTTGCAACCAATCACCATCGGTGTACCAACCGGTTTGCTATCTTCCATGCCAAAAGTCTTCAACACCTCTTTGACATATTTGGACTAAGTGATGAAGATTCCATCTTTCATCTGTTGGATCTGTAGTCCAATGAAGAACTTAATCTCCCTTATGAGTGACATCTCAAACCCTTTCTTCATCTCATCAGCAAACTCATGACTCATCTTGTCATCTCCACCAAAGATGATGTCATCAATAAAAACTTCACAGATCAGGATCTAATCTCCTTCAGACTTCAAGTAGATATTGCTATCTTCACTTGTTCTCTCAAATCCAATCTTCACAAGATGAGAATGTAGGTGCTTGCTTTAGACCATATAATTCTTTATGTAGCCTACATACCATGTCACTGTCTTCAGATAGGGCAAACCCATTTGGTTGCTCAATATACACCTCCTCTTCAAGTACACCAATTAGGAATGCAAATTTTACATCCATTTGATATACTTTGAACCTTTTAAAAGCTGCATATGCAAGAAGCATATGAACTCCTTCCAATCTTGCTATAGGAACAAAGGTTTCTCCATAGTCTTCTCCTTCTTCTTGAGCATATCCTTTGCATACCAATTTGGCTTTATTCCTAATCACTGTGCCATCCTCATTCGACTTATTTTTGAACACCCATTTGGTGCCAATGACATTTTTATGCTCAGGTCTGGGTACCAAGGACCATGTACCATTTTTCTCTATTTGATCAAGTTCCTCTTCCATTGCCTTGATCCAGTCTTCATCTTTATGAGCCTCTTTGAATGATTTAGGCTCAAATTCAGAGATCATACATGAGTTTTCTCTGATCTTTCTTCTTATAAGGATTCCTGCATCCTTATCACCTATGATTTGCTTAGGATCATGATTCAACTTGACATACCAAGGAATGGTCTTAACTGGTTCTTCTTGCTTTTCTTCTTCATCCTCATGTTCATCAGTATCAACATTCACCAGTTTAGGGACACTATTACTAGTACTTGGTTGGCTAATAACTGGTTCCTAGAAGGTTGCAACCAGTTCATTTATAGGTTGCTCACTATCAGTTTCCTCAGTCTTCTTAGAGGATTCATCAACTCTTACATTGATGCTTTCCATAATTCTCTGAGTCCTATTGTTGTAGCACTTGAAAGCTTTACTCTTGGTGGAATATCCTAGAAATATTCCCTCATCACATTTATCTTCAAATTTTCCCTGATGTTCACTCCTCTTGATGTAACATTTTCTACCAAATACCTTAAAGTAGCTAACCACAGGTGTCTTACTGGTCCAATACTCATAAGGAGTTTTGTCCTTACCCTTTTTGATGAGTACCCGATTCATAGTGTAGACTGTAGTGCTCACCGCTTCTCTCCAAAAGGTGTGAGCTACCTTTCCTTGAATCAACATGGTTCTAGCTACTTCAACCACAGTCTGGTTATTCCTCTCTGCTAGGCCATTTTGTTGTGGAGTCCGAGGGCAGACAGTTGTCTCCTGATGCCAAATTCTTCACAATACTTGTTGAATTCACTAGAAGTGAATTCCCCTCCTTGATTAGTTCTAAGACATTTGATCCTTTTATCGCTTTCTTTCTCCACTAATGCTTTGAAAGCTTTGAATTTCCCAAAAGCTTCAGACTTGTCTTTCAAGAATGTGACCCACATCATTCTTGAGTAGTCATCCGTGAGGATCATGAAGTACTTATCACCTTGGACACTTCTAGTTTTCATAAGACCACACAAATCAGTATGTACAAGATCAAGCAAGTTGTCAGCAGTGAAAGATTTACCTTTAAAAGTTGAGGAAGACATTTTCCCCAATTGACATTCTCTACACAAGGTATTATCTAGTTTGTTTAGCACCGACAACCCTCTAACTGCCTTGATCTTACTAGCCTTTACAATGTTATCAAATTTTATGTGACAAAGTCTCCTATGCCATATCCAACTATCATCAAGCTTAGCCATAAGACAGGTATTTACATTTGCATTCAACTAAAATAAGTTACCTTTGATTTGCATGCTGGTGGCCACTAGTTTACCATCTTTTCCTTTGATTATACAAACTCCATTCTTGAATTGCAGAGTGAGGCCACTGTCACTTAGCTGGACAACACTTAGAAGGTTGTGTCTGAGACCATCAACCCAATACACATTGTCAGCACTAATCTTTCCATTCAAAGGTGGATCCTCTGCCTTTGACCATGCATGGTGCATCATTGCCAAAACGAACCACACCACCATCATACTCCTCTAAGGATAGAAACTTGCTCCGGTCACTAGTCATATGGTGAGAACAACCACTATCAATGATCCACTCATTTGAATTATCAAATCAGGAGACAAGAGCCTTCTTGTTTGCCACATTTTCCTTTACAACAACAAACACAATGTCTTTATTCTCTTCATCTTCTAATTCCTCATCTGTGACACCTTCATCAACTACCACAAAATAGTTTCTCCGGTTTCCTCCTTTGAATTTCCTGAACCTTTCCGGTTTATCCTTGTTGTCGCTATTAGGACAATTCATAGCAATATGTCCTATCTGGTTATAGGAAAAAAATTTCAAAGGGAGCTCACCTTTGTATTTACCAGTTCCTTTTGAAAATTTCCTGGTAAGAAGAGCTTCAAATTCCATCAGAAACTCTTCATCATTCATTTCTCTATTCTGATTAGGTTCCCCACTAGTGCTAGCCTCTTTTCCTTTTCTGGATGGTATAGCAGAGGCTCTAAATGTTGATTCTATCTTTTGAACACTACCATCAAAACTATTCAGTTCATAGGCTGTCAACTTGGCTATGATGGAGTCCAAGGACACCTTAGACTTGTCTATTGATCTCAGCTCCTGAATAACAGCGACCCTTATTGCATAGACCGACAACAGGGATCTCAGGACTTTACTTACCATAGTGGAATCTTCTATTTTACCACCTACACTCTTGATTTCTCCAACAACCATTTTGATTCTTATTCGATACTGCTGAATGGTCTCTCCTTCAACTATCCACATGTCTTCAAACTTCCCTCTCACGCTCTCTTCCTTAGCCTGTTTTACATGCTCATCACCACCATAGATATTTTCAAGAGCATCCCATACCTCTTTGGGATTTGCCTTGTCTTGAACATCAATAAATTCAATGTCAGATAAACTACTAATGAGGGCTTCCATGACTTGCCCATTTTCTTGTATCTCTCTCTTTTGGTCATTGGTGAGAGTATCGATAAAAACAACATATACATTTTCAACATAATTCCAGTGTTGAACACCCATGCTTTTGATGAATATCTTCATCTTGTCTTTCCATATACTAAAGTTTTCCCTATTAAACTTTGGACCTTCCCTCTTCATCATTTGACTAGGATCTTTTCCTCAAGCAGTTGAGCTTACAACACAGAGGACCTAGAGGAGCTCTGATACCAATTGATAACTCAATGATGAACCAATAGTACCAAACTGGTACTGAGAGGTGGGGGTGAATCAGTACAAATAAAAATATAGTCCAAAATTGGTTCGATAGGAAATACTTCAAATGACTACAACCAGTGATATTAGCTGAAGCAGAGTGCAACTAGTAAGACCCAGAACTGCTAAAATAATCATAAACTATTCACTCACTAAGCTTTCCTCTTAGCTCAATACTACAATACCATTAGACCCTCATGCATGAACAGGTAAACTATTATCTAATCTTCACAACAATTGGTTCAACACGTTTTATAGATAGGCATAAAACACAGAACCAACATGTGCTCAAGAGGTAATAACAAAGCATCACAAGATAGAAGCATCACACATGACACAAATATTTTTCACGTGGAAACCCAATTGGGAAAAACCATGGTGGGGATGAATACCCACAAGATGCTTTTGAACTCTTTTGAAGTCCGCTCTATTAGGAGCCTTGTCCGGTTAAAGACATTACAATAGGTTCTGCTAGGAATCAATCCTTTTAGGGATCACTCGGTTAAGGGATATAAATAATACCAGGTTAAGGGTTAAACCCAGTAGGGTCACCTTATTAGAGGATTTCAAGAAATCAATAGTTAAAGGATCTCTAGAGCTCTATAGCTTCTTAGAACTCATTAACCTCGAGTTACCCAGTTAAGGGATTTGAATCAGGCCTATTAAGATCACTCTGTTAGGGGATTTTGCAACAAGCCTGTTGAGGCTACCCTATTAGGGGAATTTACAACTATAGAAGTGGTTAGAGATCAACAAGAATTACAATGATCTGGTAACAACACTCAATGCTAATGCAGATCCATTTTGGCTCCTCTTCACCACCTGCACATTCACTTTGCAGGTATCTCTTCTCTCCTTTGGTCTACCAAGAATCACGTATCACTTCCCTAGGATACACACACACAACTTTTTCCAACAACCCTAGAAAGAAACACAACATCGACCTTATAGGAAATAGATAGGTCGATAGCAAAAACCCTAAACCCTAAACCTGTAAGGTTAAGCAATTCAAGCGGTTCAATCTTGACCATTGAATCATACTGAATTAAATGAAACAGTCTTGAATCAATCTCAAGACATTCTCCATCATACATTATCCACCAATTTCATGGTGGTTGATAACCCATCACGCGTTATCACCACTTGACATACTTCGCACATTCCCGAGGGAGATAGGAATAGTCTTCTTTATGCAAGATCCTTCACATGCATAGAGCTTATGTGGAAACATGATCTGTCCTCCATTATACTACTAACTCATGACATGAAGATCACTGATTAAGTCACACAGACTTGAGGTACTCTAACCAAAAATCCTGAAGTGGAAGCTACCTACCAACTGGTAGTCATACAATGGGTCCATGTGCCGATTCCCATAACTACATGCTGATTCACCTTTAACAAATATACCGCTTCACTTTGGCATATAAACCAGTTCATACATATGCCAGTTCCTCTCTCTTTTCACCTATCACATGTGTTGGTTCACACCATGTCTCATATTGACATCAATGACAACATATAATATCATTATGTTTTCATGTTGGTTCACATAATGCTAATAGTCATTTCTTCGCTGAGAGCCCATCAATCCAACACCTTCAAGGTCCTCAAGAATAGAGCAAAATGGGAGATTTCAAGGAAGGCTTATGGTTTGCATCTTTGATTTAGTTTTCAATTAAGCTTTTCAATTACATCTTATTGTCTCATTATATGTGTATGCTTCTTATACTAACAACATTTTTAGCATCATAGTTACCACCGAGTATAGTAGATAAATTTGTTTTGTTATCAAAAGAGATGAGACATGGATGGAGGTAGTACTCCCTAGGACTATTTGGGTCACCGAGATGGGATATGAAGTAGATCTTACTATTCTAGAGACATATGCTAAAGCTTTACTGGATGCACTGAGAGAACCATCAGAGAAATTATTTGGTAGTGCTGAGACCATTGAGAGTGATGTAAATTTGTTGAAGAAAAGGAAGAGAAGAGAAAAATACATAATAGATGCTTCCAAGAAAGTAAAGGAAATCAAAGAAAATGTCATGAACCTTAGTGGCATATCTGCTAGTGAGCTTGAAGGACTTCAACCAAAGGCACATATTTCATTAGTTGACACATCTTCTAACAGTGACAATGGTAAGGCTATTGAGTTCAAAAGAGTGGAAAGGAAGAGAAAACCCTCACCGGTACCCTCTCCTTCTCCTAAGAAAACAAGGACCTTGAGAAAGAAGAAACTCACACCTAAGAAGAAAAAGACACCAGCAAATCCCACATTGAATGACTTACTGAATGAAATAATAGAGGAAGGTAATTTGTCTAATGTAATCAAATGGTATACTTCTTCAAATGATACTAATAGAAACACTATTGAAGAAAGCATTATTCTTCATTTAGACATTTATAAGAAAGTTTTGATTGAAGTTGTTGAGGAGCTACCAAATGACCTCTACATGAGACTTGAAGCTAAAAGGATACCAGTGATGGAATTAAAAAAGAAATTGAAGGTTGAAGCACTCTTGGCTATTCACTAGGTTAACTCCAAAGAAGAAATTGATGAACTTATTTATGAGGCTAACCAATTAGTATTTGCTAGTGGACACCGGTAGGTAAGCTTGATGGCTAGAAGAGTGAAGGAAATTGCAGATGAGACTATAGATAATTGGGATATATTTTTTGTGGAGAAATAAAAGCAAGAGGAAATTAACTAACCTAAAAAGGAATTCAAAGTGTATCAGAAAGGCAAGGACATGGGTAAAGGAAAATTTGGTGGAGTTCCAAACATCAAGATTATTGACAATCTTCCACCACCACCTTTGGATACTGCACCGGTACACTCAGAAGATCCACCAGTTATTAACATTGAAGGTATTACACATGATGATACTAGTCCTAAATCAAAGATACTTCTTACAATGAATGTGGATACTCAAGAAGTAAACATTATTGTGGATAAGGATAATTCAGAGGTTAAGGTAGACAATGTTGATATTGGGAACATGGGAGAGAAACTGGTAGAAACTGTTGACACTGAGACATCAACACAAATAGAGAAATTGGAAAAACCTACTAAAGATAAAGATACCAGTACAGGGCCATCAGTGATAGAAAAACAAGTAGAAAAAACAAATTGAGGCAGAGGTGCACACAGAGGTAGAGAAACCAGGAGAGACAGAAGTTCATGTTGAGACTGAAAAACTGATAGTTCCAGAGACACTAAAACTGACTGAGAAACCTTTAAAGGTTGAGATGCAAACCTAAATTGATCCACCAAAGGAAAATACAAGTAAAATAGACACATCTAATGGAAGCACTGAGGTAATAAAGATAATTGGTCAGACATCTAGCACATCTACAGGTGAATTCAGACCTACCAATGTTACAGAGGTACTTTTGGATTCAATCAAGAAAATAATAGATTGCAACGCATTGGCCTACAAGGTAATTGACAACACTTTACCTATTCTTAAGTTTATTGCACCAAATTTTAACATAGATCATATTAAGGATTCTTTAGGTAAATTGAACACATTGTCCAAATTTATTGCTGACAATGTAATAACTATTGACAAGGTGAATGAGGACACAATTAAGGAAAGAGTTGAAAAAGAGAAAATCAAATTCTTTGAGGATACTATAAAGAAGTGTACAGATCATATAAATACATTATTACCAGTACTTAACTCTAAAAATTTTGGACTACAAGGAGGTATACAGGGAAACATGCAAACCTCACCTTTTGACAGAGGACATAGATAAGGAGATCAGTAAAACACAGAAAGAAATCGATGACATAGTTGGTAATATAATTGGTTCATCTACACATATATCAATTATTGAGCAAGAAATGGTAGTTTTTGAGGAGAAGTTAGAAAAACCTGAGAAAGAGAAGGCAAGGATAAGGTCAAATGCCTAGGAACTTAAAAATAAACTTGGTCCTAAGTTGGACAATATTATCTCTCAGAGAATTGAAATATCTAAGGCATTAATTCAAGGAGAGAGATCACCAGAAGAACACATGAATTATCTCACTATCACGATCCAACAGACTAAGGCAACTTTGAATTATAGCAAAAGGTTTATGCAGAGTTTAAATTTAATTTTGGCAGCTATTTTTTAGATTGTAACCAACGGGTTACAAACCTTGAGGTGAAATTTTTGCACTCGCTTGATTATTTTTTTGACAAACCTTTGTCGTTGATGTCAAAGGGGGAGTAGTGGAGAGAAAAATTCTTATGCAGAGGAGATCACTTGCTCAAGGGGAGAACATCTTTTTGGAATCTTTTTGGAATTCAATTTTTGGAAACAGTTTTTGGATTTTTCTCATGAGTGTCACCATCAATGCCAAAGGGGGAGATTGTTGGCATTCTACACTCTTATGAGAATAGTTGATGTTTTCATTGATGGAAACCAACTGACAATCATCTGGCAACCAACTGGCAGTTACCGGCACTGGCAATAGACTTCTACATACACCAGCAGACACTTCACCGACATTGGCAACAATGCATACCAGCACTCAAGCCAACATGGAATAAACTTTTATTTATTTCTTTGAAATGTAATTACCTTTTGTACTTTGACATGGTACATTGTAATAGACTCATATATGTATGAGATCTTATAGGTCATTTTGGAGAAGAAGATGGATGAAAGTTGTAATGTGTAATAAGGCAATTTTGTATAAGGTGATATAGTTGACAGCGAAGGTTTTGGTTATTGACTGAGCTCAAACCAGTACTAAAACTGGCATGAGAGATTTTTTTTGAAGAAGTACATTGTATTGGATTTGATAATCCATTTTGTAGTCAGTGTGACTCTTTATTGAGCAGTGTGCTCTAGGTAGTTGGCCTCCCTGCATGTGTAGGACCCTCATTGTAAGTAGTATTTATTCATTAGCTAATGATTAAATATTGTGGGTCACAAATCCCACTAAGGTTTTTCCCACACCAGGTTTCCTCATTAAATATCTTGTGTTATGGTGTGTTTCCTATGTTGTCTCTATTATTCTTATTTGCTGCATTAATTCTTATTTACCGGTACACTGTTTTGGGATGCAAAGTTTTAAATAAGTATAAATGTTTTGTAAACTGGTTAGAAACTGATTCACCCCCCCCCCTCTCAGTGTCTTTGGGACTGTCATTGATTCTAATAGATAGAACTTTCAATTATCATGAGATAAATCATTCAAACCAAATTTTTCAACAATTTCACGATCAATCTGCCAAGGGGGCACACAACCAGGACTTTTATCTTCATCAGGCATACTATCGATACTTGATGTAATCTTTGAAACAATGTTATCTCGACATCATTTCAAAGAGGGGAAAAATGTATACACATAAAAATGGCTACGAGCAATTAAATAAATATTTTATATTTATTTAATGTCTATTCTTCTATTAAAAATTGAATTTCAAAAGATTAATTTATTTCTTCATTTTCATGTCTTTCAATTAATTAAACTAATTAAAATATTTTATTAATTAATTCATCTATTCTATTCCTTTAATTAATTAAATATCTAATATCTAATTATCTCCTTCAATCAATTAAATATTTAATATTTAGTGGTTATTCTCTTATCCTATAGTCTTAAATATTAAATACTTTCTTAAATTATTTAATCCCTCTTATCCAGCTCACCTTCCATCTCCAGTTCATATTCTCTTTGCCAACTCATCCATCATGTGGCTAAAGAAATTAATATTTCTTAAATATTCATCATTTATCTCCAACCTCCAAACTTAATGAAATATTTTGTATGTACACATATTTCATAACTTCCTTCTAAATTATCTCCAACATCCCTACATCTTAGGAAGGAATTGAGTCCACTTGTCCTCTCATGCCTAAATTTTCTCCAACCATCCCTAGATTCTCTCAGTCAGAAACCCAATCAAGGTGAGATGAGTGACACTTGTCTTCTCCTTTGCCCTTTCTCTCAACCTTCACCTTTGCTCACAACCATCCAAATCTACAGATCTGATCATGACCATTGATCCATGCCACATCATCTTATCCTCTCAAAGTCTATAAAATCAAGAGTTTGAGTTGAGAGAGAGTTAGTCTTCAATTTAGTGTTCAATTTAGTGTTCAAATTAAAATTCAAGTGAATTTGTAGGTTAATCATTTCTGAAACCTATGCATCTATGAGTTTTAATCTTGAAGGAATTAGCATTTTAGCACAATCATTTTAGCATAGACAGTTAGCATTGCATATCATAGCATTAGTGAACTATCAGTTATCAGTCCATTCTTCATATGCCATCTTGGAAGCTATCAGTGCTTGTTTGAGAGCACACCATCTGCAACTAGGAACAGTGGAGTTAGGACACAATGAGACATAGACCATGAATGTAAAAAAGGTATTTTTATTTCATATGTATTTCATGTAGATTCATTGGTTGAGTTTGGATTTCTTGTAGCATTTCCTTTATATTTTGTGAAACTGACATGTTGAAGGTAGCATTCTGAGGATGAAATTCAAGTCGACACACAAGTCATTATAGTCAATCCCTTAATTAGGTGGTCCCTAATAGGATCTATTCTTAACAAGGCTTTTTTGTAAAAGCTTTAACAGGCTTGGCTCCTAACAGGGCAAAATTTAGAAGAGTTTAGATAGTTATCTTGTGAGTCTCATCTCACCGTGGTTTTACCTATTTTGGTTTCCATGTCAAAAATATTTAGCTAGATCCATAGTATGCTCATCCATACTGGTGGTAGGAGGTAAGGAGCTTGAACCCTCTCCTTTGACCTCCATTGGTTCAACTTGGGAAAGTTCCTCCCTATGTTCTTCAACTTTAATATGTTCTTCAACAAGTTCATTTGCCTCAACTCCTGCTTGAGAACTTCCTTCTTCTTGAGCTTGTTATGCACATAATTTAAGATGATAGAGAATACTTTTAATGCAATGAAATTCCAAGTATAATTTGAAACCAAATTTCCAAGTCATTATAAGACCTGAATATTATGTCATAATAGGTGGACTATTATTGCAGATTTAAGAACTATTATTGCATAATTGGCTCTAATATCAAATGTAATAGGTCCTAATATCTACATAATATAGGTCTTAAGGGGACTCTTGAGTATAACTTGAAATGGTTTTTGCATACGTGGTCATATTAAGTCATATAATAGAACCTATTATGACATAATAAGTTCTATTATGTCATATTTAAGACCTATAATCACATTATAAGTCCTAATATCATATAATATAGGTCTTATTATTACTTAATATGACCACATATGCAAAAACATTTCACAATCTACTTGACTCCCCTTAAGACCTATATTATGTGATATTAGTGCTAGGATTCCCAAAGATACTGAGAGGGGGGGTGAATCAGTATCTGACCGGTATAATAATTTTCTTAACTTATAACATGAAAATCATAGTAAAATGGTGTACCGGTAAACCAGAAATAATGCAGCAAATAAGAATAACAACCACAACATGAAAAGCACACCATAACACAATATTTTAACAAGGAAACCCGATGTGGAAAAAATCTCGGTGGGATTTGTGACCCACAATATTCACTTACTGGCCAATAAGAGAATATTACTGCTTACAATAGGGGCTTGCACATGCAGGAAGGCCAAGTGCCTAGAGCTCACTACTTAGTTACAAAGGAAGTCACACTGACTTACAAAATTGGATTATACAAATCCAATGTCTTGTACTGCTTCAGATTAGCATCTACTATGCTAGATTCAGTACCGGTTTAAGCTCTGTAATATACATAAACCCTTATCCAATAATTCACATATTAGGTCTGCTACCTTCTATTCATATTTTTCATCATATCATATCCTAAATGAGCTACAATGATCTCATACATATATGAGTCATATTACAATCCGCCATGTCGGCTTTCAAAAAGATTTTACAATTAATTACAGAATATTTTTATACAAAATTGTTGTCGGCCAAGGTGTTGGTATTCTTCCTTTTCGGTGCCAGTGTTCTATATGTCAGTGTAGAGTTTGTCGGTGCCGGTGCCTAAGTCTTCCTCCCGGTTCACATGATTGTAAGGCTACCATCAACAACAATACCTTCAATCACCTACAATTTCTCATTGGAGTGTGCATTTTCCAACAATCTCCCCCTTTGGAATTGATGGCAACACTAATGAGAAAAATCAAAAAGTGTCCAAAAAGATGTCAAAAAGAATCTACCAAAATTTGTCTGACCAAAATTGTGTACCCAAAAATGTATGCTCCCCCTGAGCTGATGATGTCCTGTTCTAATCATTTTTCTCATCACACTACTCCCCCTTTGACATCAATGGCAAAGGTTGTCATTTGCTATCAGTGGAGTGTGGTTCTTGCCTAGATTTTTGCAACTGGTGGGTTACAATCTAGAATATATCTACTAGAACCAGATTTAAATCATCATTGAATCTTGTGCTTTCTTGTAATGCCTCTTGTGTTCTTTGAACTATACCAGTGAGTATGTGCATTTTCTCTTCCAGTGTCTTAAGTCTAGGAACCAGAGCCTCATAAATTTCTTTTCTCAAAGAAATGAGGTAATCTAGTTTTGGACAAAGTTTACATTTTAAGCTCTTTGCCTTATCCTTTACTTTCTCTTTGTCCTTCTCTAACTTCTCAATTTTCTCTTCTAGATCTTCAATTTTCTTTTCTATCTCCAAAAATGAATCGGATGTACCTATCAGATTGTCAGCAGTGTTGTTTATTTCAGTTTGAGTTTTGTTGATCTTTGAATCTATATCCTGTGTCAAGATGTCTGTTTTGCAAGAATCCCCGTACATTTTCTTAAAATCCAAAAGTGTTTTTCCAAGTTCCGGTAATAAGGTGTCCATTTTCTTCTTGTTCTTCTTCAAAATTTTCTCAAAGAATTTCTCTTTTTCCTTAATCATTCTCTCCTTAAATGTGTCCTCATTTATTTAATCAATAGTCAAAATGTTGTCGATGATGAACTTAGACAATGTGTCTAGTTGACCTAAAGAATCTTTATTATCCACTATGCATTTAGGTGCTACCATTTTAAGAATAGGGAATGTATCATCTATAGCCTTATAGGATTTAGCATTGCACTCTATGATCTTTATTAAATCTAATAAGACCTCTGTTACATTTGTAGGCCAGAATTCTGATATTGAAGTACCAGATGTTTGCCCAACTATTTTCACAATATCCATGAGGCCGGTTGTAGTAATCACCTTGCTTGTTTCAACCTCTGGTAGGTCAGTTTGTGTTTGCATTTCTATTAGCAAAGGTTTGGGCTTTTCTTTTTTAGCTGGTGGCACTGTCTCTGTTTGAACTTGTGTCTCAACCTGTTTTTGTTCTGGTTTCTCCATCTGTGTTTCAGAAGGTTTTTTTGAGCTATCAACAATCAGTTTCTCAAATGTAGTTTATGTATGCAATCCCAGTTTCTCAATCTATACCTCTGTATTGTCCATTCCGGTTCTCTTGATGTTTTACCAGTGGTGTCTTCTATCAGTTGCTCTATTAGACTAGGTTTTTCTATGCTTATTTTTATAGTGTTATTAACCTCAACCTCAACATCTGCAGCCAGTGGCTCAGTAGCCACATCTTTCCTTTTATCCTCAATGGTTTCTCTATCAACCACAACATTTACTTCCTATGTGTCTATATTTACAGTGTACAAAATTTTGGACTCAAGATTAGTATCCTCTAGTGGAGTCTCCATACTCTTAGTGGCTGGTTGACTACTTTTAGTATGTGTTGGTGGAGTATCAGCAAGAGGTGGGAGTACATTATTAGTTATTTTAAGGCTTGGAGGTCCACCTACCTTACCTTTTCCCTTATCCCTATCCTTTTGGTATACTCTAATAGTCTTGGGTCTTAGTAATTCTTCCTGTTTCTCTTTTGCTACAAAGAATATATCCCATGCATCTATTGTTTCCTCAGAGACTTCATTTACTCTACCTACCATCAATGCTACATGCCGGTGAGCAGTTGAAAATACTGTCTAGTTAGCTTCACTGATTAGTTTGTATATCTCATCAGGTGAGTTTACTGGATGCACTGCAAGTAGTTTTTCAATTTTTATTTTCTTATCCAGCTCAACAATAGTTACCCTCCTAGCTTCTAGTCTTCTATACAGATCATTGGGTATTTCATCAACAATTTCCATCATAAATTTCTTGTAAATGTCCAAGTGTAAAATTACACTATTCTCTATGCTTTCTTTGTCATTAGCAGATAGTGTGTTGTACAGTTTTCTATTGTTTTTCAACTTTCCATCTTTAGTTATTTCACTTAAGAGTTTATCCAGTGGAGAAATATCTTGTTTTACCTTCTTCTTCTTAGGAGTCAACTTTTTCGCTGGAGGCCTCACTGCCTATTGCTTTTGCCTTGTTTTCTTAGGAGTGGGTGAGGGTACTAAGGAGAGTATTCTTTTCCTTTCTACCCTTTTGAATACCATCGGTATATCACTCTCAGAGGAGGTTCCAACCGATGAAAGATGAGTTTCCAGTTGAATTCCTTCCAACTCACTTTCTTTTGTACCAGTTTGTTTCAATACATCTTCCTTAATTTCCTTTGCCTATCAGGTTCCTTTCCTTACTGTTTCTTCAACCTTCTTAACCCTTTTTCTAGACTGAATTCTACTCTCAATTGTTTCTGCATTTCCAAATACTTTCTCAGTGGGTTCCTTTGGTGCTTCAAGGAGGGATTTTGCATAAGTTTCTATGATATTATCATCTGTTTCATAGCTCATTTCAGTTACCCAAATAGTTCTAGGGACAACTGCCTCCATCCAGATTTCATCCTTTTTAATTACAAAGCAAATTTCCTTCTGATATTTATCTACAATTGCCTATGACAATCTTCTTCTAGTTTTCATTCAAGCCTTCAATGCTTGAAAATGCTCATTTGTGTTTTTCTCTCTGTCTTCTTCCATATTTTTCAATAGATCCAATAGTTTCTTTCCTACTAGTATATCAAAGCCAAAATATCTTCTACCAATACCGGGTACTTGTTTAGTAATATACAACATTAAACACACAAGCAAATTTCTAAATCAAAAGGTTCCTTTCTTATCTCCTTTAATCTTCTTTATATTGTCTATCAATTCATCTTTGAGCCATTCACACACATATATTCTAGCATTATCATTAACCATGTCATATGCACTTTTGATACATAGGCTATAAACTGAGTTCAACCTATTTGCATGTGTGGCTTTCTAACCTAAGATCATAATGATAAATCTGACATTGATGTCCTTTACATCATTTACCCTTAGAGACCTTTTGTCAAAAGTCGCACCAGTTAGTTTCTTCACTATGTCATTTGAGACCTTCTTTGTTCTATCAAGTCTGCTACCGGTGGAAGGTAACCCTGTTACTTCTTTTACTACTTCTTTTGTGATTTTATGAATCGAATCCAACTAGAAGAATTCACCATGAACTCTTCTTAGAACTATTCTTATTACATCTTCGGGAAAATCACGAATGCTAAGAATATCCACAAAGCCTAGGGTTTCTATTATCTTGTGTTCTGGCTTGACATTACCATCTACATCACAAATCATAGTCCTATACATGTTTTTTATCTCATCATCACCTAATTCCTCTATATGACAATGTATGTATATCCTAGGGTCTTCAACATATACTACTCCCTTAGGAATTTGAGAAAATGCACCTATGCTATCATCTTTCTTTGCAATTTTGGGAACCAGTTTGAATACAAGTCTACGGCGCTTAATAACCTCAATCATAGAAGGGTTTGAAATAAATTTAGGAGTAAATGAAGAAGCCATAGTTATAAATACCTCAATCTTCCTTAGGGCTAAGTTCTTGGATGAACTGCTTGTCTTCTTTGCTAAGAATGCTTTCGATCGGGAATTTTCGCATTCTTGAAGATTTGAATTCTCAGTGAATGAAAAAGGATCCAAAACACTTGCTTTATAATGTTATTTTCTCTAACTACCACATTTAATGCTTGCTAGTTAAGTCATAACTTAACTCATATGTCGGTATAGAAGTAATTCAACTTCTCACCATCAACCAAGGGTATAATAGCATGTTATTCAATTTGTTGCTAATCTCCCAAAGGATTTTTCTTTAGTTAGATGAATAGTCTCCTGCTGGTGGAGTGTTACTCTATTCTACCAGTGGAGGGGTATTCCCATCAATATTTTGATCTAACTTTCTGATCCATTGTTTTGAGAATTATTTTTTTACCTCTTCAACCTTTTCTTTACCTTTCAAGCTAGGACCTTTGTTATTTGTCAGTGGGGACTTGCTTCTACAAAATTTTGCAATATGTCCAATTTTCTTACAAGCATAACAAGTCACATTGTTTTTTCTGAATAGCTTTCCCATATCCTATGCCATTATGTGTTCTGCATTGATTAGATAGATGTCCAAATCTTCCACAAATATAACATCTTACATTCATTCTGCAATTTTCAAAGTTATGACCAACTTTGTTGCATTTAGAACATTGACCGGTGGGTGTATTAGTGTTCTGATAATTTATAGATCTACACTTATTTTCTCTATGACCATACTTGTTACAGTTAAAGCATTTCCCATTGAATTTGTAAGCATTAGGTTGTCTTACCAGTTTGCTATGATCATGATTGTTTGCAGTACCAGAGCTTTCACCAACTTCAAAGCCAAGGCCATTTGTATCACTATTTGGTTTTTGTTTCTTCAGCATGTCAACAAGTTCTTCTAAACTTTTCTTGAATTTCTCTCTATGTTGATTTGCAGCAGTCAGTTCATTTTCCAAGATTCCTTTCTATCTCATGAGTTCAGTTCTGTCATTTTGTGTATGCATCAGATCTATCTTCAACATATCATTCTCATGACTGAGTCTTGTGTTTTCATTTCCAGCACCATTTAGTCTTATAGTCAAGTCATCTTCATTCTTCATTTTGTCTTCAATTTCTTTACAAAATCTCATAGTCATATCTTGCATCTCATTCTTCATTGTACAATTATCTTGTCTCAGTTGGTTCACCAGATCATTAAGAGTTTCCTTTTCATCTTCCTCTTTCTACATCTTCTCACAAAGTTCTCTTCTTTTATTTCTTGCTATGGTGAAATTTTCTTGAAGTCCTCGAATAATATCCTGAGCAGCCTTCAGATCATCCTCAAGTATAATATTCTTCACTTTTTCTGCATCATAGTCTAAAAGAGTTGTTTCCAATTGCTTTCTCAAGTTTTCCATCTCTACCAGTGACAAGATCTTCCTCAAGTTGTTAGGATTTTGAAAATAGAGGACCAAGCTCTAATACCAATTGTTAGGATTCCCAAAGATACTGAGAGGGGGGGGTGAATTAGTATCTAACCATTATAATAATTTTCTTAACTTATAACATGAGAAGCATATTAAAACCGTGTACCGGTAAACCAAAAATAATGCAGCAAATAAGAATAACAACCACAACATGAAAAGCACACCATAACACAATATTTTAATGAGGAAACCTGGTGTGGGAAAAACCTCGGTGGGATTTGTGACCCACAATGGACAAGGCTTCATCACCCGAGTGGACAAGAGGACTACCATCTCCAACCGGGTGGGGGGTTCATTACATCTTCATTTGTCTACCCTTACCTGCTATCCAATAAGAGAATATTACTGCTTACAATAGGGGATTGCACATGCAGGAAGGCCAAGTGCCTAGAGCTCACTACTCAGTTACAAAGGAAGTCACACTAACTTACAAAATTGGATTATACAAATCCATTGTCTTGTGCTACTTCAGATCATCATCTGCTATGCTAGATTCAATACCGGTTTAAGCTCTGCAATATACATAAACCCTTATCCAATAATTCACATATTAGGTTTGCTACCCTCTATTCATATTTCGCATCATATCATATCATCAATGGTCTACAATGATCTCATACATATCATATTTCAATCCACCATGTCAGCTTACAAAAATATTTTACAATTAATTACAAAATATGTTTATACAAAATTATTGTTAGCCAAGGTGTCGTTATTCTTCCTTTTAGGTGTCGGTGTAGAGTCTGCCGATGCTGGTGCCTAAGTCTACCTATGATAATAGGTCATTAATATCACATACATAATAAGCCCTAATATTTGCATAATATAGGTCTCAAAGGGACTCAAGTATATAATGTGAAATGTTTTTTCATATGTTGTCATATTAAGTTAATAAGACCTATTATGTCATAATAGGTTCTATTATGTCATATTTAAGATAGGTGTTATCGCATATAATAGGTCATAGTATCACATAATATAGGTTTTAAGGGGACTCAAGTATAATGTGAAATATTTTTGCATACACATGAAAACAAAGTAGCCACAATGTTTGTTTGTTTGAAAGTGTTTGATTGTTTTGATCATGCAAGCACAAATCCTAGGGCTAGGTGGGGAAATAATTGTTGAATCTCACTTGGGGGATTACCTTGAGCTACACAATTCAGAGTGGATACTTAGGTGCTTGACCCCACTAGTTCCCCTCCACGACACTCACTTCTCAAAGGCAGCCAAGCACTAGTCCCCATGAAAACTCCTCGTGGAAAACTTTGTTGCTCTACAAAGAATAATATGTGTGTGATCCGCTCGAGAGGTACGATCTCCTACCCCAACAATTAGAAGGTTTTGGGCTTCTAACACAAAAAAGGCACTAGTAAGGGCATCCGTTCAGGTGGGCATAGATTCGATGAGTTAACGTCGCTATGCCATTCCAACACTCGTTGCTTGCAACTTTCGTTACAATCACTTTTATTTATAGTGGTTTGGAAGAGCTTGGATTTAGCTTGTTACCACTTTTGGTCATTCCCTCTCACCAAACCTTAAGGGCTACTCAAGAGGCGGGCCCCTTTCTAAGGATAAAATAAAAAGAGCCTATTTCTCAAGACACAAAAGACAAGTTTTTTAATTTTAGAGCACCAATTGAAGTGTTTGCTAAACTATAAAGACACTTCATTTCAAAATCTAAATTAAATTATATATTTATGAAATATCTAAATTAAATTATAAATGGGAAAGAGAGGGGTCCTAAAGATCTAAATTTTAAATTAAAAATATGATGTATTATAAATGGACTTAAGAGGGGGGAGAAAATGCCAATTACACAACAAGCAAGTTAATGGAATTTGAAATGCAAATACACATATTATTTCAAATTAAAAAAGAATAAATTAATCCTACCATTTCCAATTGATTTAATAAAAATAACATCATTTAGAATTAATTAAGATAGAATTATTATATAAATTAAATTAATTTAATTTAATTAATATTATTTAAAATAATTTTCTTAAAAATATAACATAAAAAATATTTAACTAATACTATCAAATAAACATAATTTTTAGTATGTAATACATATAAAATTAAATGGAAATTAAATAAAAATACATACTTGCATCATAATATATTTTCCTTCTTTTTTCTCGATGTCTTTGTTCCGTTTCGAGTGGATAATTCCTTGAAGTCTTATTTTGCCTTCTCTTCTTGTTCCCCATGCTTTTAAAATAACCTTCAAATATCTTTAAATTATTGCCCTCAATATAAATTTCAAATTTCTTCTTTCATTCAAAAATGCAAATTTTTTTGATCATTTGTGTGTAAAAAAATGAAAAAAATATGTATATTTATACGACAGTAAATTGTTAAAAAAATAGAAATTTGGGTCAGCTAGCGTTCGAACGAACACCGACTATTATGAAAGGTCTGATTCATTCGAACTAGGTCATTATGTGAAAGTTCATGCCATTATTTTTCCTAGGGGGTTCGCTCGAACCCCTTGTGGTTCAAGCAAACCCCCCTTCGTTCAAACCTCTGTTCGTACGAACTACTTTTTTTGACATCTCTCCCCAAATTCTTCAGAATTCTGATAAATTTTGGCCCTCAAACCTCTAGTTCAAGGATCAAATGAAAGAATCTTGATAACCCAAAAATATAAGATGGTAGTGCTCGGAGCAAGCTTTCCAATGAGTATAATTTTATTACATTGTAAATTTATTATATTCTTATTTTTTTAATTTTATGAAATATTGGTTTTTCACCGAACATGAACTTCTTTGTTCAATGCATTTGAAAAAATAGGAAACTAATTCAAAAAAATTATGAAAAATATTTATGCCCTAGGTATTGATGTCTTCTTTCTAACAATTAAAAAAAATTGAATTTCGGTATATATAGAACAATTTATATGTTCAAACCTAAACCTATGTCTGAATTATAACTAGTTGGACTTCAAAACTTAATAAAATGAAAAATATTCAATATATCACTATTAAACAAACAATAAGCCTTGGATATTGATGTTACAAACCAAAATTTGAAAGAATTGAGTTTTTATCATTTATAGAAAAAAAGTTATGTGTTTCGGGAGGCACATTACTCTTAAAAAATGTAGTTTGTTGTAAAAAAATACTTTTCAAGGGAGATGGAAACATTTAAAAAAATCTTCAAAAATTTTTGAAAAAATTATATTTAAAATCTACAGACAAAATGCTACAAATCACTAATTTACATCATCTTCAAATTCTTAATAGTTTAAAAGTTATAGTTGTTGTAAGTTGAAGATTATTTTAAAAATGTTCATCTCAGTGTCAAAAGTGGCAAAAGTGGGAACCATTATTGTGAGTTCACCCCTCTATGTTATGGTATTCATTTGTGTGATTGGCTTATTGATTTCTTTACTTCTTTCATTTATATATGTATTGGTTTATCAGTTGGTGAATGCATGTTTAAATAAGCTTAAAATTTATCATTCTAGTAGAACACTGATTCACCCCCCACCCCCCCCTCTCAGTGTTCTTGGATTCCAAGATAAATGTCTCCTTATCCCATTATTTTCACAATATCTGTTAAATTCACTGGATGTGAATTCTCCACCATGGTCTTACCTCAAGCATTTAATCTTGAATCATGTATTTGTCTCAAATTTAGCTTTAAAGATTTAAAACTTTTCAAATGCTTTAGATTTCTCCCTTAGAAAAGTAACCCCCATCATTCTAGAAGTCATCAATGACTAGCACAAAATATCTATCACCCTGAAAACTTTTGATTCTAGCAGGACTGCACAAATCAGTATGAATAAGATCAAGAACATCATTAGATTTATCTTGTATACTCTTAAAATAAGTTTTGACTTTCTTTCCCATTTTACATTCCTTACATATCAGATTATAGGGCTTCACAATCTTAGGTATATTTGTAATTGCCTTAGTAGAACTGCTCTTTACAATGTAGTCAAAATTCACATGACACAACCTCTTATACCATAACCAACTCTCATCAATTTGTGCAATCAAACATGTCTTCTCATTGGAGTTCAAATGAAAGATGTTACCTTTAGTCTAAGTACTGGTTATAATCTCCAATCCAAATTTATTGATAATCTTGCATTTTCCATCTTTGAACTGTAACTAAAATCCCTTATCCACCAATTGTCCTACACTCAAAGATTATGCCTTAAACCTTCAACATAATAAATATTATCAGTATCATGCTTACCATCTAGTGATATAGTTCATCTTCCCTTGATACCACTTTTGACAAGATATGGTTTTCGTTGCACCAAAAGATCGACCTCTTAATGCTCGATACAACCACTAGACTTATAGAATCCACAGGAGGCTATTAAACCATGCCATGAATCCCTGCAAGGGATGCTAGCCCACTACCAACAATCCCCCTCCTAGCATCACTCACCGTGACCTGCGTGATTCAAACCTATGACCAAGCTCTGATACCAATTGTTAGACAACTTAAATGATTGGAGGACAACTGAGAGGGGGGTGAATCAGTTGTCAATGGATTATAGAACTTAAAGAATTAAATTCTTATTACTGGAATACATAAACCAAATACCAGAATAGTAGATATAATAGTTAAGCACAAATATAAACCACAAAACATTTACCAACCATCCACAAGAGATAGCACCAAGATTTGTATGTGGAATACTCGATAAAGGGAAAAACCACGATGGGCAGCCTACCTACAGTCAGATAATAGTTTTGCAGTAAGTATGTGATTACAATAAGAGAGGCCTGCACGTGCAAGAAGACCAACAACCTAGAGATCCCTACTCATCACAAAAGGAGCCTCACTAACTACAAAATAAATCCAGAGTATAATCCAGAAGAAGAATGAACTGGAAGAATAGCATCTCCTATGCCTGAGTATAGTTCTAGTTAAACTCAGTACCAGAGGTCTTAAACCTCTTTTACCAACCCAGCTTGATCACATATGATCAACCAAATACCTTGGTATATGATTATAACTTTATTCGCACACAAATTATCCCATAACCATAATCCCATTAATCCCTTGATCTACAAAGAGATCTTACATCATATTTTACCAACCAGGGACCTAAAAAATTAGGTCGGCGACCTAAAAGATAATACAATAAATTCATAACATAAACTTGCAATATAATGATCAACCAAGTAGGCCTGAGACCGAAACAACATAATCCAATCAATAAACCCAACCGGTAACACATCAGGATCATCCACCAACACATTACATAAACTGGTCCATAACATAGTCGAATAAGATAGCATTAAGTCCAGACCCAAAACCAACACCACTGATCAATAGGAATGTGAACAAGATAATCAACAACATCCCAAAAGCCATCTAGAAATCATGCCAATACCATTTATCATGTGCATCAATAGATATTCAACAAAGCTCTATCAACAGAACCCTTACCGGTGACCAAAATGCTTACTAGAATAAATGATAGCTCCTGAGTCATCAAATCCCCAACCAACTGATCATGATACCCATCTGAATAGCATGAATGACAGATCCAAACCAAGTCCACAAGCCAAATCATACTGGAGCATACTGGATCAATATCATAAACCAACCACTCTACTGGAACCTACCAGAAGCAAGTAAACAACAAAAAAAGTCAGTGTTTCCATCAATGACAAAACATCAATGCAACACATAATCAATTCCTCCAATTGCTAACAGAGGTGGTGTCTGGCAGATTAATTTAGTGGTGAATATTCACCAATGGCTAATTTTTCACATCGATGACCTAGGAAATGGTGAATATATTGTACCAACTGGGGGTGGCCATGTCGCTAGAACATTATCAATTCTATCAAATTCATGGCCCGATCGCAATATGTTTTTTGTAATTAATTGTTTCTATGTGAGGATTTCACCAATAGAATATATGGTGGACACACAGTAAATTTAATTTTTTTGCCTACACTCTCTAGGGTTGCCTTAATTGATGGCCATAATTCCCCTATAGGCATATCAAGATTTGTTGGCCAGGAGGACCCAATTCGATTGACATTTTTCTAACACGTGTCTCCATTCACCCCAATTTTCACCAACTCTATTATATTTACCAATTAATTGGATGACCCATAATTGCCTCAAAAATTACTTAAGTAATGTTATAGTTAAGCGAGATTCACCAAATATTTGTATACCATATAAAATTACCATGGAATTTGCCATATAAGGATTGGTATAAATGCATTCAAATATTAGATCTATCTCTACACAATCTGGTGGGTTCTAAGGTCTAAATTTATATCAATAGCAAAGTTTCAGACCAAGTAAAATCATTGTTGTTGACTGCATTCGCAACTACTAGTGACCTAAAGGTGAGAGATCATATTTTTGAAGTCTTATAATATTATTTTGAATTTATCTATATCTTTTTGTACTGTTGAGTTCATTCTTATTTAGTGGGGACCCATTAGTGTCAAGTGGTCAGCTAGGAGACCTCAAACATCTAGATTGTAGGTTGTAGGGCCAATAAAACATATATTATACTTCATAGTCTATTATTACTACAAACAAATTGATATTTTTTTGCAGCCTTTATTTCGTTGGAGATGTCAAACAGGAAGAAGGGTAGGAATCCTAAATGTGAGGAAGGCCATGAGAGGCCAACAAAACACATAATATTGTCTTCATACTTTGTCTTTGGCAAAGATTATGGTGAAAATCAAGAAGGTACATCATCACAAGTAGAAGTACAAAATTCACAACCTACACCACATGTTGAATACGATGACGAACCTGATATCTTAGATCAAAATGATCTTGAAGAAGATTATCTAGTAGATGTTGGTATTTTTTATGTTTATGTTGTGATTGTCATTGATGGACACACTTGCATTGAGATCCTCTTTATATGTATGAGTTTGAGCACAACCGGTATTTGTTCCAATCGGTATGTTGTATTATAGTCTTTAGGCTATTGATGTTTTGCAGAATGTGTTTCCTGGTCTGAAGCAGCATGTTGACCCCAAGAGTTTTGTGGATACCAAGCGGTATGAGGGACTAAAGAAGCATAACACATTTTTACCAGTCTTCATTTTTGTTAAACCGACAACCGGCATTTTGTATGAACCGGTAATACTCTATGATGAGTTACCATCCACCGATTGTTTGACGGTGCTGACACCTAAATGGTGCCTTTTTGTATCATGGTACCAAGTATGTCTAGGTTCATTGAACCTAGGTAATTGTTATGTAATCCTATTGGACCGACATGAAATCAGATTCCTTTATAAGGACATCATGTCTAGGGTTTTAGGTTGTTGATGTGGATATAGTGAAAGTGTATGTTGTTGCTAGGGTTTTAGGTGATTGAGGAGTTGGAGAGAATATGAATGTGTAGAAGACTGAAGTAATGCTGGAGTGCATTAGGAATGAGCTAGCAAGGATCTAACCAAGCAGTCTGTGCTACTAGCTAGATCAAACACTTGTTGATTACTCACATCTTTGACAAGTCTGTAGCCCTTAACCAGGTAGGCCCAAAAGCCTTTTGTAAATCCTCTAACAAGGTGGTTCACATCTGTGGATCTAAAATCCTCTAGCAAGGTAGTCTTTAATCAGACTTATCTCCTAATAGAGATTGAGATTCCTAATAGGATCTGTTCTAGTAAAGAACATTGTAAGACCTTAACCGGTCTGGTTCCTATTCTATAGATAGTTACTTGTGAGTTCCATCTCACCGTGGTTTTTCCCATTTGGGTTTCCATGTCAAAATATCTTTTGTTATGGTGTTTGTGCTTCTATGGGTGAATGCATTATTAGTTATTTGGTTTGCATGTTTGTTAACCGGTTTGTCTGCTAAATTGTTTTACTAGTTTATTATCAGTCTTGCAAAGTGTTTAAGTGCAAAGATTTGGCATACTAATTCACCCCCCCTCTTAGTATTCATCAATTGGTGTCAGAGCCTACCTTTCTATAATTTTAACCACTTGGAAAGAGATATGGGGGAATACACTTTGAGGGAACTTACCCACCAGCTCACTCAGTCTGAGCAAGCCTATGATGATCTTATGGTCAAATACAAGGCATCTCAAGCAAAAAGAAGAGAACATGCAGAAAAGTTGAGGGAGCTATCTGAAAATAGTTCTTCAGATGAAGGAGACATGGAAGCCCTAATTGCAGAAGTAAATAAGTTAAATGAATCAAACTCCAATCTGAGAAAGGTGTTGGAAGGACTAACTATCTGGATGTGTCAAGAGCTTGAGAACTAGAGGAAAGCTGAAGATTTGGTGAGAGAAAGAGATAATGAGATCTCCAAGCTGAAACAAGAGATCAGTGCCCTAACTGCTCAACTCCATGGAAGCAAAGTGGAAAAGGAAGACATGCAAGTAGAACTAAACATTGCCATCTCTTAGAATGAAAACCTATTGGAAACAAATGCTGCTATTTCCAAAGAACTCTCTGAGTCAAAGGAAATACTTGCTAAGTTCAACAAGAGCACTGTCAAGCTAGAGCAAAAGCTTGAATCTGCCAAACCGGTCAAGAATACCAATGGACTTGGTTATTCCAGTCATAAGGAAGGTGAGACCTCTGGTACAAATGCTAGAATATCAAAGAAACAGCCAGCATCAAAGGATAAAGGTAAGCAAAAGTTTAAACCTGTTTCTTTAATTGTCTTAAAGGACATACTGCAAATGTGTGTAGGAGTAGGGCTTACAACAATTTTCCTTATTTCCTAAATGATAAGCCTAGATCCTATAGATTTGATGGTAACTGTTATGCATGCAACAAGTATGGTCATAGAACATCTGAATGCAGGTCTGTTATGAATAACACTAGAAGATATCCTCAGAGGACCCAAGGAGCTGGTCCTGAACCTTATGTGAACCAGAATCACAATCGGTTTAATGCCTTCAATCATCAACAAAGAAGCAGTGGCTATCAAGTGGCAACCGGATGGAGAACAAACTATACGGTATGTCATGGTCATAGTCACACTACTGCAACATGAAAAAGGAAGAATGGAAACATGAACAATGGACATTGGAGAGCACCTGGATTGGTTTGCTATCACTACAATAAACCAGGTCACATTGCCAGATTTTGTAGATCAAGAAAGGACATATCTAATGATGTACTGGTCAATCTAGAAGGAAACATTGATGTTGACACTATTCAAGTGGACATGAACAAAACATAGAAGAAGAAACTAGCGATGTTACAAGAGGAACCGGTTTCTGCACCTAGTGTGGAAATCATGGAACCGGCAAACTAAGCTTCAGAAAAGCTTAGGGGGAGCAAATGGTGAAATGTTTCGAACCCTCGGTTTACACTGGTAAAAGACCTTAACTGGTATGTGATACCTGTCATCTGGCAAAAGACCAAAAATGGTAAAAAAGCAAATTAGGGTTTACGCCCTAATTGAGGAGAATTAAGTGTGGTAGGTGAGAAATATGATTAAAAGGATTTTTCAAATCATTTCTCACTATCAGTTTTCAAGCAAACAAAAGTTTTTCAAAGAGTAGAGTGACAAAAAGGTGATTTGAGCTGAGATTTTGAGAAATTGAGAAACCGTGAAGGAGATTCAAATTCAAACTGAAAACGGTCAAGTAGAGAACACAAAGCGGTGATTCAACAATCAATGGAGTGTGAAGTGAAGGAGAATCGACAAGCCCTAAATTCACATGTTTCAAAAGGTATTTCTCGAGTTCTTGAAATTTCTATCATGGCTTCCGCATCTCATACCAGTTCTAGTGCATCTATCGAGTCTGCAAGTTTTATTCAACGAAAGTCCAAGTATAATGCCCTATCACAAGTTCTGGCTAGTGTGATAGTAGAAGAGGGAATTTCTAACTACATAGATTGCAAGATTGAAGACCTAGGGTCTCTAGCCATCCACTCCCAGTTAGGTTTATTTTGTGGCAAGGATAAGAAGATCAAACCAGAGTTTAATATTTTGGAGAAGAAGAAGTTCCACTATGCTATTTACTTCCTGGAGGATTTCACAGAGGATCATATAAGGATCATTATGAGCAGAGTCCATGGTGATAAGATGTACCTAGAGAGAACACATGACATCACGCCATAGGCAATTCATGTAGTCACCAGATTCTACAACACAGGAGAAGTGTCAGCCCTAAGGGCGGTAATTAAAACTAAAATGTCCAAGCTCACTGGTTTAGTGAGTGATTCACAAGGCATGACAGTCAATTCAATCAAGGATGATCTGGTGAAGTATGCATGTATGGTGATTGGATACCAAACATTCTCAGCCAGCAGAATTAACTCTGTATTTGCTGCAGCGGTAAATGCTGCTTACCGGATGATAAAGGAGGATGCATCATTTGATCTGTGCACCGGTATGCAGAGATAATTCTTGTTGAATCTAAAGTCAATCAAACAGGATAATGCACTAAGGTTCAAGTTTGGGCAACTACTAGTTGGGTTGTTCTTCTATTTCCAAGGCTACTTTCTAGGAGTAGGAGATGTCTAGTGGTCTGCTAACCAAGCGGTGACCAAGCAAATCAAGGAAAGCATTGAAGCAATTAGAACTGGTTACCCTGATGTTCTAAACAAGTATTTTGATGAGTTCAGAAGGAAAATGAGCCAAAGAATGAGGATATCAGGTGACATCGTCAAGAAATATGAGGACGATATCTATTTCACCATCAAGGTGGATCAATGCATAATGGAGGCTATTGAGCCTAGACAGGACGAAGTGGTGCCAATGGGCTATGAGGTGATGTATGATATGCTGGAAGGGTATGCCTCTACCCTTATTGCCTCACCTCTTGATCCTAAGGCAAAGAGGACCAGAACCTATTTGGAAAGGGTTACACCGATCGAGGAACCCTCTGCAAAGAAAGGAAAAGAACCTGCAGTGAAGAAGGAAAAGGCAGTGCCTACAACATTAGCACCGGTTACTACTGCAACTCCAAAAGTGACCAAGTGGTCACTAGCCAAGCAGAAACTAGAAGCAGCACCAGCTAAAGTGTTTGAGAGAAAGAGGAAGACAAAGAATACCTCTCCAGACTCAAAAGAAACTATGTCTGAGGAAAAGTCAAAGAAAACACGTCAAGCAAAGAGGAAGACAAAGAATGAACTGACATCATCTGCACCGGTAAATATAGATATATCTTCCTATAAACCTTTGACACATTGTTAAAGAACAGTAAAGAATATTAGGAGAAAAGTGCTACATGACTTAATTAAGTGTTTTGATGACTTTAATGATGATGAAAAGGAAGTGGTTGAAAAGGAAATAATTCAGTACCTATGTGTTAATGACCGATCACCCTCAGAGATTAAATCCTAGACACCAAATTCTTTATATATGTCATTAGATAATAGATGGTGCATTGCCATAGAAAAGGAATATGAAATTAGGGAGAAAGTTTTTGCACAGTACTTTCCCAACCTATCAAATTCTGAATTATTTGATGTTATTGACCAAAATAAAGGACTCTTCTTCACTAGAAGAAGAAGACTCTAGTTGTTAGAAGGAAGAGTTGATGATGTCGAAAAAGACACTCATCACTATATGACAACTATTGTCCAGTCTCATAAAGTGCATCTAGCCAACTGACAAGCTGAAGAAGAACCGGTTATATCCAAACCGGATGAAGTATTTGATGATGAAGGAAATCCAGTTGTTGAATCGATTGACACCATTGATGTTGATGCTCTGGATGTAGAGGATGTTACTAAGGAAACACCATCTAAGGCAACAGGACAGGAGCAACAGGCTGAATAGGTTGATAAGCAAGCCGAGGACAAACAAGAAGCGGCAAAGGAAGAGGCCAAGCAGAGGAAAAAGGATGAAGAAGAGAAGCAAAAAAAGGAAGAAGAAGAGAAAAAGAAGAAAGATGAAGAGGAGAAGAAGAAAAAGGATGAAGAAGAGAAGCAGAAAAAGGAAGAAGAAGAGAAAAAGAAGAAAGATGAAGAGGAGAAGAAGAAAAAGGATGAAGAAGAGAAGAGGAAAAAGGAAGAAGAGGAGAAAAAGAAGAAATATGAAGAGGAGAAGAAGAAAAAGGATAAATAAGAGAAGCGAAATAAGGAATGGGAGAAGAAGAAGGAAGCAGAGAGGAAGAAGAAAGAAGAGGAAGATAAGGAACAGGAGAAGAAGGAAGCAAAAAAGAAAAAGGTCGAGGAGGACAAGGAAGTGGAGAAGAGGAGAGAAGCACAAAAGAAGAAAGCAGAAGAGGACAAGGCAAGAGAAGTGAAAAGGAGCACTTAGATGGAGACTCCGAAGGCAACCGGGAGTCAAGCTAAACTAGCTGATCTCACTAGTCCTATCGATCTCTAGTCTGCAAGTGAAACAGAGCTAATGCAGAGCATCAAAGTAGCTCAAAAGTGCCTTGAAATCATTCGAAGGAAGGAGCAGGATGTAATACAAGCTATTGTGGAAACTCTTACCGGCTTGATACCCAGTACAAATCTTCCCAACACCAATTCATCACTAGCTAAACTTAAGCTCCTATGCACAATAGTGGATGATCAGGTATAGAGCCTAGAAGAGGTAGCAGAGGCAAATGTGAAGAAGGAGCATCAAAAAGCTCTTAATATAGCTCTGGTGAAGAAGTTCAATGAGCTCCAATTTGAACTGAAGAAAGAACAAAAGGATATAAGGGATGCTCTGGATGAGGGGAATCTGCTACTCAGCAAGATCTGCCAACCCCATCTATTCTATGATGATGTGCTAGCTCAGAAGCAAAAGCTTCAAATATACTTGCAGTCCTACATGAGCACATTCAAGCCACCTTATGATTCCTTTACAACTTATGGGAAAACCATTCACCGGTTTCACATCCAGTCAGCAAAACTGGAGCAAGAGATCAACACCCAGTCTAGAGATTTGCAGGAGCTACAACTGGTTCTACTCCCACAATTGCAAATTCTTCAGAAGTGCTATCTGAACCTGGATGCTTTAACAGTTACATAGGAGATGAGCATAATTGATGCCATGGAAGAACAGGTCTCCCAGATGCAGACAGAAAAGGAAGTTGCCACCTCCCTACTTGAGCCCTGGTCTTTGTCGATGAAACAATTCTTGCAGGATTTTAAATCTATTTTTGACAAATATTATTCCTTATTGTCATAAACTTTTATTTTGAAAATAGGATTGTTTAGCTGTACTTTGTCATTGTTGGCAAAGGGGGAGAAGAATTCTATTTGAGAAAAGTATCTGGTTATCAAAATTTTGATTATATGCTCTGAATATCTCAATGTTTATGCTCTATATGCAAAATTGTTATACATTGTATTGTCAAAGGGATAGTGTATATGCTTAAGGGGATCAATTTTGCAAATGACATGATTTTGTTGTAAAATACTTACATGTCAAAATTTTATTTTCCTAAGTGTTGCCATCAATGCCAAAGGGGGAGATTGTTGGCATTTTTTATGTGTATGTTGTGACTGTCATTGATGGACACACACTTGCATTGAGATCCTCTTTATATGTATGAGTTTGAGCACAACCGATATGTTGTATTATAGTCTTTAGACTATTGATGTTTTGCAGAATGTGTTTCCCATTCTGAAGTGGCATGTTGACCCCAAGTAGTTTGTGGATACCAAGTGGTATGAGGGACTAAAGCGGCATAACACATTTTTACCAGTCTTCATTTTTGTCAAACCGGCAACCGGCATTTTGTATGAACTAGTAATACTCTGTGATGAGTTACCAATTGACATTTTGTGATGAGTTACCATCCACCAATTGTTTGATTGTGCTGACACCTAAATGGTGCCTTTTTGTGTTGTGGTACCAAGTATGTCCAAGTTCATTGAACCTAGGTAATTGTTATGTAATCCTATTGGACCAACATGAAATCAGATTCCTTTATAAGGACATCATGTCTAGGGTTTTAGGTTGTTGATGTGGATATAGCGAAAGTGTATTTTGTTGCTAGGGTTTTAGGTGATTAAGGAGTTAGAGAGAATATGAATGTGTAGAAGACTGAAGTAATGCTAGAGTGCATTAGGAACGAGCTAGCAAGGATCTAACCAAGCAGTTTGTGCTACTAGCTGGATCAAACACTTGTTGATTACTCACATCTTTGACAAGTCTATAGCCCTTAATTGGGTAGGCCCAAAAGCCTTTTGTAAATCCTCTAACAAGGTGGTTCACATCTATGGATCTAAAATCCTCTAGCAAGGTAGTCTTTAATCAGACTTATCTCCTAACAGAGATTAAGATTCCTAACAAGATCTATTCTGGTAAAGAACATTTTAAGACCTTAACCGATCTAACCTTAACTAGTCTAGTTCCTATTCTGCAGATAGTTACATGTGAGTTCCATCTCACCATGGTTTTTCCCATTTGGGTTTCCACGTCAAAATCTCTTGTGTTATGGTGTTTGTACTTCTGTGGGTGAATGCATTATTAATTATTTGGTTTGCATGTTTGTTAACCAGTTTGTCTGCTAAATTGTTTTATCGGTTTACTATCAGTCTTGCAAAGTGTTTAAGTGCAAAGATTTTTGGCATACTAATTCACCCCCACCTCTTAGTATTCATCAGTAGATACCCAAGTTAGCCAGAATGATATAATAGACTTGGGTGATAATGCCATAGATGCTAATGCACGGAAGGGCCCAAAGGGGAAAAGAAAATCCAAATCAAAAAAGGATCAACCAAAATCAAAAAAGGATCGGGAGTGGGATGTGTCGGTGAGGAATTTTCAAATTAATTAGGCATCAAAGTATCAATTCATTGAACTAGTGGAGAATCCAATTGAACATGAGACTGCAATAGAATGCAGGTGTAAGATTTGCACTTGAAAACATAACAAGGAAATTAGGTTGCAGCTAAAAATTGACACCATAGAAAAGCATATGGGTAAAATGTATGAAAAACAAATGATAGATGGAGTTGAAAAATTAGTGATAAGATGAAAAATAAAGGAGGAATGTAAGCATGTGAGGAATGCTGAAGAGTATTATTTTCATGAGAAAATATAGATGAAGTCTGCTAAAGTTAAAGGTTCTATTGGAGCTAGTTTTGGAAAAGCAATGGAAATAGAACAACTAGGAAAAGATGTTCAATTAAGTGTTGTTTTTTATATTTTGAGCAAAGGGCATGCTATGATAGATTCCCCATCAATTAGTGGTTTATTACACTTTTTTAAAATTCCTAACTATCCTAAATGTCATTGGTCTAGTAAACAGTGGATGGGAATGGGCAAGTTGTCTTGCTGAGGTTGAAAAAAAAGATGTAAAGGAAAAAATAAGAGTCAAACCTTTATTGCATTTTCTTTAGATGAAGTTGCGATAGTAGATAATACTTTGTGGGTATGCATGCATGTTTATACTATACAAAATCATGTCTGCCAACCTCATCTACCATCTGTTGCTAAAATAAAGGATAGTGTGACAACAGATAATTTATTTCAACTAGTAAAGAGATGTTTAATTGAATATGGAGGCATGGATGCGATACAGGAGCATCCCCAGTCGATGAAAAATCTTGCATCAATCAAAAATATTTCCTTTGAGTTTTGTTATTGCTTAGTTCCTTATGCATTATTTTGTGTTCTTACCGGTATGTGTCATTAGTTGCTTGTTTTTCATGATAGATCTTGTTTACAGTTTCCTCATAGTTTCATGTGGTTGATTCTAGATTTCTAGTTCATTTGGGTTCTTCTCTGGCATGTTATCACTTCCAATTGGTTGTTTCTGGGTTCTCGGGACAGTTCTTGTGCTTAGCGATTGGTTTTCCTTCATTACTGGTGCAATTCTTGGTGTGTGGATCCATCTTGGTCTTTTTTGATGTTCCTTGGCATGTGGCTAACCTTCCTGCTGATCTGTATCACTTGGTTGTTATTTTCAAGAAACATTTCTTAAATATTAGGGCTAAGCTAATTACACATTTCATTTTTCTACATTGGTGAATATAATCTTTTGAGGCCAACCTAGATATGTTCTGGTGGGTATAAATATGATGTTATGTAATCATTTGTAAGGGTGGAGGAAGTAGAATTTAGAACAAGGATTGAGATTCACATGTTGTGATCTAATTGATCTTTGGAGTCCCGATTGAGTTATTTCTGGCTTGTAGCCTGCATGTAACCAGTTAACTACCAGATGTTCTTTGATGATAATCTGATAATTACCAGATGATTTTTGAAATTTCTAAGGCCTGAATATGATTTATTTGTATGAATTTGTTGTATTTTCTTACTGCTCTCATTGTATCACTCTTGTTGCATAAGACAGTTGACTCTTTTAAGGGTTTTCACCGGTTATGGCTGCATCAATTGGTATTAGAGCTAGTTATGGACTGACTGGTGGAAGAATCATCTGAGGAATTCTGTGAGGTGGACAAATCATTGATTGGAGGAAGGCTTCATGGGTGTTTAATAGATCACCAAAGGTAGGCAATTGAAACTGGTAGTCAGATCATCGAGTTGAGGCAGTTCACCAGAGTGGAAGGAGAGATGCCATCGAGGAGAACAAACCCCCAAAGGGTAGAGCAGATGATGGAAGACTTCAAGAATGGAGTGAGGAATGAAATCCGGAATGCTTTGGCTAGTTTGCAAAGAAACCCTGACTCTGAGAATGAGTATGAGGAAGTCGATGAAGAGCTTGAGGAAGCTAAAGGACCAAAAGATGAGAGAGAGGAAAAATTCCTAAGAGTAGTGGCACAAGAAAGTAAAGTGCATAAAGTTGAGGTTTCTAACTTTTATGGAATGATGAACTTGGAGGATCTAATTGATTAGATCAAAGATTTGGAGAACTACTTTGAGTTTGAGGATGTCAAGGACCCACAAAGAGTCCAGTTGGAATAGACCAGGTTGAGAGGAAATGCTACCTTATGGTGGAAAGAGTTGCAGAAAGACAAAGTGGAGAATGGTGAGTTTAATATCACCCAATGGAGATAAATGGTTGCAAGATTGAAGGCCAAGTTCATATCGGGAGACTATGAACTAGAGTTGTTCAAGAAGTTGTAGAACCTGAAACAGAGAAAGATGAATATAAAGGAATATACTGAGGAATTCTACAAGGTGCTAATTAGATCTGGACATAGAGAGATGGATAGAGAAAAGGTAGCAAGGTACATCAATGGACTTGGTTTTAACATTCAAGATGAGATGAGTATGTTGAAGGTTTCAATAGCTGAAGAAGCTTACCGGTATGCTTTGAAGGCTAAGGAGAAGGTGAGAAAAAGATAACTGAATAAGGGAAAGGAAAAATTCAAGATGAATGATAGTACAAAGAAATTAGATGAATAAGAGGAGTCAAAACCTAAGTGGATTAAAGAACCGAAACAAAAGACACCAAGGAAGAGTAGCAATAGTACTGGTAGAGAAATTCTTGGCAAATGTTTCAAGTGTGGAGAAACCATACATAGATCCTATGAATGTAAAAAAGGAATGGAAAGAAGTTGTGTGGCAAGTGAAGAACTAGATCTGACTATGCACCAAAGCATGGAGAATCCCTTACATTTAGAAGAAAGGATACTGGATCTACTCAGAGGAGGAGTCTTTTCCAAACTGTATGAAAATCAGGTGGTAATTGTTGCAAGGTCATTGTAGATAGTGGAAGTACTAATAATTTAGAATCTGAGGAGATGGTTGAGAAGCTTGGGTTGAAGAAACTTGAGCATCCTCATCCTTATGAAGTAAGTTGGTTACAAGATGATCATAAGGTACAAATAAAGGAGTAGTGTTGGGTGAGTTTCAATATTGGGCCTTTCAGAGATGAAGTTTTATGTGATACTGTGTCAATGAATGTTTATCATGTCTTATTGGGAAAACCTTGGTAGTATGATAGAGGAGATATTTATGACTATAGAAGAAACCTAGTTACCATTGAAAAGGATGGGTAGAAGTTAACATTTATTTCTTTGAAGGAGAAAGAGAAGGAGGTGAAGAACCTGAGTCTTGAGGAAAGTTGCATGAAACCGGTAGCAGAGGTTATACCCAAAGGTTTGACATAACCAGTTTCAAGGGTTATATCAGAGGGTTTGAAGAAAGATTTGATAGAACCAATTGTAAATATTATATCGGAAGGTGACATGAGTTGGCAAAAGGATCTGATAGATGATTCTGATGGATAGATGGAACTGGATGACAAAGAGCTCATGGTGACAAATCGGATAAAGTCTTGCGGCAGAACCAAATTAGGATTGCAAAAACAAAGAAAAAGTATAGAACTGAAGAAAAGAAAGAAAAACCAAGGGAGTCAAAGGTTAGAGAAGGTGGTTGAGGCACCGGGAGAGATAGAGCAGAGATTGGTAGATGAGGAGGATGTTTGGATCAGAAATGAGCATGGCATCTTCATCCCAAATCCTTTTAGATGTTCATGAGTTCCCTCTCATGGAACATTTTTTTTCTACCTAGGTTGTCTGATGTAGGAGCATCCTTGGTTGATGAGACATCTTGCATCAACCAAAAATATATCCTTTTAGTTTTATTATTGCATTGAGATGTAGTTCAGTGAAGGTATGCAGACTTAGAGTGAAGAAAACATAGACAAGAATCAAGAAAGCTCTAAATTTGTTGAGGAGGAATGTCAACTGTAAGAGATTGGTATTTATTAATATTATTACTGTATCTCATCATTCATATTACAAGATAATATTATTATGGTTGATAACTTGATGATATTTTATGAGTGTCAACTTTTTGCAATTAGAATTTAATATTGATTTGTAATTGTATTTTTCAACTTTCTATTTCTAGATTTAAAATAGCATAATAAAGTACCATAATGTGTTTATTGATACAAATATGTTTATTTAGACATGTTGAGAACTTATATTTTCATTAATTCTTTCAAAATATAGCCATATGATATAATTCATTCAATACACCACTCTGTGTGATTCTCCATGCAAAATTCAATACAAAGTTTCAAAACCCTTTGCAAATGGCCCTGAATTCCCTTTTATAGAAACAAGGGAGCAACAATAGCTTGAAGTTGATTTGCAACATGTGAAGACTCAACATCAAAATCAATTACAAACTCAACACAATTTACATGGCCATCATAGGCCAGATTGGTAGTTTAGCAATTCAACAACTGCTACATGTCTCATGTTCAAAAGAGAGAGTTCAAAATTAAATATTATATCAAGCCATGACAAATTAAATATAGATAATAGAAGTGCCCAAAACCTAGAAATCAGAGATATAGAAATGGAGAAATGTTAAAACTTGGGAGAATTTGAGAATACAAATTTATAAGGCTGAAGGTTTGCACTATGCATCATAGGTTGGATTAGCAATAGCGAGTGCTGTCTTTTTCATGTTCATAAAAAAAAGTTATTTCAAACGATGCCAAATTCTAAACAAAAAAATCATGAAACCTTAAAATTAAGAGTAAAAGAACAAAACTGTGCAATATATACTATGATTCTTGAGATTTTTGTGATAGTTTTTGTAGGGTTCTCCACTCTTCGTCTTATGGAAGGTCAATATTCTTTAAACTATGGAAAGTCAACTGCAACTTCGCCAACAATCCATATTTAGAAGAGTGACTTGACATCTCTTTTTCACTCAATACTACATTCAAAGTTGTAAATGGTTTGATGAATTCTAGAAAACTTTGGGGAGTTGTATCCTTAGGAAGCAAGTCTAAATCAGACTTCATTTTTTCCTCCATATGTTTTTTGTAAGATTCTTATCCAATGAATTTATTTGATGGGTCTACAGACTTTGGCAAACCAATTTTAATCAAAGTAGTAGTCTTTTCTTACAAATTCAATATTTTTTTGTCACCTTTATCCATAACTTCTGATGTTTCCCTTAGTTTCTTTCATTTTTGAAGGATAGATGATGTCTTAACTATGGCATCAAAGTGGCTGTTAATTGCCTTGGATTGCAAATAGTTGTCACTGGTACTATAGACTACATGCAAAATTTGTTTTTCCATATCCTCTTTTGAATAAACATGTCTTCTCTTCTCAATGTGCCATTTGATTTTGCAATAAATTAATCTTAGACTTTCATTCAATTCAAACCATTCACACAACTTGTCACTCCTCTGCATTATTTTCCCCCAAATGTTTTCTTGTATATACTTTGTTCTATTTTTCATATTATCTTTCAATCTATGCTCCAAAGTTTTAATTTAATCATTTGCATTGTGCAGGTCTTCTTTCATTTGTGCACATTTTTTTCTTTCTTCCTCTACTTCCTCTTCCAAAAGTTTTTCTTTTTCCTTCTCATGATTATGTATTTTTTTTATTTCGGTACCAACAAAATCATAGCTTTTGTATAATTTTTGTAAATTGGCTTTTACATCATCAATTTTTTTACTGGTTTTAGCCAGTTTTTCCCTTAGTTCCTTCAATTTTGCCTCCATCTTTTCCTTCTTTGCAATTTCTACTGCAAAGCCCGAATTTTTTATCCTTTTCTATAAATCATTGCACTTGTTATCTACTACTTTCCTCTTTCATTTTTTATTTGCCAGGTATACCTGTAACTTTTCTATTTGTTTCTCTAGCTTATTTTTTTCTCTCTCCACCTTTAGCAGTGAAGTGTAGACTAGTTCGTTAGTGTTTTTTGACACACTAATTTTGTCCACATTTTGTACATTGGAAAAATCTATTTGGAGGGTGTTAACATTAAATTCAGAGGGATCTATGTGACTGTGTGATGGATTTTTATCTTTATTTGGGGTTATAACAACCATGAACTCCATCATATTGTTGTGTAGGTCATATGTTGGAAATACCTAGTTCCTTGCAAGTTGTTCCTCTAAACATTTAGTCAAGGCAACCCTCTGCAATGCTCTCTTTTTTTCTTTATTTGCATTTGTTGTGTGTTCAAAATTTTTATAGTAATCACGAAATTGAAAATTTGGGCTTGCTGAAGCAATTTAATGTTTGAAAAGTGAAATAGCAAAGCCTCCAGTTCCACCTATGCTTGTGGTTTTAACTAATTGATTATGAGGAGTACCAATAACCATTCCTGATCCTGTCCCACTTTCACTTGCATGTGTAGTTTTTATAGTCTTTATAGGGGTCTGTTCTAAAGCTATAAATGATAGTTTTGTAGCAGCCATGGCACTCGATAGAGGATTTTGAGTAGTATGAGTATCTACCACTAGTGGCCTCTTGCAAGAGATATTTGTTGTTGCACTTGTCCAACACCAAGACAAGTAGTATCGGTATTAGTTCCCATACCAACCCCACCAATTGCAGTGGCACTTGACTAAACACTAATAGGAATACTATCCCCAAATTCTTCACTAGTGGTAGTGGCACTTGATTCACCACCAATAGGAATACCAAGATGTGGAGGTGGTTGTGGATCTGAACCTCTAACAAATGCAGGTGGAGTTGGAGGGTAATGAGTAGTACCTTTCTGTGATGAATATGATGAATCAAGTCCAATGACTGGTTTAACAGGAGCTTTTGATTTTGAATCCGATGGAATTTTTAACTCAAGTGGAAACCAAATGCCTTCTCCTCTGGGACCTAGACAACCACCTTCAAAAGCCATTTTTTCCACAATGTTTGTCCCTTTCCTATATTTTTCTTTCATAGACTCATTGAGTCCACCAAATTTTGTAGCGACTGTAGTAGTAGTTGGATTGGCCTCAACCTCATACTCATTTTCATCATCACTCCTATCATATTTTTTTGTGTGATGCTCCATATTCCAAAATCTTCTACACTCTTCATCCTCATCAATGGACTCAAATTCTACACTGGTCTTTGGTTCACCGAGATTCTTCCTCACAGTCCAAAAATAATTTATTTTGGTTTGAGTCCAACAATTGTCTTTACATTATTGCATAATTGTTTTGGGAATAAATTTGTTAGATGGATTGGAAAATTTTTGGTAGAAATTGTAGGACCTCCTACTTTGGATGCCCTGCTTTGTTTTCCTCTGTGTGTGCCATGACATAATTTGTGATGAAAATTGTGATGAATACTAAGAGGGGGGGGTGAATTAGTATACCAAAAATTAATGTACTCAAACACTTTATTAGTCTAGCAGTAAACCGGTATAACAGTTTAACTAACAAACCGGTTAACACAAATGCAAACCAAATAAAAAGTAAGGCATTCACCCATAGAAGCACAATCACCATAACACAAAAGATTTTGACGTGGAAACCCAAATGGGAAAAACCATGATGAGATGAAACTCACAAGTAACTATCTGCAGAGTAGTAACTAGACTGGTTAAGGTCATACAATGTTCTTTACTAGAATAGATCCTGTTAGGAATCTCAATCTCTGTTAGGAGATAAGTCCGATTAAAGACTACCTTGTGAGAGGATTTTAGATCCACAGATGTGAATCACCTTGTTAGAGGATTTACAAAGGCTTTTCTAGGCCTACCCGGTTAAGGATTTCTAACTTGTCAAAGATGTGAGTAATCAACAAGTGAATGATCTAGAAAATAACACAATTTACTTGGTTAGATCCATGATAGCTCATTGCTAATGCATTTCAGCATTACTCCAATCTTTAGTAAATCCACACTCTATTACAGTACATAGACTTGATCTTTTCTATTGTAGCGTCCTAAAATTGCGACACTTGCAATTTCAACTGCATTTCGGTCTTCACGATGGCGACGCAACATGCAACCTGAATGGAGACCTCAAAACTTGCTCGCGACACTGAAAACTGCATTTTTCAAGCACCCTGGCCTGAACCTCCTTGCACCCTGCTCTCCCGGGAGGTGGGACCAGAGCGCCCAGTGCCCTGGTCCCCAGGACCATGGCGCCCAGTGCCCTGGTCCCTGGGTCCTATTTTGGGCCCGGTCTCCTAAGGGGCTCGGGTCTTTTTGTTTGCAATTTGGAAATTAACTTTCTCTGGTCGGCCTAAGGTCGGGAAAATCAGTCTATCAGCCCTAAATGACAAGTATATAAACTACATTTGCCTCTCCCATTTGGGGAAGGAGGTCATATGATGAAAAAGGCATGGAAACTATACTCAAACATTCAAGCATTCAAGTAATTGATCATTTCAAGTCTCCATTCAAGGCTAAGTGTTGCATTCAAGACAAGGATTCAACCATTGAAGAGGAGATCACATATCACATACTACATGCTACAACATACAACATACAACATCTAAACCTTCGCACATAAGGATACAAACATCCTTAGAACAAGGTATTAGTACTTGTTTTACAGTCATTTACATTTACAGCTCTTGCTCATTTCTTGGTTAATTCCAAAACCGGGGTTTGACCTAAAGGCAAACCCCCAATCCCTAACCCCCCAATCGTCTTCTCTTTTCTGTGTGTAGGTTGCAGGTACGCGGCTGAAATTGAAGATCTGGAATCCTTGTGCAGAGACGAACAGATCCCCCTTCGTTTCGCAGATTTTTCGGAGGACCGTGGCGCCGGGCGCCATCGTCCTGACAACTTTTGCTCAAATTTACAGGACAGCGCCGTATCAACATTCTACTGCTAATTCCAGGTCCGCAGCTGCATCCTATAACCCGAACTCAGTTTATAAGCGAATCTTTATGACTTTCTATGCATGCTTAGCTTAATTTCCTTAACAACATTCTTTACAAAAGAGGGTAGCCTTGCTTTCCTACCCCTTGAAATTCATTTAGCATCCAATCTTGCATTGCATGGGATTGGATCTTATGAGTTTCAACCCCTCTTTTGAATGTAAAGTCTCTCCCCTAAGTGAAAACCATCGAATCCTAGCGAACCTCCCTTCTCTCTCCTCGGAGTTGGAAGAGGGGGGGAACAACTAGGGTTCGATCATGATTTTCTGCTTTACATTTTGGTGAACCCGACGTGAACATCCTTTCTGATTTTTCATGCTTAGATCTGAAAAAATTGATTACATTTCCATGTTGGATCTTTTGCAAAATTTTAGAGGTGATTGCATAAAAACCCTAAATTTTCTTTTTAGTAATTGAACTTGCGAAATGTCTAAATGTTAATGCCTATTTCAGATCTGCCCTTCTATTACAAATTTTCAATTCATATTTGTGCTTTAATTCTGAAAATTAAGTGGTTAAGTGTCAAAACCCTAATTTTTGAAACCCTCTTGATTCAACCTTTGTCCGACAATTTCATTGATCAAAACATCTCCAAATCAGCTGTAACTTTGGATTCTGCAATAAAATCGCAATATCTTTCATCCCTGAAAATTTGGAAAAAAGTTGCGAGGACCGTGTTGCACTCCGAGCGCCATCGTCCCCGACATTTTTTCCAAAATTTCGGGAGCGAGATCTTGCTGTATTTTCTTGCTAAAATCCAGAATTTTGGCTGATTTTGTCAATTATAACACTTTCAAAGTTACAGTCAAAGTTGGTCTTGCAATTGCTTGGTCTAAGGCTTCTAATCATTCAAAAATCATTGAAATTAAAATTTTGTGTCAAAATTGCATTTTTATTATCATAAATCTGAAAAGTGTGTTATCATTCATTAAAAATTTCAGTGCTTTATTCAAATTCTTGCATTTTGTGACTTTTGAAATTAAGTGCTTAATTACAACAACTTCGATTTCCGCTTTCAAAATTGAATTTTTCATGAAATTGAGTCAATTTTTGAATTTCAAAATTTGCATTGCTTTTGACATTCCCTCTAAAATCATAAAATTCAAAATTTCAGTTTCCCTCTCTTTTTCAAAATTCAAATTTTGCATTTTTCGACAATCTTGATAGGGTTCAATTTTGAATTTGCAACTTTAATTTGGCCTATCTACAGATCGTAAAATCACTCAATTTTTTCGGATTAGCTCTAAAATCACCATACCTTTCATCCCTGCAAATTTCGAAAAAAGTTGCAGGGACCGTGTTGCACTCCGGGCGCCACGGTCCCGGACATTTTTTCCGAAATTTCGGGAGACTGTTGTGATTGCATTTAACAGCTTAAATCCAGAAGATTGGCTGATTTTACTGAAAATTGCTACCTCTAAATTCAAAATCTTCTCTCTCTTTCTAGTGCATGAGTTTTACAACAATAAGCCCTACTTACACTATTCCCGTTAGACGAAGCCTTAGAATTAAGTCCTTCCAAGGTTTAATTACTGAGGAGATGGAACCTAATTTGAATGGTCTTTTTAACGAGGACATGGGTAATTCCTCTAATCCTCCTAATGATGAAGAAGCTCTCCATGAGGTTTCTGTAGAACAACTTTCAAAATTGGATAACCAATTTGACGATTTTCGACAATGGATGTCTCAAGAATACCCTGATAGTCAAGCTCTTCCTTTAATTGAGGGTCTAAAACGTATGCTTCAAAGTGATAAGAATGGAATTGATATTTTGCGTGGTATTGCACACATTGTGGATTCAAATGTGATGCCTATGAAGAGTTGTGCCGAAACCTTAGGTTATACACAACCTCCTACTCAAGACAATCATTCTATTCCTTTGACGACTTCTATTGCTAGCATACCTACTTTTACAACAAACATAATGGCTACTTCTACACAAGACATTCCTCCTATGATCACCAGTCATGGGGGCAATCCCTCTTCTTTAATTAACCCTATTCCTTCATTCAATCCGATTTCTTCATTCGTCCCTTCAATGAGTGTGCCTATTATATCATCACAAATGAACATGACACAAGGGGGCAAGTCATTTAACCATTCCATTCCTCCTTGTAGTGTTCCTCCTGTCCAATCATCTCCTATGACTAATTATCATAGAGTCCCACCACCTTACTCTCTACCTTCTTTCAATAACATAACACCTCCATCTCAATCTAACACATCCAATATGAATTCTTCGACTGAAGCGACCATTAACAATCTAGCACAAACTGTCTCTTCTTTACAACAACAAATTGCCTCTATGAATCAATCTAAGTTTAGTGTGCCCACATTTGATGTTGCGAGCCCACTTTCTCTTGACATTGTCCGAGCTATTCCTCCTAAACATGTTGAAATCCCGCATTTGGAACTTTATAATGGTAAAGGAGATCCTCTAACACATGTTAAGACTTTTCAAACAATTTGTACCAATTTTGCTTATGACCAAAGGTTGCTTGCAAAACTATTTACTAGAACATTAAGAGACAAAGCCCTACAATGGTATTGCTCGTTGCCTTCTTATTCTATTACTTCTTTCGAACAACTTGCAAATGCTTTCATTCAACAATTTCAAAACAATATAAGTCCTAAAGTTACTTTGATTGATTTAATGCATTGTAAACAAGGTGTTAAAGAAAAAGTGACTGATTTCATTGGTAGATATAAGCATTTGTATGCTCAAATTTCTTTTCTAGTGCCTGACAATGATATTCAAAGAATCTTTATTTCTAATTTACAAAAAGATATTCGAGACAAACTTCTGTTTTTTGAGTTTACTTCTTTCCAACAGTTGTGCGCCACTCTTCACAATTATCAACTGACTGTGAGTCAAATGGAACAATCACATCCTATGGCTCCGAGTGATAAGGGTGATAGCAGTCAACAACCATTTGGGAAGTTTAAACTGAACAGAGATTCCATCAAATTCAATGAAAACATCATCAACAACAATGTGAATGCAGCATCAGGTGTGCCTCCTATTTCTAAATTTTTCAAGAAAGAAAGAAAGTATACTCCTTTGAATGAATCATTGCATAGTATTATGAATAAGTTATTGGAACAAAATGTTCTTACTCTTCCTCCTATAAGACAAATTGATCCTGCAAAGATTACTTCACCTTATTTTGATAACAAATCTTTTTGTCAGTTTCATCGTCAGCCTGGGCATGATACTGAAAAATGTTTTTCTTTAAAGGGTAAAATTCAAGATTTGATTGATAATAATACTATTTCTGTTTCTGGAGTGAATGATAAAGGCAACACATCTGTAGCTCCTCCTAACCAAAATCTTTAGATTTTCACTGATCCATTGCCTTCTCATAGCTCTAATGCAATTGAGGCTAATGATTCCTCTCTTTCATCTGATGGTCTTGTGTCTATGACTCCGAATGTGATTAACTTTGTAGAGCAGCAAGAAATCCCTGAAGAACCTTCCATCACATTTGATTCTAGCGAAACCATTAGGGCACCTGATGGTCCTTTATTCATAGTTACAAAAGTCAAGAATACACCTTGTCGTGGAGTGCTTATTGATCCTTCGTGCATGGTTAATGTTATTACTGAAGAATTTCTGTTTACTTTGCAATTGAATCAAGTGATATATGACAAAACAGATGTGATTGTGAAATTATTTGATGCATTTTCTTCTCCTGCAATTGGTTCTATTACATTGCCTATTGAGGTCCATAACAAATCTCTTGATGTGAACTTTGCTATTATTCCATCTTTCGAACAATTTCGTGTGAAGATTGGCTATCCTTGGCTATCTTCCATGAAAGCTATTGCTTCTCCTATTCATAAGTGTTTGAAATTTCCCCACAATGGTGAAGTTGTTACTGTCAATCATAGTCTCTTTAAACCAGCTGAAAGAACCTCTAGTGTTCCTCTTGATTACTTTTGGCCTAAACAATTCCAATCTCTTCCTCCGCGAAGTGATCATCTTTTCAAATCTTATCAAAAGTGGAAAACAGATATGATCCTATCTCTAAGTGAACCTAGAACACCTAAACTTGACATTCCTATCATTCTTGAGAAGGAAGTTCTTCCTTTGAAAGATAAAACTAATGTCTTTCCTCAAGAAGATTCCCAACCCATCCCTATGGATGTGACTATGTCTATGCCTAATAAACTTCCTAAGAGTAGACCTATACCTCCTCGTCATGATGGACTTGGTCTTCTCCCTAAACCAAAAATTCCTCCTTTATATGGAGCAGTTCCTCCTCCTTCTTTTTATAGAGAGAAGAGACCTTCTTCTTCTCCTATTATCCAGCCTAAGAGACCACAACCTAAACACCCAAGTGCTAAGGATGAGAACATTCCTCCTCCTCAATCTTCTCCACTTCCTACTAAGACTAGACGAAATCGTTCTGCACGTGAACGCCGACGAAAGCGTCATCTTAGAGCTCAGGTAGTTGTTTCTCAAACTTTGCAATCTCCAAAAACACCTTCAACAAGCATTATTCCATTTTCTCCTCAGCCGGACATTGAGCCTAAATCTCCTAAACATAAGATGCATGATGGTCTTGATCCTGTGCGAGTTAAAGATCCTATTTTTATAAATCTTGATGATGCTATAGATGAAAATGTTATTCATGATGAACATGTTACTCCTCTTGCTTCTGATAGTGAATATGAACTTGTTGATGTTGATAACCATTTATCTAACGAATTTTCTAAAGCACTTATCCTAGCTCCTAGACAAGAACAATGTGGCTCGGAACATGAACATAGCCCTTGTTTGGATCTTGTGATAGCTCCATTTGTTGTGTTGGATGTTCCTCCTCTAGCGTGTTCCCTGCCTTCCCGAAACATTGATCAGCAAGATCGGGGGGTAGATGACATGCTAGACTAGTTACATTAGCATAGCAGATTCTCTCCCCCTCTCTTTTGTTACTTCTTCTATATGTTATTTTCATTCTTCTATTTGTTGTCCTTGGTGTTGTCTACTTGAGGACGATGCAAAGCATTGAGATCTCTCGATCTCTCTCATGTTGACTCAAAAGACACATGTGTTCCCTTCTTCTAGGTGACCTTCCTTGATTGGGGAATGAAGAACAATTATGCATACATACATATGATATATATACATGAATTATCATACAGCATACTGACCCCGAGGAAAGCGAAGTCACCTCGTGCTTTGTGTTTTGTGTCTATTATCCTTGGGTTTATCTCACACTTGGGGGCTAAATCCTTGTGATAACGTGCTCCTTTCTCATTTCTTATATGTATCACTACGTTAAAATAATCACCCCCTGTGAGGCGTGTGCGATCGCTTTAACATAGGGGGGCATACATCCCGTTCATATCTTTTCAAGATACTTGAAAATTTCTTGGTAAATTTAACCTTGCCTTGAAAATTTTTGATATCTTTCTTGCATGACTCATAGTCAGGGAACCTTACTACTGACAGTCATGGTTCTCCCTCGTGATCTTCCCTTTTACTTTGTCAATCGAAGTTGTAAGATCCTTAGTCCACTGGGGGCTTGGTGTGTCTTGCCTCCTTGACGTGGTGAAAGTCTTTCAATGTTGTTTCCTTGTACTTTACCAGAAGTATGAGCGTACGCTTATACTCCCGCTAAAGTGGGGGCTAAATGTAGCGTCCTAAAATTGTGACACTTGCAATTTCGACTGCATTTCGGTCTTCACGATGGCGACGCAACATGCAACCTGAATGGAGACCCCAAAACTTGCTCGCGACACTGAAAACTGCATTTTTCAAGCACCCTGGCCTGAACCTCCTTGCACCCTACTGTCCTGGGAGGTGGGACCAGAGCGCCCAGCGCCCTGGTCCTTCAAGACCAGGGTGCCCAGTGCCCTGGTCCCTGGGTCCTATTTTGGGCCCGATCTCCTAAGGGGCTCGGGTCTTTTTGTTTGCAATTTGGAAATTAACTTTCCCTGGTCGGCCTAAGGTCGGGAAAATCAGTCTATCAGCCCTAAATGACAAGTATATAAACTACATTTGCCTCTCCCATTTGGGGAAGGAGGTCATATGATGAAAAAGGCGTGGAAACTATACTCAAACATTCAAGCATTCAAGTAATTGATCATTTCAAGTCTCCATTCAAGGCTAAGTGTTGCATTCAAGACAAGGATTCAACCATTGAAGAGGAGATCACATATCACATACTACATGCTACAACATACAACATACAACATCTAAACCTTCGCACATAAGGATACAAACATCCTTAGAACAAGGTATTAGTACTTGTTTTATAGTCATTTACATTTACAACTCTTGCTCATTTCTTGGTTAATTCCAAAACCGGGGTTTGACCTAAAGGCAAACCCCCAATCCCTAACCCCCCAATTGTCTTCGCTTTTCTGTGTGTAGGTTGTAGGTACGCGGCTGAAATTGAAGATCTGGAATCCTTGTGCAGAGACGAACAGATCCCCCTTTGTTTCACAGATTTTTCGGAGGACCGTGGCGCCGGGCGCCATCGTCCCGACAACTTTTGCTCAAATTTGCAGGACAGCACCGTATCGACATTCTACTGCTAATTCCAGGTCCGCAGCTTCATCCTATAACCCGAACTCAGTTTATAAGCGAATCTTTATGACTTTCTATGCATGCTTAGCTTAATTTCCTTAACAACATTCTTTACAAAAGAGGGTAGCCTTGCTTTCCTACCCCTTGAAATTCATTTAGCATCCAATCTTGCATTGCGTGGGATTGGATCTTATGAGTTTCAACCCCTCTTTTGAATGTAAAGTCTCTCCCCTAAGTGAAAACCATCGAATCCTAGCGAACCTCCCTTCTCTCTCCTCGGAGTTGGAAGAGGGGGGGAACAACTAGGGTTCGATCGTGATTTTCCGCTTTACATCTATTAAGATCACACATACAAGAACTTATCAACCACTACAGACCCTAACAGCTACACACACACTAAAACCTTAGACATGATGTCCTTAAAAGGAATCTGATTTCATGTCAGTCCAATAGGATTACATTGCAAGTTCCTAGGTTCATTGTATCTATACACATTTGGTAACATGGCACAAAATCGCCGTCAAAGTGTCAATGGATTGTAACTCATAACAAAGATATACCGGTTGGTAACTCATCACAGAGTATTACCGGTTTATACAACTTTACCGATTGCTGATTGGTAACTCAGAGTAATACCAGTTTAATAGATTACCTGTTGGTAACTCAAAGTAATACCAGTTTAATAGATTACCAGTTGGTAACTCAGAGTAATACCAGTTTAACAGATTACCGGTTGGTAGAAATGAAGACTGGGAAAATCATAACTGTCGCTTCTAGTTCCTTTGCTCCATTTCTCTTGAGATCCTCAAACTGCTTGAGGTCCTCATGCCGCTTGAGATCAGTAAACACTTTCTACAAGACACTGATAGTCTAAAGACTATAACATAATACCGGTTGAGCATAACTCATTCATACAAAAATTTATCTCATAGAAAGTGTGTGTCCATCAATGACAATCACAACATAATCATCAAAAATGCCAACAATCTCCCCCTTTGGCATTGATGGCAACACCTAGGAAAAATTTTGACGTCTAAGTGTTTTTACAAAAAAATTGCCAGAATGAAGAATACTCCCCCTAAGCATATACACTATCTCTTTGCGAAAAAAAAAGGTGTATACTACTTCCTTACAGAGATAAACATGAGTATACATAGGCATGCATCAAAATTTTAAATACCAAAATAGTTCTCCCCCTTTGCCAGCAATGACAAAATACAGCTGAATAACCCATTTTTCTATTTAGCTAAAAAAATGTTTATGACAATAAAGAGTGAAACTTGTCAAAAACTGATTTAAAGTCCTACATAAATTGCTTCATGGATAAGGACCATGACTCAAGTAATGAAGTAGCAACCTCATTCTCTGTTTGCATGTGGGATACTTGTTCCTCCATGGCATCCAAAGTACTCATCTCTTGAGTAACCATCAAGGCATCCAGATGGAGATAACACTTCTGAAGTATTTGTTGTCTTAGTAGTAGAACAAGTTGTAGTTCCTACAAATTGTTAGTCTGGTTGTTGATCTCAAAATCAATTCTTGCAGCCTAAAGTTGAAACTGGTGAACAGTTTGCCCATAAGTGGTAAAGGAGTCATATGGGGTCTTGAAGGTGCTTATGAATGTTTATAGATCAGTTTGCAGTTTGTCTTTCTAGGCAAGAACATCATCACAGAATAGATGGGGTAGACATATCTTACTAAGCAGAAATTTCCCCTCATCCATTGCATCTCTAATGTCCTTTTGTTCCTTTTGTAGATCAGACCAGAGCTCATGTAACTTTTTCACCAAGGCAGTGTTCAAAGCCCTTTGATTTTCCTTCTTGGCATGTGCTTTGGCAACCTCTTCTAGGCTTTGTACCTAGTCCTCCACAACTATGCATAAGAGTTTCAGCTGGGCCAGAGAGGAATCGATATTGGGGAGGTTGGTACTGGGTATCAAACCGGTAAGAGTGTCCACTGCAACTTGGATCACGTCTTGCTCTTTCTTCCTCCTTATCACCTCTAGGTATCCTTGAGAAAGCTTAATGCTTTGTAGTAGCTCCGATTCATTAGCAGATTGGAGGTCAATGGGATTGGTAATGTCAACAAATTTGGCTTGACTATCAGTTGCCTTTGGGGTCCCAGGCTATGTGCTTTGTGTCGCTTCCTCCTTCTCTTTGGCTCTTAACTTATCTTCTTCTACCTTCTTTCGCTCCTCTACTTCTTGCTTTCTTTTCTCTTCTTCTTCTCTTCTTCTTTCCACTCCTTTTCTTCTTCATCCTTCTTCTTCTTCTCCTCTTCCTTCTTCTTCTTCTCCTCTTCCTGCTTCCTCTTATCCTCTTCTGCTTCTTCTTCTCTTCTGCCTTTCTTTTCTCCTCTTCCTTTCTCTTTTCTTCTTCCTGTCATTTCTCTTCTTCTTTATTTTCTTCTTCCTTCTTCTTCTCTTCCTCTTGTTTCTTTTCTTCCTCTTCTTTTCTTTTCTTTTCCTCTTCTCATTTCCTCTTCTCTTCCTCTTTTTTCTTTTCTTCCTCTTTTCTCTTTTTCTCTTCTTCTGCCAGTTTCTTCTTCTCTTCTTCCTATTGCTTCTTCTCTTTCTCTGCTTGCTCCTTTGTACCCTTTTCTTTGTCCTATTTTTCCTATCCTACCACTTCTGATGGTGTACCTAGAGTGACATTTTCATCATTCAAGGCATCAACATCAATAGGGTCCATTTGATCAGTGACCTCTTCTCCTTCACTATCATATACCTCATCTAGTTTATTGGTTGTCAGTTCTTGCTCAACTTTCCTGTTGGCTTCAGCCACTTGAAGCAACCTTAAAGTGGCTTGAGCATGAGAGTGAATATCTTTTACCACTATAGGAGCTTTTCCTTCTAGCAACAAGAGTCTCCTTCTTCTCATGAAGAAGAGGCCCTTATATCTTTCCACTACTTCATAAAGTTCAATTTTAGGCACATTAGGAAAGTATTGTGCAAATACTTCCTCTCTTATTTTCTGTTCCTTCTCTATGGCAATGCACCACTTGTTATCTAAAGAGTTATACAAAGAATCAGGTGCCTTAGATTTAATTTCTGATGGCCACCGGTCATTAATACATAAATAATTGATGACTTCCTATTCAACTTCCTTCTTTTCATCATCATTAAAATCATCAAAGAACTCTTTCAAATCACCAAGTACTTTTCTTCTAATATTCTTAATAGTTCTTTGACAATGTGTCAAAGGTTTATAGGAGGAAATATCAATATTTATCAGTGTAGATGTTTGTTGGCATTTTTGATGATTATGTTTTGATTGTCATTGATGGACACACACTTGCATTGAGATCACTTTTATATGTATGAGTTATGCTCAACCGGAAATTGTTTCCAACCGGTATGATGTATTATAGTATTTAGACTATCATTGTTTTACAGAATGTTTTTACTGGTCTAAAGCAGTATGTTGACCCCAAGCGGTTCAAGGATCTCAAGTGGTACGAAGGATCAAAGCGACATAACACATATTTCCTAGTCTTCATTTTTGTTAAACCGGCAACCGGTATTTTGTATGAACCGGTAATACTCTATGATGAGTTACCAACTGGCATTTTGTGATGAGTTACCATCCACCAATTGTTTGACAATGCTGACACTTTAATGATGTTTTTTGTGTCGTGTTATAGAATATGTCTAGATGCATTGAACCTAGGAAATTGTAATGTAATTCTATTGGATGGACATGAAATCAGATTCCTTTATAAGGACATCATGTCTAGGGTTTTAAGTTGTTGCTAGGGTTTAAGGTGGTTGATGAGTTAGAGAGAGTGTGAATGTGTTGAAGATTGAATTAATGCTAGAATGCATTAGGAACGAGCTCTCAAGGATCTAACCAAGCAATCTATGCTATTTGCTAGATCACTCACTTGTTGATTACTCACATCTTCGACAAGTTTGAAGCCCTTAACCGAGTAGGCCCAAAATCCTTTTGTAAATCCTCTAACAAGGTGGTTCACATCTATGGATCTAAAATCATCTAGCAAGGCAGTCCTTAACTGAACTTATCTCCTAACAAAGATTGAAGATTCCTAACAGGATCTGTTCTGGTAAAGAACATTGTATGACCTTACCCGATCTGACCTTAACCGGTCTGGTTCCTATTCTGCAGATAGTTATTTGTGAGTTTCATCTCACTGTGGTTTTTCCCATTTAGGTTTCCATGTCAAAATCTCTCATGTTATGGTGTTTGTGCTTCTATGGGTGAATGCATTATTTTCTATTTGGTTTGCATGTGTGCTAACTAGTTTGTCTGCTAAACTCTTTTACTGGTTTACTGGTAGTCTAGTAAAGTGTTTAAGTACAGTAATTTTTGGCATACTAATTCACCCCCCCCCTCTTAGTATTCATCAATGTTGTCGGTTCACTCTTTGTCTTTTTCTTCATTTTCCTAGTCTTCTTAGGTTGTTCTTTAGACACAGTGTCCTCTAAGTCTTGTGTGGTGTCTTTTGTCTTCCACTTTCTCTCAAAGACTTTGGCAGGTGCAGCTTCCGATTTCTTCTTTCCTAGTGACCGCTTCATCACTTTGGGACTTGCTGTGGTAATCGATGTCGATATTGAAGGCACTGCCTTTACCTTTTTTACTGATAGTTCCTCAACCAGTGTAACACTTTCCAAATAGGTGTTAGTTCTCTTTGCCTTTGGATCAAGGGGCAAGGCGAGTAGGGTAGAGGCATACCCATCTAGCATGTCATACCTAACCTCATATCCCATTGGTTCCACTTCTTCCTATCTAGGCTCACTGCCTCCATTATGCACTCATCAACTCTGATGGGGAAGCAGATGTCATCTTCATATTTCTTGACAATATCACCTAATATTCTCACTCTTTGGCTCATTTTGTGTCTGAACTCATCAAAGTATTTGTTTAGAACTTTTGGATAACTGGTTCCAACCGCTTGAAGGCTTTCCTTGATTTTCTTTGTAACCGGTTGGTCGGTAGACCATTGAATATCTCTGACTTCTGGGAAGTAACCTTGGAAGTAGAAGAACAACCCAACCAGTAGTTGTCCAAACTTAAATCTCAAGGCATTGTCATGTTTAATCAACTTTAGGTTCACCAGAAGTTGCCTTTGCATACAGGTGCATAAGTCAAATGATGCATTTTCCATAATCATCCGGTAGGTAGCATTTACTGCTGTAGCAGAGATAGAGTTGATCCTACTAGCATGGAACGTCCAGTATCTTATTACCATACATGCATATTTGACCAAATCATCCTTGATGGAATTAACTGTCATTCCCCGTGAGTTGCTCACTGAACCGGTGAGCTTGGTCATTTTTGTCTTATTGATCTTCCTTAGGGCTGGCACTTCACTGATGTTACAAAAACTAGTGATGGCATGAATTACTTCCGGTGTGATGTCATGTGTCCGCTCTAAGTAGATTTTATCATCGTGCACTCTGCTCAGAATGATGTAAATGTGATTATCTGAAAAATCTTCAAGGAAATAGATTGCATTTTGAAGCTTCTTCTTTTCTAGGATGCTAAATTCCAGTTTAATCTTCTTATCTTCCTGAAGAACAAACTCAACTGGGAATGGATTACAAGAGATCCTAAGTCTTCAATTTTACTATCAATGTAATCGAAAATGCCTTCCTCCACTATAACACCAGCGAGTATCTGAGATAGGGCATTGTATTTTGCCTTCCGTTGAATGAAGTCTACTGGATCAACGGGTGCACTAGGGATAGAGTGTGATGTGGAAGCCATGATAAATAGAGAAATTTGAGAAATACCTTCGTAATTAAGAATTTAGGGCTTGCAATTTACACTTCGTCACACACTCCTTTGGTTGCTGAAATACCACTTTGTGCTCTACACTCGAGCAATTGATATTCGCTTCTGATTCTTCTTCAAAATTTTGAGAATTATTCGAATCACAATCCAAATAGCTTTTCGTCGCTTAGTGCCAAAAAAAAATTCTTTGCTCAGGAACTGATAAGTGAAAAATGACTTGAAAAATCCTTTTAAACAAGTTCTCCACCTACCATAATAAATGCTCCACTATTAGGGCATAAACCCTAATTTTCCTTTTACCATTTACAGTCTTCTTCCATTTGACAGGTATCACTTACCAGTTAAGGTCTTTTACCAGTGTAAACCGAGGGTTTGAAACATTTCACTGTTTGCTCCCCCTAAGCTTTTCTGATGCTTAGTTTGTCAGTTCAACGACTTCCACACTAGGTGCAAAAACTGGTTCTTCTTGAATCACTTCTTCTGGCTTCTTCTTCCAAGTTTTATTCATATCTACTTGGATGGTTTCAACATCTACCTTTCCTTCCAGAGTGACCGATATATCATCCAATATATTCTTTCTCATTCTGTAGAATCTTGCTATATGACCCAGTTTGTTGCAATGATAGCAAATCATTCCAGGTGCTCTCCAAGGTCCATTGTTCATGTTTCCATTCTTCCTTATGCATGTTGTAGCAGTGTGACCATTTCCATGATAGATAAAATAGGTTGCTCTCCATCTAGTTGCTGCTTGATAGCCACTGCTTCCTGACTGATAATTATAGGTATTAAACCAGTTTGGGTTCTAGTTCCTAGAGGGTTTAGAAAAATCTCCTTTACTCCTTTAAGGATACCTTCCGGTGTTGTGCATGACAGATCTGCATTCAAATGCTCTATGCCCAAACTTGTTGCATGCATAAAAATTACCATTGAATCTATTGGGTCTAGGCTTATCATTTAGCAAATAAGGAAATTTTTTGTAAGCCTTACTTCTACATACATTAGCAGTGTGTCCTTCCTTGAGACAATTAAAGCAAATAGGTTTGAAATTTTGCTTACCTTTATCCTTTGGCATTGGTTGTTTCTTTGATACTCCATCTTTTGTTCCAGAGGTCTCACTTTCCTCATATCCAGAGAAACCAAGTCCATTGGTATTCTTTATCAGTTTAGCTAATTCAAGCTTCTGCTCTAGCCTGACAGTGCTCTTATTAAATTTGGCAAGTATTTCCTTTGACTCGGTATGTTCTTTGGTAATAGCAGCATTGGCTTCCTTCAAGGTTGCATTCTCAGAAACAGCCATGTGTAGTTCACCTTGCATTTCTTCCTTTTCCATTTTATTTTCATGAAGATGAGCGGTAAGTGCACTGATCTCTTGCTTCAGCTTGGAGATCTCATGATCTCTGTCTTTTACCAGATCTTCAGCTTTCCTCTAGTTCTCAAGCTCTTGACACATTCTGATAGTTAGTCCTTCAAGTTCCCTTCTTAGGTTGGCATTGGACTCATTTAGTTTTTCAACTTCTTGAACTAGTGCTTCCATGTCTGCTTCATTAGAAGAACTATTTTCAGTTAGCTCCATCAATTTTCACCATGCTCTCTTCTTTTTGCCTGAGAGACCCTATATTTGACTTTAAGTCTAAGTGAGCCGATGAGTAAGTTTTCTCACAGTGTATTCCCCCATATCTCTTTCCAAGTGGTTAGACTTATAAAAAGGTTGGCTTTGATACCAATTGATGAATACTAAGACGGGGGGGTGAATTAGTATACCAAAAATTACTGTACTCAAACACTTTATCAGTCTAGCAGTAAACCGATACAACAATTTAACTAACAAATCGGTTAACACAAATGCAAACCAAATAGAAAGTAAGGCATTCACTCATAGAAGCACAATCACCATAACACAAAAGATTTTGATGTGGAAACCCAAATCGGAAAAACCACAGTGAGATGAAAATCACAAGTAACTATCTGTAGAGTAGTAACCAGACCGGTTAAGGTCATACAATGTTCTTTACCAGAATAGATCCTGTTAGGAATCTCAATCTCTGTTAGGAGATAAGTCTAATTAAAGACTACCTTGTGAGAGGATTTTAGATCCACAGATGTGAATCACCTTGTTAGAGGATTTACAAAGGCTTTTCTGGGCCTACCCAGTTAACGATTTCTAACTTGTCAAAGATGTGAGTAATCAACAAGTGAATGATCTAGAAAATAGCACAGTCTGCTTGGTTAGATCAATGATAGCTCATTGCTAATGCATTTCAGCATTACTTCAGTCTTTAGTAAATCCACACTCTATTATATTACATAGACTTGATCTTTTCTGTTAAGATTGCACATACAAGAACTTATCAACCACTACAGACCCTAACAGCTACACACACACACTAAAACCCTAGACATGATGTCTTTAAAAGGAATTTGATTTCATGTCAATCCAATGGGATTACATTGCAAGTTCCTAGCTTCATTGTATCTAGACACATTTGGTAACACGGCACAAAATCACCATCAAAGTGTCAGTGGATGGTAACTCATGACAAAGATATACCGGTTGGTAACTCATCACAGAGTATTACCAGTTTATACAACTTTACCGATTGCCGGTTGGTAACTCAGAGTAATAATAGTTTAATAGATTATTGGTTGGTAACTTAGAGTAATACCAATTTAACAAATTACTGATTGGTAGAAATGAAGACTAGGAAAATGATAACTGTCGCTTCTAGTTCATTTGCTCCATTATGCTTGAGCTCCTCAAACCGCTTGAGGTCCTCATGCCGCTTGAGATCGGTAAACACTTTCTGCAAGACACTGATAGTCTAAAGACTATAACATAATACAAGTTTGAAACAAATACCAGTTGAGCATAACTCATTCATACAAAAAGTGATATCATAGCAAGTGTGTGTCCATGAATGACAATCACAACATAATCATCAAAAATGCCAATAAATTCTTCTGTTGAAATTTTATTGTCAGCAAATTTTTTCGCCCTTTGTTTACCTCATCCCAAGAGTTCATGTTTCTAAGCTTTTGTAGCAATGGTTTACTTTCATGTTGACATAATCCTAAAGAATTCCCATTTTTCTTAAGCCTTTCTTGAACTACACCGATTGGATCATACTGCCAGAGACCCTCATCACCAAAGCTGAAAACTGTCAAAAAATAATGTGCCACATTAAATGCTTTTCTCTCAAATGTGAACCCTCCACATGAGAAAGGTAAGGAAGGAAATATTCTCTTCTTTTGCTGACCATGAAAGTGCCTATCTATGCTCTCCAACTACCATACATATTCCAATGCAAATACCCTCTTTGTCACATGTATTGGAATTATGTAGGGTTTTACTGCTGATCCGTAGAACCTTAACACAGTGTATTCTTCCATGAAGAACCAGTCAGCTAATTGCATTTGACTTCCGAGTTGAATGCAATCTCCATAAGACACAAGCAATCTAAGCATTGGAGTGCTTGTAATTTCATTATACATTGGTGCCAAAAATAAGTCTACAAAATGGTTGTAGTTCTTTCTGTTATCATGCATCCTTATCTTAGGTGTCCATTCATATATTGGACACTATGTTCTATTCTAAGTCTTCTCATCAATCTTATAGTTCACAATGTGAAGATTGTTGGTCTTGAATAATGCACAATACTTGGATAGAAGAAGATAGAAGAAGTAGGATGAGAACCTAAATGTCTTACATAAACCTTTTTTTATCATTAGTAATTGTTTTTGTATGGATTGAACAACGTTCTCAACAAAATTATATCTTACTGGTTGACTTACACAATGGATATTAAAAATCATTTCAAGAAGGCTAGCACCCACTTCCCTATCATTTTCCAATCCTAGGCAAAATGTCAGTAAGGAAATAGTATCCTAAACCCATGGAAAAAAAATGTTATAATCATAAGGAGGCTTATGATTCTGATCCAATGGAGTACCACACATTATTAGATCTTTGATAAATAAATCTCTATGACTTGGATCGAGACTCTCATATTTCTCTGCCAACTTTCCTAGGTCAATATGGACGTTTGAATTTTGTGCTTCAAACCCTAGGTTCAACAAATAAGCAAATTCTCCTTTGGTTATGGATAAAATTTCCTCTTTTGTATTTTTATCGGCAATTGCTTTTTTATCTTCATCATAATTTTCAATGTAGACCATGACAAATTTAGGGCAAGGGAATACGTCAAGTAACAGCATGCTTCCCAATCCAACATCCCGCGATGCAATTTAATTCGTTCTTTGTTTTAACCTTGTGTTGAAAACAATAAATTTTGCCCTATTTGGATCTCCTGCCTTATTAGAAAATGCATATCTAATTTCTATGATATACTTTTTACTATGGATAGTAGGGTCATAAATATCATGGTATTCATCAGTGAAACCTGGCGTTTTAACAGTTCGGTTAGGTATATTTTTTTATTCACTTGGATGTTTGTTAAACTATTGCTTTCCAGTTTTCCCATCGTTGTTACTGTTAATAATACAAAATAATGATAGATACAAGCCTGAAAATGCTAACCCTCTAATTGAACCATGATATTCAAAAAAATAAAAAACGCGGGATGTAGGTGTTCTATATTTTACTTGAAATTTCTATTTCACTAGATTGGCGCAGACAGATTCTGTTGCATTCCTCAATCTAGTAGCGGTTTTTGAATCTCCTTGGATTACTGGTTTGTCCATGAAATGAAATATGATTAAGAGTCACTTATTTTGAAAACACCAAAAAGTTCAAAAGTAATACCTAAATGGTAAAATTTCTAGAATCATGTTGTAATTTTATAAATTATTATTAATATCTATTTGTCACCGAAGGACAAAATATCCATTGCTTCAGTCTAAATTCTGAGGATAGTGAACATGTCACTAGACTTGAGTCACTTTTCCGGACTGTTTTTGAAGTCTTTTTAATCCTTTTCAACTTCTACCCTGAATAGAGTTTAATTTTAGTTAATTAAATGTAAAATGTTCAATTCCGGGTCAAGTTCTCAAAAATGTGTTTACTTCCCACATTCGGGCCGAAATCCACCCTAAGGCATTGATCTGTGCTCATCCAATGGATGATGGTGTCTGTTGTCAGTTGTTGTGGGTCCCAAGACTTTTGCCATTTTTCGGCCACGTCACTAGACTTGAGTCACTTTTCCAGACTATTTTTGAAGTCTTTTTAATCATTTTCAACTTCTACCCAAAATAGAGCTTTTTAGACTTAATTATAGTTAATTAAATGTAAAATGTTCAATTTTGGGTGAAGTTCTCACAAATGTTTTTACTTCCCACATTCGGGCTGAAATACACCATAAGTCATTGATTTGTGCTCATCCATTGGGCGATGCTATATGTTGTCAATTGTCATGGGTCCTAGGACTTTTGCCATTTTTCGGCCATGTCAATAGACATGAGTCACTTTTTGGGAATGGTTTTGAAGAATTTTTAATCCTTTACAACTTCTACCCAAAATAGAGCTTATTATAGTTAATTAAGTATACAATTACAAATTTAGAATTTAAATATACTTAATTAAATGTTTATCATTTATGGAAGTCTTCCATTAGAAGTTTGCAAAAAATGTTTATTGTTCCCACATTCAGCCTGAAATACACCTCATGTTGTTGATCTGTGCTCATCTAACGGATGACAATATCCTTTGCCAGTTGTCATGGGTCCCATTATATATAGTATTTATGCAACCCAAATGCCACATCACTTGACACTTCATCGTCCCATGGGCCATAACCTTTCTTTCCTATTGGTGTTCAATGACACATATTTTTTGTGAAATTTTGCAAAAACATTTAGAGATCCCACATTCTCCCCAAAATAAACCTTAAGTCGTTGATCTGAGCTCATCCTGTAATGCCCCGCCAGGAAACCCCTAAAAGGTTTAAGTTAAAAACACTTAAATAGAGTGTAATTTTTTTTTTTTTTTATAATATTTAAGAGCGTTAATGAAAGGGTTACAATATTAAGATAGATTGAAGTGATCTCAAGTTATCTCTATCTAGATAACACAGCGGAAGGCTAAAATGATCCTAAGGAGTTTCCCAACGCGATTACACAACTTTACACCTAACTCAACTTGCGTCATTAGATCCTTTAAACTGGATATCTTTATTACGGGATAATGCATAGATCTTAATTACAAATGTGTTCAATGGTTTGACGTCTTATAATTTTAGGAAGAGATCATTTACTTTAGGCAGTTAGGGGGCCATTGAGAAGTTATTTATTCATTGCACTTTAATTCATAATTACATTAGGAGGTCTCCAAATGGGTTCAAGCGTTTTAAATATAACAAAGTTCATTCGTTAGAGTTTTAAAATAACCATCCACACTTGACATCCCCCTTTAATGCTATAAATGTGCTTAATGAGATTCATTCATTTAAGGCTAAACTATGATTAGTAAAGTGAGGATTCCTTCATTTAATTTCAAAGTGTTCACCCACATTTGATATCCTTTTTAAAATATTAAACAGTATGGTTAATAAGGAGAATTTTCGTTTCTTAAGGATTGACCACAATTAATAGAGTGAAACCCCTTTATTCGATTTCATGCGTAGCCAACTAATGAGTTGCAGCTCTTAAATGAAAGATAAAATGTGAGTAGCCATAAGAGTCATTTGAAGTTTTAAAATAATACTACTAGATTGGCTAGAATCATTACGTTGAAAATGTATCGAGCCACAAGAGTTCATCCTTTACCTTTAAGATGTAGTTAGCTAGATAATATCTTACATTTCAAGATTAGAGTATAAGTTCCAACAGATGCTCTTTCATTGGGATTGAATTACAATTATCTTGTTGCAAATCATTTTTTTTTATTGTTAAATGAATATAATGTGAGAGAGATTCTTATATTAGATTTATTGTATCAACAACTAATTGAATCCCTTCTTTTTCAGTTCATCTTTAACAATCATAAAGAAATTCATTTGTTGGGGTTATAATTAGGGTGGACTAGTTGAGTTACACCAATTATCCAATTAAATTTCGGTAAGGTTGATTTGTTAAGATTAAACGTAATTGACCAAACAACTATATCCAATATAATGAAACATAATTAACATGACGTTTCCCATTCTAGTTCAATCTTAGCAAACATGAGGGATTCCTTTTATAAAGATTAACATATGGGTTTTCTAGTTGGGTTCACCCGGTTTTAGAAGTAATCTGGTGAGGGTTAATGATTAAAACTACAACATAAATTACTAAGTATATTCATTCAATACACAACATGGATATTTGATTGAGTCCACACGAATATCAATTTACTCTGGTGAGGTTTATTGTTAAGATTAAAACATGAAATAACTTAACATATTTACTCAATGCAATGAAACAGAATTGACATGGCGAGATTCGTTTACTAAGGTAAAGGATAGATAGTTCTATTATGTTCATCTTTTAGATTTCAATTTAAGAATTGTGACATAATTTTATTTTTTTTTAAACCTTGTTTATCCCTTTTACATTCATTCCATTAACATACTTTTTAACAATTAATCCAATGAAGTAATTCTATCTAGATTTCTTCCTCTATTACCATTTAAATTAACATTACCAATTTATTTTTTTCCACACTTTAATTTCAATATTTAAATACCATGCCCTATTCATAATTCCCAACGTTTTATGATCTTGAATAACTACGTTTATCCATATGAAAAATGTTATACATTCAAATTTGAATTCATTTAATTTACACCATACACTTTGCAAAAATACAACCATTCAAGATAATTTAAAACATAAAACAAGTACGCTAAAAACATCACATAACACAGGTATGATCTCGGAGTTCACCCCGGATGGGCTACATCTCCGGGTCTGCTCAACTGCAAGACCCTTTTGGTATTTATTATAGTTAAGGTTACATAATTACATGTCTTTACAATCTTGCCTTTTAGGCGAACACATACACCATTCCACCTCTACCTCGTTAGTTTATTACATAGTGATCCCTTTTAAAAAGCGGGTCAAATTAAAACATAACAAAGAAGACAAACAAACCAAAATTCTATTATTTGACGGTACCCTAACTAGGGTTTTGATCGACTTATGACCAAAACTAGCATATCAAGTCTTACTATAAACTAACCAATTTAATTACAGCATTTTAAACTGCAAGGACATCACCCGGAAGATGCATTTGTTTACCCATATCATCTCTATCCACAATTGTTGGTCGAGTTTATGGTTTTGATAATTTAACTATATTTAAAAATGTGTATTAGACCACCGCTACTAATTAGTTCATGTTATTAATAAATATTAACTCGATTATGGCGTAACCAATATGAAGTTAAAAACTTGCATTAGAGAATGGATTTTCTACGTGTTGATCCTCTAAAATCCAAACATATTATGCGCTAATTTTGAAATTAAATGAGATAAGAACTGAATTTAGAGTTACATAATAACTAGGAGATTAGATTTAAATCTCTAATACTGATTTTGAACTCAGTTAATAATCAGAATTTTTTTTCCTTTTTATTTTTTTTATATAACATACAAATAACTTTCTTTCTTTCCTTTTTTTTTCTTTTTTAAACAAATTATATAATATAATAAAAATAACAATAATTAAATAAAACAAATAAAATAAACTAATTTTTTAAATTTCAAAAAAAAGAGAGGGAGAGGGTACCCACGTGGACATCCACGTGGGCCCTCCCCCCCTTTGGCAGCCTAGCTACCTTTGGTAGCGCTGCTACCAAATGGTAGCAAGGCACTACCAAAGGCAGCGCTGCTACCATTTGGTAGCAGCTTGCTACCAACTAGTAGCTACTGCCGTGGGGGCAATAAAACCTGTTTTTTTTTTTTTTTAATTTTTGTTTTTGTTTTTAAAATATATTTTGTTATGGTAAAAACAGAAAAATAGTCATAAAAAATATAACAATTTCCAGAAGAGTAACTCAGTCTCACAGATAGGGGTTAAAAAAAAACGTTTTCCAGCAACCTCTTTATTTGTTTATTTTTTTTGAAGAAACTCACATTCCAAAAACAAACCCCCTATTTTGAAAGAAACTCATAATCAATGCATTTTCCAGAATTTTCATAGCAACAACCAACTGGAAACTAAATCTTAATATACATTCATGGGTAGCAATCCTCTCTGTTTTTCCAGCATTTCATGGAGGGCATAACAATAAACAAAAGGGGAGATCAAAATTTCTTACCTCCAAACGCTTTCCAGGAAGAGATTTTGATGAAGATGAGCTCCCAAATCAGCTGCTTTCATTCCTCCTTCCTCTCCAAAAATCCCCCCAATCTCCCTTGCAAGAACCATGTTTTTCCAAAAAAAAGAGGCCAAAGGCCAAGAAGGCCCCAAAATGCTTACCAAACAAGATTAAAAAAGAAAACCCTAATTTTTGCCCTAATTTCAATTTCGAAATTAGGTATTTATTTTTAAAAATAAAATGATTGAAAGTCCCAAATGGAAGTCATTTCTTTCTATTACTTATTAATCTTATTTGTGTTCCCTTATTAAAATTAAAATGCTTCTTTTTCTTATTGAGTTTTAAATTTTTAATTTCTTAATATCGATTTAGGCCCACATTTATATTTTGGGACTACTTACCGGGTAAGGCGTTTTAATTAAATTTTAATTTTCTAAAAATCAATCTTTTTATAATATGTCAACTATACAAGTAAAAAGGAAATAATTTTCGTTTAAATAATAATAATTTATCCCTTTTCTTCCAAAATGCGAAAATGAGTAATTTATTACTATCTCCCAAACGACTTTAAAAATTTTCCTTTCTAAAATGCATAATTTATTAAAATCGTAGTTATTAAAATTAACTATTAAATTAACTCGCTATAACTTAATAAAGCGACATTTTTAAATAAATGACTAATCTGATGCAAGAGTCTTGTTTATTCAAATTTCTCAACTACAAATGCATAAAAGTTACAAATGCGTAAATGAGCACACTAACCTCAGTTAAATACCTTAAGCTTGCTACAATAACAATTTAAAGCAATCTCTTAAATTAGTGATTAATCATATAGAAGAAGCTACCCATTTAAATTTCTAAATTTCTAATGCGCTCGTCTACTCATAAATTTAAATTTAATACTTAGGATCACAAACCTCACTTACCTCGCGCATGGCATGCAAATCGAGGAAGTCCTTCAAATCACTCGACACGCATCCCATTGAAGAGCAAGCCAACGAATCCACACACGATGCTCACCTAACCATGGCTAAGGCAAGACGAGATTTATATGACCACTAAATCCGAATTCAAAAGATGAACGAGCATACTCAACCTTGCAAATTCCAAAGGAGATGAACCTTGCCCTAAGCGGTGTTGTACCTGCAATCTCCTGCACCCATGAATTCATACAAGCATGCATATACAAATACATATTCAATGAAGATGTTAGCTCAAGATTTATCACAAGGGTTAGGAACAATTGCATTTACATGAGAATTGATGCAAAAACACAATAATAAGTATGCTCAGTTTATTTATATTATCTAAACTACACATTGCATATCAGTTAATCTACCATTCGAGAATGCCACATAGGAAGTCAATCAAGGTTAAACGGGTTTTAAAAGTCCGACTAGGGTATGGGCATTACACATCCAACGGATGACAGTATCCGTTGTTAGTTGTCGTCCATCCCATTATCAATAGGATTTGAATATGAATCAAATGAATTAAATATATAATTTAAATATGTAATTTCAAAACTTGCATGATATTTCATTTTTTTATCGATAATTTTTGTATTGTATTACTTGGAAATAAAATATTATAAATATGCAAGTATAGGTGGTATAGTAAAACAACTAGAGTTCTACCACCACAAAAAACACCCCAAGGGCCAAAACCACCATTCCCAACAATAAATAAAACCCTACTACATGCAAAAATCCCAAAATTCCAATTCGGTGTACCAAAATTTATAGAAGACGTCCCCTCATACATACAAAGTTGGGGAGAAAATGAACATGGAACTGTAGACATCTAAAAATGGTCAATGCTTGTGGAGTCATACTTTAACATTGACGCATTGCCTTATTTTAGGGTTTTTGCATCGCATTAACATTTCTCCTATGTCACACACTTGGTCTTTATCATTTGCGAGCATCGAGTCCTCCTTTTGCATTCTTCATTTGTCTCGCTTTCAAATTTGGTCTTATCGACAACAATCTTCAGTCATGATTTTGGTCGATCTTATCTTGTCACATCAATGTGCGTATTCATTTGTCATCATTTTGGACATCATCAATCCTAATTAGGGTTTTGTCCTCTTATCAATCTTGTCATCTTGCGATCAATTTGTCATCAATCGTTGTCGTTTTCAATCTTGTCATCTTGCGATTGTGGTCATTTTCAATCTTGTCATTTTGCAATCTATTTTGTCATTTTTGTTATTTTGTGATCGATTTGACATCGATCATCCTCTTTCTCAATCATGTCAATTTGGATCAATTAGTCATTGTTCCTCATCAATTGGCACATTTATCAATCAAGTCATTTATTAGCATTGGTCTTTTATCAAGTCAAGAATCATGATCAAATCAAATCGATATCAATTATCTTTTGTCAAGACCTAATTGTCATCCTTGCATTTCTAATTCATCTTCTAGGGTTTCATGATTTATTCATTTAACCTTGTTTGTCCTTTCTCCCTCTACGTTAAATAATTTATTTATTTATCCTAAGTCTTCTTGTCACAATTAAATGTTTATTTAATTGGCTAACTAATTCTTCCCTCTTTGTGAATTAATTAATGAATGAAAAATTATTAATCAATCTACCTAATTCACCTAATTTACTAATTTCTCCTTGTAGACACCCAAAAATGGTCAATGCTTGCGAGGTCATACTTTAATATTTGTGCATTGCCTCATTTTAGGTTTTTGCGTCGCATTAACATTTCTCCTATGTCACGCACTTGATTTTTATCATTTGCGAGCATCGAGCCATTCTTCTACATTCTTCAATCATCTCGTCCTCAAATTTGGTCTTGTCGACAACATTATCCAGTCATGATTTTGATCAATCTTATCATCAATCTTATTATTATGGACATCGTCAATCCTAAGTAGGGTTTTGTCCTCTTTTCAATCTTATCATCTGGCGATCGGTTTATCAATCTTGTTGTTTTGGTGATCGATTTGTCATCGATCGTGGTCATTTCCAATCTTGTCATCTTGCGATCAATTTGTCATTGATCGTGGTCGTTATCAATCTTGTCATTTTGGCGATCGATTTGTCATCAATCGTTGTCTGTCTCAATTATGTCAATTTGGATCAATTTGTCATTGTTCCTCGTCAATTGGCGCATTTTATCAATCAAATCATTTTGTCGCATTGGTCATTTATCAATTCCAAATCATGACATTAATTATCCTCAATCAAGACCTAATTGTCATTTTCGCATTTCTAATTCGTCTTCTAGGGTTTTATGATTTAGTCATTTAACCTAATTTGCCATTTCTTCCTCTAGGATTACTAAATTATTTATTAATCCTAAGTCTTCTTATTACAATTAAATCTTTATTTAACTGGCTAATTATTCCTCTTTGTGAATTGATTAATAAATGAAAAATTATTAATTAATTCACTAATTCCTAAATTCTAATTTCTATCAATTTCTAATTTCCTAATTTGTCATCAATTTCAATTTCCTAATTTTCAAATTTCTAATTCCTTTTCCCTCCTATTTCATCTCCTAATTCTATGGGAGTGGCATTTCAATTTGTCATGAAATTGTCATAATTGATAATCAATCAATTTTGACATGAAATGTGTCATAATTTTTCATCAATTATCAATCAATCAAATTGTGCATGGAAAGTGCATAATTTGTCATAATTGACATATTGATTTGCAATTTCCATTTGAATTGCATCATGCTAATCTTGTCATTTATCCAATTCTTCTATAAATTGGATGTTTTTTTCAATCAAATCCCTTCAAATCCTTCATGAATCCCGAATTTCTATCAAACTACCGAACTTTCGTTTCTAGTACTCTTGAGCTTTTTGCTTTCAATTGTGTGAGCACTTGTAGGTGAGATCCACAAACCCATTGAAGAGGAAAGAACAACAATGGAGCCACATGGAAGAAGCATCCGAATTGTTATATGGTTTGCATGATATTCTCTTTTAGATGCTTTGTTTTTATGCCTCTATTGAATGTGCTTTGGAATTAGGTTCATTTCAATGAGTGTTCTTTTGATTGAGTTATCATGTCTTGTGTTTTGATTGATTTACTTATGTTTTGATGATTCCGAAATTTGGTTCTAGATTATTTGAATACCTTTCCAACGCATCAAACGGTTTGTAATTCGGAGCTAGGATGAGAAAGTTATGCCTTCTCAAAGTGGACTGAAATTTTATATTTAGTTTTCATAAATCAGATCATCAGTGCTTTGGATTTTGGTACTAATTATTTGTGCAGGATCTTGGCATACGCATGACAAAGACTACAAATCAAACTACTAACATGTGTTATGCAGAATCGATGGTCAAAGACAACAAATCAAACCTCTAACTTGGGTTTTGCAGGTTGCCTTGGAGAAACAACCAAATTGTGTGTTTGAGATTTTTAATTAGGCACTTAGTGATTTATAAATAGGTGGAAATGAACCTGTGTTTGCTTTGTTTGTTAAGTATGACATTGGAGTAGGAGAGTATGCTCTCATCCTTCATAGGGTGATCAGAAATCTAGATCTTCGATACCATGCTTGTGTTGTTGATTGTTTGTCTCCATTAGAGGGCCTGCCTTCCCGACCACTTTGCTTTAGCAAGCGAGTGATAATCGTGAGAAGGGAATGACCCAAAGTGAGTACGGCTAGAATTCCTTGGCATTCTAACTCACTATAAAAAAATACCCGATGAGCGAAAGCTTTGAAGGAAGTGTTACGTGGGAATTGCAGTTACTTGGGAAGTGATGACCCTTGAACTCTTTCTCATATCAACATCTAAGTAGGGCCTCTTGGTCTAAATCGTGCTTGCGCGACTACATTTGTTTGGTATCTTGATGGGCTTAATGTCTCAATCATGCTTGCATGACATCAAGGAGTAATGCTTAACAGAAATCCTTACTACATACCTTGTTTTTAGAGGCCAAAAACCCTTCTAGTTGCTTGAGAAGGACAAATTCGGATACTTGGAAGAGATACTAAGTTCGCCATGGGGAGATTCCATGGGGACTGATGCTTGGCTGCCCTGAGAAGTGAGTGCCATGGAGGGGAGCCCGTGGGGTCAAGCATCTATGTATTCTCCTTTAATCCCATAATGAGTCTACCTCTCAAGTACCTAATGTCTTTGCCTACCCTAAGGAATGTGGAAATGAGCATGATTGTCTTGAGTCTAAGTTGCAATATCTTGTATTCTTTGCTTGTCAAAAGTTGAATTGCTTATCATTCCAAAAAGAAAAACAAATTGATTCAAAACAAGGTTAAACATAAGAGACATTCATCCAACAAACATTCAACAAGATTCAAAGATCATATTCCTTCAAACATGGTTATCAAACATTGTTCAAAAATTTGTCTCAACATTCATGTCACTTGGATTTAGGTTCATCCTAGGTTGCATGTTGCAAAGTCATTGTCAAGTATCAATGTTAGGTTTCATCTAAGTCATACTCTTTTGCATATCAATAAGAGTCATCCACTTGCATATGTCCTCTTGCATTAAAGTCATACCATTGTCATACATTTATATTTGCATACCCTAAGTCTCTTCATTAAGCTTGAGTCATTATCATATCATATTAGGGTCATTTTCATAGCAATTGTCCTTTTGCATATAGTGTCAAAGCTAGGACTTGTCATACTTGAGTAATCCAAATCTTTGATAAACCCTAAGCCATTGTTGGGAAGTCTAGACATTATCAAACTTTTGTCCTTTTGTCATCAATATCATTTCATCAAACCTAGCTTAGTATCCAAGCATATAGGGGAGACATTTGTCATCTTGTCCTTTGCCATTTAAGTCCTTTTGTCCTTTGAGGTCTAGACATCATTCCAATATCCTAAGGGTCTCTCTTAGATTTGCATTCCAAAAGTTTGTCAAAATCTTCAAAAACAACCAAAAACATAGATTGCATTTTCATTTATTTAGTTTGCATTTAGTTGCATATCATATACTATCCTTGAAAAATTCCAAAAATATTGCATTTGCATAAGTGACATGTCTATTGAAACAAGGTTCCAAGCACCAATGAGGCAACAAAGTTTGACATATCAACCAACAATGCAATCACAATTCTATCCAACCCAACAACAAGGCAATATCAATCAAACTTATCATGATGAAACAAGTCTCCAAATACAAAAACTAGAGGAGAAACTAGCCCAAGAACAAGAGATTTTCGAACAAAGAGTGAAAAATAGTGAGAAGATTAGATCACAAATGTCCAAAGTGTTTCAAAAATTTCCAGGCCAAAATCCAAATATTGAGCCAATTGATGTAAGATATCTTCTTGAACGATCAAACATACCAGCTCTCCTCTCGCAAATAGAGATGATGAAAAAATTACAAGAAAGGAGACAACATCAATTTCAACATTATGTGCCTCCACAACAAGAACAAGGTGTTTACTATCAATCAGATTTTCAACCAACACAACCAATGGTCCAACATATGCAACCAACACAACCAATGGTCCAATTTCAACAATATGTCCAACCAACTATACAATGTCCACAAATAGTCCAACCGATGGTGGAATATCAACAAGTTCAAGTTCAATCAACATATCAATGTCAACAACCATGACCAAACATTCAAAAACAAAGGTTGCAACACACACCAAGCCAAGTTTCAAACATGTCAAACCAATTTGATCAACATTTAGTTCGAAATCAAAACATGACATCAAATCAAAAACAAGTTCAAATTCCAAGTCCAACTATGTAAAAACCTCGAAAGAAAGGTGGCCTTATTGCAATGCTCTTGAGGAAATGACTAAGTGAGTCTTTTGAGGAAGATAAAGATAATACACTTATGTCTAGCAATGCCTCATCCCCTCATAAACAAATTGACTCTCCAGTGGCATCTATCCCTACACCTCCAGAAGTTCTGCAAGGACCTTCCATATTGTCTTCATCAAACAATACACCCAAGGATGCAATTACCCAAGAGCTATCCATAATTGATTGCCAAGATAATCCAATTCATGATGCACATCCTTGCCATGTTTCAGAGATACAAGACCCAATGCCACCATACACTTTATTGCCATTACCTGTTTTAGAGGACCCCATTCAAAGTCCCTCTTCCTCATGTTCAAGCATTGATTCCTTGCCAGAACCCATCACAAATGTTCAAAGTGCATTTCCTTCATGCCAAAGCATTGATTCCTTGTCAAAATCCCCCAGGCATATCCAAAGTCCAACCCCATGTCAAGAGGATTATTTAGAGCACGAAGAAATGAGTCCTAAAGCAAATCAAGATCAAGATCCTGAAAACTTATCATCCCATCCAATTGTGGACCAGGACCCCATCTTCCCAGAAACTCATGATGATTCTCCTATTCTTGTCCATCATATCCAAAGTCCTATTGACACTCCATTCCTCGAGCAAGATCAAGATATCCCAGTTCATCCAATCCCAAATGATCCCCTTCCATTTCATGAACACAATGTCCTTTCAAATCCCATTGATATTCCACTTCCTCAGAAAGATCAAGATATCCCTTCCATTCTTTCCGATGATCCCATTGAAAGTCAAGAGAAAAGCACCTCTAAAGAAGATTCCAATGATCTTCCTCCTTGTCAAGATCAAATCATTCCTTCAAATCCTCCACAAGATCCACTTGTCCCTCCATCTCCATGTCCTAATCCCGCATATCCACTCCAAGGTCTCAGTTCTTTTGATGATCCCATTATTCCCCCCATTCTATCTCTTGAAGAGCCTGTCATTAAGCCATGTCCACTACACACTCCTAGTCCCCCTCATGATCCTGATACCCCTCATGATTCTAATGTGTCAGTGCAAGATGTTCATGAACCCCCTACATGCATAATGGGTTCTTCCACTTTGGTGCAATCCGATCCACTTCAAGATCTTCTTATTTCTCTCATATCACATCCACCTCATAATGGACTCTCGTCTTCTTCCCAAAGAAAAGAGTATCCTATTAGTCAAAATATTGATAAAGGCAAAGGGGTAGATCTCCATAAGCAAGAATCCCTTCATGTTAAAGAATATACTAATGGTCATGGCTACAGAGCTCACACTCAAGGCGTTGGTATCCCTTCAAAGTCAAAATCCAAATGTCCACCTTCCCCATCATCGCTTCCATCCATTCTAGGTCCCTATATCCCTCCATCTCCTATGCAACATCAACAAAGGCACACATCCTGGAGAACCTTCCATCCATCCCACATGCCTCCATATCATTCCCATCCACACCAACATTCATTCCCTCCTCCAAGCAATTTGGATGCCAAGTATAAAAGTCATAAGTCTAAAAATCCACATGTATTCAAAGATCAACATGTCCAATCTAATTGACATGTCAAAACAAAGAGCAATTTGATCTATAAAGAAAAGGAAATATCCAAAAGGCCACAAAGGCCCACTGAGAAAAATAAAGCAAAGTCAAAATATATATGGGTTCCTAAATCCCTTGTGCAAGCAATGCACTCCAAGGAACCACAAAAGCATGAAAAATCAAAAACCATGTGGATCCCTAAGCGGCTCCTTGAAGCACAAAAGCATAAGGAAACATCCAACTTGGCATCCAAAATTGCTATTCCTCCATCCAAACCTTCCAAGTCTATTTCTCCACCACCTTCTTCATCCGTTTTGGGCCCTTATGTCCCAAAATCCCAAGCTATTCCTCCATCAAAATCTCACTATCCAAAATACGTCTTTCCTCCATCAATCCATTACCCCTTAAGGTGTGTGCCAATGTCGATCTTGCCTTTATTTCCATCCACTCAAGCCCAATTCTTCCAATACCCTATCCATTATCCAATGCATATTTTCCATCCTTTGATCCCTTTGATCCAATCCTTTACATAAATCCTTGCCTTAGTTTCATCTCATTGTCCATGTCCTTATCCTACCAACATCTTTGAGCATACTTTTAAAGGTCATGGTCCATTCTTTTCAAGGCTACTATCCAAATAAAAAGATGCTTGAGTCCTTCTTCCATCCCCTATCATGTGTCCATCTTCTTCTGAAAAAGTCAAAATACAAAAAAAGAAAAAAAGTGACCAAAAAAAAAAAAAAGACAAAAAAAAAAAAAGAAAAATAATTCGTCCACTAGTGAAAACCTGGCAAACAGGCGCCTTGGGCAAGTACCGTGATGAAAACCTAGCAAACAGGCATCATGCGTAATCTATGAACTTCTTGCACACCACGCTTGGGGGCAGATTCCCTTCTTCATATCCTATTGCCCTTCATTATCCTATCATACTAGGTCATTACCCTTCATATCCTATTCTCCCTCATGTCCAGTTTCTCTTTCCACCTTTGATCTTGACAAGGCTGAGGATCATCATGAGCATCATGCATCTTGTTTGCAGCTTTCAGTCTATCATAGCTTTTGGTCTTTATCCATTTGCTTATTACAACCTTTCATCCATATTCTCTATCTTATTGCAACTTTCTGCCACTATCCCTTAGCCAATCCCGACCTTCAGTCCATGTCCCTTATCCATTCTTGGTCTTGCTTATCCTATCCATATCTTATCACTATCCATACACTCATTTTCATTCCTTGATCTTGATCTGACATAAGGACATAAAATTTAAACATGGTTTCAAAAACCTCTTGACATGTCCCTCATGCCATGTTCCTGCTTTACATTATCATATCCAGTCTCTTGTCCCATCACGCAATAGCTCTTGGAAATTGCATCTGCGTTGTCTCCATAATAAAAGGCCTTTGTCTTCCCTCTATCCACCATCATTTCAGCAAGCCTATTTATTCACCTGTCATATTCCTTGCTTTGCTAGACATTGGGGGCAAAAATCATAAAAATCAAACAATGTCATGCAAAAATCATGAAAAAAGAAAAAAATCATAAAAATTGCAAAAATGTCCTGAAATAATCCAAAAAAATTGGAAAATGTCCTAAAATAAATCATTAAAAAAAATAAAAAATCAAACAATGTCATGAAAAGATCATAAAACATTTAAAAACGTCCTGAAATAATTCGAAAAAAAAATTGAAAAATGTCCGGCAAAAAATCCTAAAAAATTGAAAAATGTCCTGAACAAATCATAAAAATTGAAAAATGTCCTAAACAAATCATAAAAATTGAATAATGTCCTGAAAAAATTCATAAAAATCAAATAAGGTCCTGAAAAAATTTCTAAAAATCAAATCAAGTCTTGAAAAAATGAAAACAAAAAAATTGTAAAACATTAAAATCCAAAAACACGCATTTTGCAATAAATAACCCCCCTATGCAGAGACAAATCGCTGAGTATACATCCAACGACTCGCAATCAAACATTGTGCTTTAATGAAATCATGCTTTAACCAGATGAACTTTTTCAATCCAAATCAAATATTCAAACTGATCCAAATTGTCTTATCAATCGAATATCCGCATTAAAAATCATTTGTCCTTGTTCCTACTATCATGGGTCTTATACAGGGTGTGGTATACTCGAAACCAGACTATGTCCTGTCTTAGACGGGGTACCGCATTTCCTGAAACCAGACAACATGATCGTCCTATCAGCACTTTCAACTTTTGACAATAAAGATCAAGATGTTTGTTTGATTTGTTGGAATTTGTCCATCTTATCTTTTTATTGATTTATATTTGGCTTCGATCATGTTCCTATGTTTCTCGATGATGTCACTGAGTGATTTAGAGTGACCGGGATGGTTCATGATCCTTTTCTTTTTTGATTGTGAGTGTTGCTTGTCTATGATGTGTCTGTCTTTTGCAAAAAAGGGTTGCATTTTAGCTCTGGCCTTCAATGCCATGAAGCTACGCATCCATTTTGCTACATAAAAATAAAGGTTCTCACCTACAAAGTGCATTATTGAAAGCAAGTTTTTCGTCATCTCTAATTGTCCTCTGTCTTATTTCTTCTTACTAACATTTCTTCCGTCAGTCCGGATAGTCAGTTCGATCTAGTGCTCCGATATCCAAACCCATATGCTGCATCCTGCATCCATTTGGTTAGTACATTTGCATTCCATCACATATTACATCAAACATTTTTCATTTCATAAATCCATCAAAAATCAATAAAAATGCATTCATACATGTTCATACACTAGTACATAAGTCATCCATACATGCATAAAACATAAGTCATAACATATAGCATCCATCATATTGATGCATATCACATATCACAATCATGTCGGAGTACACAATCGGACTGTCTATCCTAAGTATGGTCCGCAGGCTAACTACAAAATGTCAAACTACATAATGTCCACTGTCTGTCATAAGGAGTACGTGCCTCTGTCACTGGGTGCTCCCTCTGTCCTCCTCATCCCCGCAATGTCCCATAAGCCATCAAAATTCATGAAATTGAAAACATGGGTTTTTGAGATCCATATCGCTGCTCCTGCGTCGTCTGAATGTGCGTACACGTTCTCCAAGGTGATCCACCATTGGAATGTTCGCCATCTATCTGCAAGTGTCCTTGTCCAGAGAAAAAAATCCTCCTCCTTGTCTAGTGCAAATGAGCCATTTTCAACCTCTTGGTCTCATTTATAGCCCTTTGTCATTGCATAGATGGACGTGCGTCCTCTCCATCTTATGTTGGTCGCGGTCTTGTGCACCTTAAATGGCTTGTCCTTCATGCATCCGATCTCCGATTGTCAGTCCGTTCGATCCTATCATCTTATCGATCAATTGGCCTCTTTTCTGCATGTTTCCGGCCAATTCCTCTAGGGGGCATGCATATGTCATTATTATTGTCTGGGGCATTTTCATTATCGTTCTTTGAAACAACGCTTAAAATTGCATTGTCTCAAAGAGGGGCAAAATGTAGACACCCAAAAATGGTCAATGCTTGCGAGGTCATACTTTAATATTTGTGCATTGCCTCATTTTAGGTTTTTGCGTCGCATTAACATTTCTCCTATGTCACGCACTTGATTTTTATCATTTGCGAGCATCGAGTCATTCTTCTACATTCTTCAATCATCTCGTCCTCAAATTTGGTCTTGTCGACAACATTATCTAGTCATGATTTTGATCAATCTTATCATCAATCTTATCATTATGGACATCGTCAATCCTAAGTAGGGTTTTGTCCTCTTTTCAATCTTATCATCTGGCAATCGGTTTATCAATCTTGTCGTTTTGGCGATCGATTTGTCATCGATCGTGGTCATTTCCAATCTTGTCATCTTGCGATCAATTTGTCATTGATCGTGGTCGTTATCAATCTTGTCATTTTGGCGATCGATTTGTCATCAATCGTTGTCTGTCTCAATTATGTCAATTTGGATCAATTTGTCATTGTTCCTTGTCAATTGGCGCATTTTATCAATCAAATCATTTTGTCGCATTGGTCATTTATCAATTCCAAATCATGACATTAATTATCCTCAATCAAGACCTAATTGTCATTTTTGCATTTCCAATTCATCTTCTAGGGTTTTATGATTTAGTCATTTAACCTAATTTGCCATTTCTTCCTCTAGGATTACTAAATTATTTATTAATCCTAAGTCTTCTTATTACAATTAAATCTTTATTTAACTGGCTAATTATTCCTCTTTGTGAATTGATTAATAAATGAAAAATTATTAATTAATTCACTAATTCCTAAATTCTAATTTCTATCAATTTCCAATTTCCTAATTTGTCATCAATTTCAATTTCCTAATTTTCAAATTTCTAATTCCTTTTCCCTCCTATTTCATCTCCTAATTCTATGGGAGTGGCATTTCAATTTGTCATGAAATTGTCATAATTGATAATCAATCAATTTTGACATGAAATGTGTCATAATTTTTCATCAATTATCAATCAATCAAATTGTGCATGGAAAGTGCATAATTTGTCATAATTGACATATTGATTTGCAATTTCCATTTGAATTGCATCATGCTACTCTTGTCATTTATCCAATTCTTCTATAAATTGGATGTTTTTTTCAATCAAATCCCTTCAAATCCTTCATGAATCCCGAATTTCTGTCAAACTACTGAACTTTCGTTTCTAGTACTCTTGAGCTTTTTGCTTTCAATTGTGTGAGCACTTGTAGGTGAGATCCACAAACCCATTGAAGAGGAAAGAACAACAATGGAGCCGCATGGAAGAAGCATCTGAATTGTTATATGGTTTGCATGATATTCTCTTTTAGATGCTTTGTTTTTATGCCTCTATTGAATGTGCTTTGGAATTAGGTTCATTTCAATGAGTGTTCTTTTGATTGAGTTATCATGTCTTGTGTTTTGATTGATTTACTTATGTTTTGATGATTCCTAATTCCTATGCTACACTCCTAATTCCTAATTTCCTAATTTTCATCAATTTCAATTTTCTAATTTCCTAATTTCTAATTCATCTAATTCTCAATTCTCTCTTATTTTTCTCCTAATTCCATGGGAATGACATTTCAAGTTGTCATAATTTGTCATAATTGACAGTCAATCAATTTTGACATAGCAATTTGTCAAAATTATCAATCAATCAATTTTGCATAGAAAGTGTCAATTTGTCATAATTTGTCATATTTGTCATTCTTGATTTGAAATTTCCATTTGAATCAAATTCATGATAATCTTGTCTTTTCTCCAATTTGTCTATAAATTGGATGAATTTCTTCAATCAAGGTCCCTGGTCGAATCAATCACGCTTCTAGTATTCTTGCGCTACCATCTTGTCTACTTGCTTTCACATCATGTTTATGCACTAGTAGGTGAGATCCACAAACAAAGCTATTTGAAGGAGAAAGAAGGACAATGGAGCCACATGAAGGAGACATTCAAGTTTGCAATGGTTTGCATTTGAATTGATGTCTTGTTTTCATGTATTTATTGAATGTTTTTAGGATTGGTCACTGCAATTGAGTTTTTGTGATTGAACTAGGCTAATGTTTATATTGCTTTGATGATTTCCAAATTTCCTATCTACATTAATTGGTGAACCCAACGTGAACTAATCCCCTAATCATGCTTTTGAGTGCTTTTGAGTTGATTTGCAGGTGAAAAACCCAAGAAATAGGGTAATGCAGGGCTTTCTGAGAACTTCTGTGCCTATGTCAAGCATTTTGTGCCTGTGTCAAAGACTTTTGCGCTTGTATCAAAGGGATCTACGCCTATGTTACTACATTCTACGCCTATGTTACTGCATTCTGTGCCTATGTGAGACATTCTGTGCCTGTGTAAGGCCAGAAACAGAGGTAAAAAGCAGTGTTTTTACTTGCAAGTTGCTTTGTTTTGCATTTTGTTTCTGCTTTTTGGTTTTTCTTTGGTACTAATTCTCTGTGTAGCACCTTGGCATTATGCATGGCAAAGACAAAAAATGAAACTACTAACAAATTTTATGCAGGTTCGCTAGTCAAAGATCAAACATATCAAACTTCTAACTTGGTGGTTTTGCAGGTTGCCTTGTACTCCAGCTAAACTTTGTGTTTGTAATTCATAGTTAGGCACCTAGTATGATTGCTAAATAGGATGGAATGAATGTGTGTTTTCTTTGATTGTTGAGTTTGACATTGGAGTAGGAGAGTATGCTCTCATCCTTCTTAGGGTGATCAGAAATCCAGATCTTTGATACCATTCTCTTGGTTCAGATTGTTTGTTACCTTTAGAGGGCCTGCCTTCCCGACCATTTGCTTTCTTTTGCAAGAAAGTGACAATCATGAGAAGGGAATGACCCAAAGTGAGTACATCTAGAATACCTTGGCATTCTAACTCACTATAAATAAATACCTGATGGGCAAAAGCTTTGAAGGAAGGGTTACGTGGGAATTGTAGTTACTTGGGAAGTGATGACCCTTCGACTCTTTCTCATATCAACATCTAAGTAGGGCCTCAAGGTCTAAATCATGCTTGCATGACTACATTTTTTTGGTATCTTGGTGGGCTTAATGTCTCAATCACACTTGCATGACACCAAGGAGTAACGCTCAACATAAATCCTTACTAAACACCTTGTATTTAGAGGCCAAAAATCCTTCTAGTTGCTTGAGAAGGACAAGTTTGGATACTTGGAAGAGATACTAAGTTTTCCATGGGGAGATTTCCATGGGGACTGATGCTTGGCTGCCCTGAGAAGTGAGTGCTATGGAGGGGAGCCTGTGGGGTCAAGCATCTATGTATTCTCCTTGAACCTCATAATGAGTCTACCTCTCAAGTACCTACTGTCCTTGCCTACCATAAGAAATGTGTGAATGAGCATGATTGTCTTGAGTCTAAGTTGAAATATCTTGTCTTCTTTGTTTGTCAAAATTTGAGTTGTGTCTCATTTCAAAAACAAGACAAATTGATTCAAAACAAGGTTAAACACAAGAACATTTCATCCAACAAAGTTCAAAACACCTTCAAACATGGTTGTCAAACATTTTTCAAAATCTTGTCTCAACATTCATGTCACTTAGATTTAGGTTCATCTTACGTTTGCATTTTTCAAATTCATTGTCAATTACCAAGGTTAAGTTTCACCTAGGTCATACTCCTTTGCATATCAATAAGGGTCATCCATTTGCATGTGTTCTCTTGCATTAGAGTAATACCATTTCATAATTCAAACTTAGGTTGACATTGTCATACATTTGCATTTGCATACCCTAGGTCTCTTCATTAAGTTTAGGTCATTATCATATCATATTAGGGTCATTTGCATAGTAATTGTCCCTTTTCATATAGTGTCAAAACTAGGTTTTGTCATACTTGAGTAATCCAAATCTTTGATAAACCCTAAGTCATTGTTAGGATGTCTAGACCTTATCAAATCTTTTCTCTTTTTGTCATTATTGTCATTTGGTCAAAACTAGCTTAGTATCCAAGCATATAGGGGAGACATTGTCATTTTGTCCTTTTGTCACTTGGTCCTTTTGTCCTTTGAGGTCTAGACATCATTTCAATCTCCTAAGGGTCTCTTTTTAGATTTGCATTCCAAAAAGTTTGTCAAAATCTTGAAAAACAACCAAAAACATAGGTTGCATTCTTGCCATAGATTTGCATCTTCATCTATTTAGTTTGCATTTAGTTTCATATCATACATTATCTTTGAAAAATTCCAAAAATATTGCATTTTGCATAGTGACATGCCTGTTGAAACAAGGTTAAAATCTAAGAAGATGGGCGAACCAACATATCAACCTGTAGCTAGGAAATCAGGAAATCATCAAAGAAAGTAGTATTAATAATCTAGCTCAATCACGAAAGCTCAAATGCAATGATCAATCCTAACACACTCAATAAAGACATGAAAAGTAAAACATTTAGAACTAAAAACTAAGCAAACCAGATGCAGATCTGAATGTCTCCTTCATGCGGCTCCATTGTCCTTCTTTCTTCTCCAAATAGTCTTGGTTTGTGGATCTCACCTTCAAGTGCATAAACCTAATGTGAAAGCAAGATTGACATTAGCATAAGAGTACTCAAAGCGTGATTGATTCGACAAATTAATTCAAAACAAGTGATTATTAGATTGGGATTGAAGAAATTCATCCAATTTATAGACAAATTGGAGAAATGATCAAATTAGCATGAAGAGATTCAAATGGAAATTGCAAATCAAGAATGTCAACTATGACAAATTTATGACAAATTATGCACTTTCTATGCAAAATTGATTGATTTTCAATTATGACAAATTATGACAAATTTCTATGTCAAAAATTGATTGATTGTCAATTATGACAAATTATGACAAATTGACATGTCATTCCCATGAGATTAGGAGAAAAATAGGAGGAAATTGAAATTAGGAATTAGAAGACTAGAAAATTAGAAAAAGAGGAATTAAGAAATTAGGAATTAAGAAATTGATGAAAATTAGGAAATTAGAAATTAGAAAAATGAGGAAATTGGGAATTTAGTGAATTAATTAATAATTTTTCATTTATTAATTAATTCACAAAGAGGGAATTTAGAAATTGATGAAAGATTAGGAAATTAAGAATTAGGAGAAATTAGGCAAATCAATTAATAATTTGTCATTTATTAATTAATTCACAAAAAGAGGAATAATTAGTTAGCCAATTAAATTAAACATTTAATTGTGACTCGAAGACTTAGGATAAATAAATAATTTATTTAACCTAGAGGGAGAAATGACAAACAGGGTTAAATGATTAAATCACGAAACCCTAGAAGATAAATTAGCAATACAAGGATGACAACTAGGTCTTGATGAAAGATAATTGACTCGATCATGACTCGGATTAACAAAGGACCAATGTGATAAATGATTTGATTGATAAATGTGCCAATTGACAAGGAACAATGACTAATTGATCCAAATTGACATAATTGAGACAAACAACGATTGATGGCAAATTAATCACAAAATCACAAAATTGATAAGAGGACAAGGATCAATGACAAAATAGATAGCAAGACGACAAGATTGAAAATGACCATGATCGATGACAAATCGATCACAAAATGACAAGATCGAACATGACAACGATCGATGATAAATTGATCGCAAAACGATAAGATTGAAAATGATAAGGATTGATGACAAATCGATTGCCAGATGATAAGATTGATAAGAGGACAAAACCCTAACTAGGATTGACGATGTCCAAAATGATGACAAATGAGCACGCACATTGATGCGATAGGATAAGATTGATCAAAATCATGACTGGAGAGTGTTGTTGACAAGACCAAATGTGAGAGCAAGACGAATGAAGAATGTAGAAGAACGACTCGATGCTCGCAAATGATAAAAACCAAGTGTGTGACATAGGAGAAATGTTAATGCAATGCAAAAACCCTAAAATAAGGCAATGCGCAAATGTTAAAGTATGACTCCGCAAGCGTTGACCATTTTTAGGTGTCTACACAACCCATTGACAACATATCAAATTCACAGTGTCAAACTAGTCAAATAGTACAAATTGAAGCTTTGTCAAACACATCATCACCACCATATGGAATGGTTCAACTTGGACCACCTCCATTATATGAACCAGTATTTGTACCTATGAAACCAGGACATGGGAGTGTTCCACCAACACCAAGAGGAAATGCACCTTTCAATTGGAATCAACCAAACCTACAACATGAAATTCAAACATTACATGAGGAACAAACTCTTTCACAAGGATTTGGTTCAGACCAAGGCATTCAATAAGAAACAAATCCAAATATTTTACCAGATTCTTCATCAGATTCTGATGCTTCTGATGATGTTGATATGTTCTTTCATGATCCAAAGTTGATGAAAAAGATGGATAAATCCTTGAACAAAGTCTTTAAGATGTTCCCACAAAAATATCTTGACATGATGAGTAATGTGACCTCCTCAAGTGAGCAAATCAATGTACAAAAACAACAAGGTGGCGAGCTGTTAAGTTTCTCTCCACATCCAAATGAAGAAAATGTGCAAGAAGAAGCTCAACCTACCTTGATGAGTAAATGTGCTTCAAAGGCATTGACAGTGACTATTCCTCAAAAGTCACCATTTGAGACAATAAATAATCCATTGTTTAACACAACACCTGTAACACAAGATCAAATGAAGACCACACAAATATTGACAGTTGTCCCTCAATAAGAAGTGGTTCCTCACATGCATAAAATTGGATCAAAATCTAAGATGCAAGAAAGCTTCACAACTAGAATGCCTCATCTCACCAATGTCCAAAACAATTCCACAATGCAACAAAGTTCCTATGTCCCATTAAGCTCAATATATTTGCCAAACACTATTGTGACAGATCCTTTGATAATGGCAACACAAAGAGCTACAGATAGTGGTTTGCACCAACAATGAATGTTGCAACAATTGAGTAATACACAAAAGGTACAATTGAATGTGCAAACAAACAATGTACAACAACAACAATATCGCATTCGATAACAAGTTGCAGCGCCTTCTACCCCATTTCAAGTTAATACAAACTTGCAACCATCACAATGGATTGGACAAACAACACAGCAAGTCAACGCAAGTGCCATACCCCATCTTAAGGAGAAACAACAAAAACCACCCAAATAAAGTTTTTTGCAAATGATGGGATTTACACCGAGACAACAACAATTAGCACAAAGTCAAAAAATTATGATTCATCAGCATCAACAACAACATGTGCCTCAATATGTGCCAAGACAAACAAGCTATCACACTTCACAACCACAATTGACGCCTGTGCAATATCAACAACACCCTCAATTGCAATATCAACCTACGCTATAAACGATGACTCCACCACAAGAAGCACAGCAACAAGGTCAATATCAAGGTATGGTACAACCACAACAACAAGAGGTGTACCAAGAACATTATATGTCGGAGACACCAAAGACGACAATTTCAGAGCATCAACAACCGATCGGAAACATGATGTATCGACAAAGAGTACACACCAAGATTAATGATGGACCTCCAAAATCTGACACAATTGCACAATAGCTTGAGAAGTTGCAATGATAAGTCGATGCATTGGAAACCAAAGGAACAAAGAAGCTGTACACAGATCAAGATTTATGTCCTAATCCATTTGACAAGAGCTTATACATGCCTCCCTTCCCTAAGCATTTTGAGGCACCTAATTTTGAGAAATATAAAGGGAATGGTAATCCAAAAGATCACATTCAAGCATTTTTCATGGCATGTACTGAAGTGAGTTATGAGGAAACATATTTAATGTGCTTATTTGCACGAAGTCTCACGGGACAAGCCATGGATTGGTATTCACATCTGCCAGGAAATATAAAGACTTGGTTGGAATTGGCTCAAAAGTTTATATCTCACTTCACATTCAACATCGACAGTGACGTGACCATGTCAAATTTATGCAACACCAAGAAAAAGCAAGGTGAACCATTAGTGACTTTCTTACAATGATGGCGAAGCTTGTATAGTCATTCTTCCCTAGATATACCTGAAGAACAACAAGTGAATTTGTTTATCCAAAATTTGGTCCCAGAAATGATGTATGAACTAAAATTGAAAAGTCCTAGTACTATTGAGAAACTCATTAAGAAAGGGATGAACATTGAAACTGATCTCATAGCCAAGGGAATCATTAAGCTCAATAAAGACGGTGACAACACAAACAATTCAGGGGACAGAAATAGATTTTGGTACAAAAACAAGAATGTCACTAATGATGGAGTTGTTGATGCAAGAACGGTGAATCCAAATCAACCCTTGTTCACAATCAAGAAATTGAGTGTTCCTAATATGTCAACTATGGAACAAAATCAAACACCAGTGATCAATGTTACTCAACAACCGCAATACCAACAACATACTCAACAATACACTCAACAATATAATCAACAACAAGGCCAGCAACAAAACCAGCAATGCAAACCTTTCTGATCAAGGGATGGACCTCCTCAACAGTTTACGCCATTGGGAGAGCCTATTGAGTCAGTAATGAAACAATTAATACAAGCAAAATTTATCAAGTTACCAGATATCAAGGCAAAACCAGTGGTAAAGCCCCATTGGTGGAATGATAATGCATATTGTGAGTACCATTGATCAAAAGGACATAAAACCATGTCATGTTTTCAATTGAAACATATGACTCAAGACTTGTTAGAGCAAGGAGTAATTGAGGTAGATCCACCCAATGCGACCTCTAACACTGATCATACAATTTTCAAAACTCCTTTGCTTGATCATGACAAGGGTAAAGCATCTTCTTCAAACTCTACCCAAACAACAAATTATGCAAATACTGATTATAACAATGTCATCAATTGTTTTCGAGTGTCGAATGAGTATGTTTCTACCCTATGAATAAAGGGACAAGATCCTTCTTGCGTAGTCATGTCGATCCAAAATAGTTTTAAAAGGAGCTCCTGCAGTTCCTCCCAAATCAACTATTGTGAGTTAGTATAATCTCCTAGATCATCTAGGAAAGACACTTACACAAATATGAATCCTTGAGTTGTTGAAAATGTCCCCCGTGCATTGCGCAGTCCTAGATAAAGCTTTAATTGAGTCCACTTTCCCGACATTGATGCTTCCAGAAGAATAACAATCAAAGCATATGATGATGATGAGCGCCCATCTAAAGGGATAATTACATTACCTATCAGAGTCAGTCCAGTGATAGAAAACACTTTCTTGCAGGTCTTAGACCTCGATCTCCCTTACAATATGATTCTTGGCCATCCATGGATCCATGCAATGAAAGTAGTTCCATCCACCTATCATCAATGTTTAAAATATACTTACAATGGAACTGAGATAACAATTCTAGGAGATCCTAATCCATTTCAATTTTGTGCTACTCTAAAGGACTCCCCTCAGCAGCAAGTCCCAATCAATAGAGAGGCCCACTCACATAGTTATGTGGATCCTAATGAATTGTTAGATGTTGTCAAAGGAAAATTGAAGATACAGGACCAAGGATGTGGAGAATATTCAATGGATCAAACATTCCCCTTCAGGAATTTACCAATATCTCCAAAATCATATGGCAAACCACATTTGTTGCAAAAGGAACCTAAGGTACTTATTCAATATTAGCTCCCACTACATTTACAAGATGGGGTGAACTTGACAAAGAAACTTTATATGATGATGTCATAGATTGGCTTTATAAGGATCCAACTGAGACCCCACCTGTCAAGTTGCCAGTGGAATGATACGGCAAAGGATTTACTATGCTACAGAAGAAAGGATATGATGGTTGCAGTGGCTTAGGCATGGACAAGAATGGAAGGCTAGAACCTGTTATACCCAAGATGCAACCTCCAACTTTAGGGTTAGGTTTTGTACCATTGCGAATTGGATCCTCATCTACCAAAGTGACCACATGTGGAAAAGGGCGTGACTCTGATGATGAAATAACACCTGAGGATACCCGACCCGAAACTGATTCCAATGAATGGGAGTGGAGTTCTTTTTCTTCTAGCTCCTATGCCCTTGACAATGTTTTCCTTGACCCTGATGATCTGCCTATGGAAGACAAACATGAAATAACTCCCCCTCCTAAAACATGTCCTAATGCTTGGATAGAGTCGTTCTAGGACCCAAGCTCTGAATTAGCTACGAGCAGTTCAGACAGTGATACCATAGATGTTTACATATTTACCATCTCAGTCCTCTCTCTCCTTAAAACTGATGATGACATGCCCCTCATCTATCCCCAGCTTATCCAACATGACCAACAAGAACCACTCACATTGGATTGTTTTCAAAATGATGAAGCAATTGCAGAATTCCTTGGACTGCAGGAAGGCATACCACAAGGTGATCATAAGGCAGGATTTACTATTGATCTGGATTCCATAGCATATTTTGGGGAGTCAACTCCATCTTCCAGTCATCAAAATGAAAAAGAAAAGAAAAAGTAAAAAATCAAAAGAGTAGGTCTTTGAGTGAAAATTGTAAGGCACTCTTTGATCATGAAAAAGTAAAAATAAAAGACGTACCTACGAGTGAAAACCTCTCTGAGGCACCCAAAGGTGGAAGAGTGGACATACCCCTATCAAGTCAAGATAAATGAACATTGCTTGTGGAAATTAATGAAGAGATAAATTTGGGTACACCTAACAACCCTAAGGTCATTCATTTTGCTGCATCTCTATCAAAACAGGAAAAGATAGATTTTATCAATTTCTTTCTTGAGAAGAAGATCAGCTTTGCATGGTCCTATGTAGATATGCCTGGCCTCGATCCAGAATTCATCCTTCATCACTTGCCATTAAAAGTAGATGCCAAGCCTATCAAACAAAAACTTAGAAAGATGCATCCCCAAGTGGCTCTCTTGGTCAAAGTAGAACTGAAAAAATTACTAGATGTGGGCTTTATCAGACCCATTGATTATGCAGACTGGATTTCAAATTTGGTACCAGTTAGCAAAGTAACTAGGGGAATCAGAATCTGTACAAATTTTAGGGAGCTCAATAAAGCATGCCCTAAAGATGACTTTCCACTGCCAAATATAGACATCATAGTTGACATGACTGCTGGATATGAGATGGTCTCATTGATGGATGGTTTCTCCGGCTATAACCAAATTCACATTGCTCCTGAAGATCAACATAAGACTGCATTCACATGTGCTTGGGGTACTTACTATTGGAATGTGATGCCCTTTGGTCTTAAAAATGTAGGTGCAACATATCAAAGAGTGATGATGAAAATTTTCCATGATTTCATGCATACTTTGATGGAGGACTATGTTGATGACTTATTATGCAAATCTGTCACAAGAGATAGTCATCTAGCTATCCTAGGCCCAATCTTTGACCGAATGGAAACTTACAAGCTTAGACTCAATCCAAAGAAGTGTGTCTTTGGTGTCACAGCCGGCAAATTACTAGGGTACATTGTTTCTCACCGAGGCATCGAAGTCGACCCAGCCAAGGTTAAAGCAATAATGGATATGCCTCCTCCTTCTAATCTTCATCAACTACGAAGTCTACAAGGAAAGCTCCAGTCAATCCGTTGGTTTATAGCTCAGTTGGCAGACAAATGTCATCCATTCTAGCATCTATTGCATAAAGTAGTCACTTTTAAATGGACTGAGCAATGTCAATCAGCATTTCAAGCTCTCAAGGACTATTTGCTATCACCACCTATTCTAATGCCTCCTATAGAAGGAAAGCCATTTATATTGTATATTTCTGCAACTGAAAGGGCACTAGGACTTCTCTTGGCCCAACAGGATGAGAACGACAAAGAGCAAGCTATTTATTATATCAGCCAGACACTAGTAGGCTCTAAGCTGAATTATTCAACTATTGAACAAGCATGCTTAGCAGTGGTCTTTGCAACACAGAAACTCTGACACTATATGTTAAATCACCAAACATTGTTGGTTGCAAAAATTGATCCCTTGAAATACTTGCTTAGCAGAGCAGCTTTGACAAGTTGCCTAGCAAAGTGGGTTATGATCCTCAGTGAATTTGATATTGAGTATATGGAGTGAAAGGCAATAAAAGGGCAAGTCATAGCGGATCAACTTGTTGAGGCTCCTATTTATGATGATCATCCCATGTTGATAGATTTTTTGGATGAATCAGTCTTTGCTCTTACATATTCTAATGAATGGAAGTTATACTTTGATGGATCCCATACCAAGTTCGGGTCCAGAGTAGGTATATTGTTTTTCACCCCTCAAGGTGATGCTATTCCCATATACTATAGAATAACTTTCCATTGTACCAATAACATTGCAAAATATGAAGCTCTGGTCACAGGACTCCGAGTAGCGGTCCACTAGAACATCACACATTTGCAAGTCTATGGAGATTCTCAATTAGTCATCCAACAAGTGAATGATGACTATGAAACAAAAGATGAAAAGCTTATTCCCTACAAGCATATGGTAGATTTCTTCAAGACAAAATTCACCGCTATCCATTTTAGTCAAGTTCCAAGAATGCAAAACAAGTCGGCAAATGTGATGGCTACGATTGCTTCCATGTTAAATATGCCCCAAAATATGGACAAATGTGAATTTTTGGTCGAACAGTTGCTTGTCCCTTCTTTTGACATTCCGACAGTAGATGTGATGTGCATTCTTGTTGGTCCTAACTCTCCATGGTACAATGATGTATATCAATATTTGAAATCCCAAACCTTACCACCTAACCTTTCCGCTAACCAACACCGAGCCTTCATCCGACAGATAGCCAAATATGTCATCATTGTCAATACCCTTTACCGTCGTTCCTTTGACCATACCCTCCTTAGGTGTTTGGATTTTGACGAAGCACAAACAACTTTACATGAGGTTCATGATGGTATATGTGGGGGCCATTTCAATGGTCTGAGCTTAGCCAAAAAGTTGATTCGTGCTAGGTATTATTGGCCCACTCTGGAAAAAGATGTTCACGATTTTGTTAAGAAGTGCTACAAATGCCAGATCCATGGAAATTACATTCATGCACCAGCCCAAGAGCTTCATTCTATCATATCTCAGTGGCCGTTTTCTCAATGGGGATTGGATCTTATTGGCAAGATTCGCCCGATCTCTGCAAATGGACACAAGTTTATCATTACAGCCACAGAGTATTTTACAAAATGGATCGAGGCTATCCCCATGACCTATATCACTGGTGTACAAATTTCAAAATTCCTATTGAATTATATCATATGTAGATATGGGGTTCCCCTTGCCATAGTCATAGATAATGGTCATCCCTTCAAGAATAAAGATGTCAAGGAACTCTGTGAAAAGTTTCATATCCAACACCGTTTCTCCAGTCCATACTATCCACAGGGTAAGGGTCAAGCTGAAGCATCAAATAAAACCATTATCAAGATCTTGAAAAAGGTTATCAATGACGCTGGTCGAGATTGGCATGTACAGTTGAATCCAGCACTATGGGCTTATCGCACTTCTATCCGCACACCTACTGGTGCAACACCTTATTCCTTGGTGTATGGTGCGAAGGCCATTTTACCCTTGGAAGTGGAGATTCCTTCTTTGCATGTTTCCTTGCAACATCTAATTGATGATGAGATGCATATATTCTCTCGATTGCATCAGCTTGAGATGTTAGATGAGAAACGTTAGACAGCCCTGACACATTTGCAAGCATATCAAAACCATCTCCGTCGCTCTTATAATAAGAAAGTCAAAGGGTGACACTTCGAAGTGGGAGATCTGGTTTTAAAGGCAAACCCCAAGAATGCACAATCTACTGACATCATCAAAGGCAAGTTTGAACCTAATTGGGTTGGGCCTTTCATAGTGACTGCAACTTATGGCTCGGGGGCATATCAGCTTGCCACCCCAGAAGGTGAACCTTTGTCCGATCCTGTAAATAGCATGCACCTTCACAAGTACTGGGCATAATTTTCTATCAGCACTTCTTCAAGTATGATCCTGAAAAAATACAAAAAAAAAAAAAAAGCAAAAAATACAAAAAAAAAAAAAAAAAGCAAAAATACAAAAAAAAAAAAAAAATTCAAAAAAGTGAAAAAAATACAAAAAAAGTGAAAAAAATACAAAAAAAGTGAAAAACAAAGGAAAAGAACCAAAAAAAAAAAAAGAGTAAAGAAAAATGATTCGCCCTCTTGTGAAAACCTGGCAAACAAGCGCCATGTGTAAAAATGATCATTGCTCTGTCATCTATCATGACTTCTAGCTATGCTTTCTCTCTAAAGATTTATCATGTCTATCCTTGTCCTGACCCAAAGTGTTGTTTCAGGCCTGTGATTGGTCAACATCATTGTCTTGCATACTCCATTTCTTGTGCATATGTTTTGGTCCTAGCCTCTATATATGTCTTTCAGATGTGCATTGGGTGTGTTCCCCTTGTCATGATCAATCATTGGAACTTTTGAATTTAAAATGTCCTGAAATAATCCATAAAAAATGAAAAATGTCCTGAAATAATCCAAAAAAAAATTGGAAAATGTCCTGAAATAATCCAAAAAAAATGAAAAAAGTCCTGAAATAATCCAAAAAAATCAAATAAAGTCCTGAAATAATCCAAAAAATCAAATAATGTCCTGAAAAAATCATAAAAATTGAAAAATGTCCTGAAATAATCCCTAAAAATAAAAAAAAAGTCCTGAAAATATCCCTAAACATCAAATAAAGTCCTAAAAAAAATGAATACAAAAAAATTGTAAATCTCAAAAAGAAAAACAAAAAATATCCCCTTTGTGCATAAGAAGATCGCTGAGCATCCCTCCAATGACACATAATCACACATTGTGCTTTACTGCAATCACGCATTCACAGATGAACTTTTTCAATCAAACCAGACATTCAAACTGATTAAAATTGTCTTATCAATCGAACATCAACATCAATATCACTCGTCCTTGGCACACTATCATGGGTCTTATACAAGGTGTGGTATACTCGAAACTAAACTGTGTCTTGTCTTAGACAGGGTGCTGCATTCTTTGAAACCAGACAGCATGATCATCCTATCAACACTTTCAACTTTTGACAATGAAGATCGAGATGTTTGTTTGACTTGTTGGAATTAGTGAGTCTTATCATTTACTGATTTATCTTTGATCATGTTCCTATGTTGCTCGATGATGTCATTGAGTGATTTAGAGTGACCTGGATGGTTCATGGTCCCTTTCTTTTTTGTTGTGATTGTTGTTTGTGGAATGTTTGTTACAAACTGGGGCAACTATTTCATTGGGTGTCTGTCATTAGTACGTTCGCTTTGTGAATGCCGCACATACCTTGACCCTTGATGTATGCACCCTAGGATGCCTCACTCATTCCTTGTGTGCGATGTGTCTGTCTTTTGCAAAAAGGGTTGCATTTCAGCTCTGGCCTTCAATGCCATGATGCTACGCATCCGTTTTGCTACATTAAAGTAAAGGTTCTCACCTACAAAGTGCATTACTGAAAGCAAGTTTTTCTTCATCTCTAACTGTCCTCTGTCTCATTTTCTTCTTACTAACATTTCTTCCATCAGTTCGGATAGTCAGTTCAGTCTAGTGCTTTGATTTCCCCAAACACATATGCTACATCCTGCATTCATTGGTTAGTACATTTGCATTACATCAAGCATCATATCAAGCATTTTATCCATTTCATATTATAAATGCATCGAAAACACATAAACAAAATATATCCATACATGTTCCACAATGGTACATCAACAATGCATAAGATATCCATACATGGACAACAACTATAAGTCATAACACATTGCATCCCATCATATCAATGCATATCATATCATATATCACAAAAATATCAGAGTACAAAATTGAACTGTTTGTCCTAAGTGTGGTTCGCAAGCTGACTATATAATATCACACTACATAATGTCAACTGTCTATCATAAGAAGCATGTGCCTCTGTCACTGGGTGCTCCCTCTTTCCTCCTCATCCTTGCCATGTCTCAAGGATGATGTCCCTCCTAGTCCTAGTTGTGGTGGTCTCATAGGTCCACTCACCCCCATGCTGCTCACTAACCTCTAAGAGCATGCCCTGCTCTCTAAAATCGATTGTGCCCGGTATGAAGCTACTCTCTACTCTGGTGGAACTACACTCTCATAAAATTTCCTCCAATGGCGTATCTCCTCTCCGATCTCTACCAACATCTATGCCATCTCATGTGCACTAGCATCCCTAATCGACCCAATATACTTAGTGACTTTCTGTTCTTCCTACTATGCCTGAGCTATTGTTGTATCTCGAGCCACTATGAGTCTGGCTATCTCCACTCTGAACTGATCCTGCTCTATCCTCAAGATAGCATTTTGTCTCTCTAATGTTGCAATATGATCATGCTGACTCGCTATGGTATCACTGCACATCTCCATCTCCTCTATCCTAGCTGTCTCCGGCTCTATGGGTATATCCTGCAATGACTCCTGATCAACTGAGTCTAGCTCATAATCATCATCCCCCTCATCATCATCTCCATCCTTGTCATCCCCCTCATCCTCATCACTACCCTCATCCTCCTCATCCTCATCATCTCCCTCCTCCTCTCCAGTGAGTGGGAAGTCCTCCTGTCTCCTAGGTACTGGAATATCAGGATCTGTCAATGGCATTGGCTGTCGTCATGCAATCCATCTCTCACACTCCTCTATCATCCTAGCATCCACCACATCTGATCTCCAATCCCACTGTCTCTATTGTAGCTATGTGAAATCGGCATATGCTATGTGTGGCTGAATCATCCTCCCCCACCGACTTGTCTCTTTGTGTGATCGGGTAAAGTGTGCAGTCCCTCTAGCTACATCCTGCCTCTCTCCAAACTATCATCTGACTCTCTCTAGCAGGTACATCTCAATCACTCTTTGGTGATTCACTGGTTGCCCAATCAGGTATCTCTCTTGTCTGCAATACAGTAGCTCATCACTATCATCTGACCATCCAGGGCAATCAAGATATGGCCTCCATGTGAACTCTCTCAATCTGTCTAGCTCATGTTGCCAATACAATATGTATCCAAAAGGACCTTGTCTCAGTGCTCCTCCATAGCAATACACATATGGTCGATGTGGTACTACCTGTCTCTCTGCAATCGACCGACATATGGCTATGTGCTCAAATGCCCATACCTGTAGCAGTGTGACTCCACAGCTCAATGTCTGCACCCCCTAATATACTATCTAATGCAGTTGAAAATATAGCATAGCGAGCATGCATGGTCCCCATGTGTACACCGTCCCCTCTATTGCCATCCTCTCTAGCACTCTTCCCCATCCAATAGGGAATCCATGTCCTCATCTGTCTCCTGCTAGTAGGCATGCTATCACCACTGCTATCACCACATATCGCCGATCATACTCTGATGCCATGGTCTCCCAGCCAATCTCCCTCTCTATGATATCCAAATCATCTGCGTCACACTCAAATAATCTGCACAACGCATCTCTCCCTGTCACTAGGTCATACTCTATCATCTCCCCATGAATCAGAATGCAGAGGATACGCCATACATCCTTTAGTGTCACAGTCACCTCTCCAGTCGCCAGATGGAATGAGGAAGTCTCTGAATGCCATCGCTCTACCAATGCGGTAAGCAGTCCTGTGTTTGCCCTAATCTCAGGCATGAATGTGATATAGTATATCCCAAGTCCTACTAATGTATCTCTGTTTGTACTCCTGAGTCTATGTTGTAACATGAAGCAGTCAGGTCGGTTCTCCTGCATGATCAATGGATACTGTCGACTCTGCATCACAATTGGGGCACATTTTGTCAGTTTTAGGGTTTGCTCCTACGGGCTGCATTTCCTTGTTTCATGTCCAAATCAGGGTGTTTCTAATCTATTTTGACCTATCCTACCCTTATCCCCTCTTTTCAGATCATTTGCATGCTATTTTTGGCCAACTTAGGGTTCCCAATGCACAACTGTGCCTGTGTGCTAGGTCCTACGCCTGTGTAGCAACAACTTATGCCTGTGTACCCTACGCAAGCACATGATACCCTACACAAGCATAGGATGCACTCACACAAACGCAGAAGTTAGTTTCTGCATTCTCTATGGGCCCCGCAATGTCCCGCAAGCAAGTCAAATTCATAAAATTGACAATATGGGTTTTTGAGATACATACTGTTGTTCCCACATCATCCAGTTGTTTGTAGGTGTGGATGCATTCTCCAAGGTGATCTACCATTGGAATGTTTTCCATCTCTCTATAAGTGTCCTTTTCCAGAGCATCAAATTCTCCTCTTTGGCTAGTGCAAATGAGCAATTTTCACTCTCTTTGTCTCATTTATAGATCTTTGTCAGTGCATAGATGGGCGTGCACTCTCTCCATCTTATGCTAGTCATGGTCTTTTGCACCATCATTTAGTTGTCCTTCATGCATCCGATCTCTGATTGTCAGTCTGTTTGATCTTATCATCTTCTGTCATTCTTATCGATCAATTGGCCTCTTTTCTAGATATCTCCGGCCAATTCCTCGAGGGGACATGCCCATGTCATTGTTAGTATCTAGGACATTTTCATTATTGTTCTTTGAAACAATGCTTAAAATCGCATTGTCTCAAAGAGGGGCAAAATGTAAACGTCTAAAAATGGTCAATGCTTGCGGAGTCATACTTTAACATTGACGCATTTCCTTATTTTAGGGTTTTTGCGTTGCATTAACATTTATCCTATGTCACGCACTTGGTCTTTATCATTTACGAGCATTGAGTTCTTCTTCTACATTCTTCATTTGTCTCACTTTCGAATTTGGTCTTGTCGACAACAATCTTCAGTCATGATTTTGGTCGATCTTATCTTGTCGCATCAATGTGTGTATTCATTTGTCATCATTTTGGACATCATCAATCCTAATTAGGGTTTTGTCCTCTTATCAATCTTGTCATCTTGTGATTGATTTGTCATCAATCGTTGTCATTTTCAATCTTGTCGTCTTGTGATCGATTTGTCATCGATCGTGGTCATTTTCAATCTTGTCATTTTGCAATCTATTTTGTCATCGATTGTTGTCATTTTTGTTATTTTGCAATCGATTTGACATCGATCGTCGTCTTTCTCAATCATGTCAATTTGGATCAATTAGTCATTGTTCCTCGTCAATTGGCACATTTATCAATCAAGTCATTTATCAAAATTGGTCTTTTATCAAGTCAAGAATCATGATCAAATCGAATCGATATCAATTATCTTTTGTCAAGACCTAATTATCATCCTTGCATTTCTAATTCATCTTCTAGGGTTTCATTATTTATTCATTTAACCTTGTTTGTCCTTTCTCCCTCTAGGTTAAATAATTTATTTATTTATCCTAAGTCTTCTTGTCACAATTAAATGTTTATTTAATTGGCTAACTAATTCTTCCCTCTTTGTGAATTAATTAATGAATGAAAAATTATTAATTAATTTACCTAATTCACCTAATTTACTAATTTCTCCTAATTCCTAATTTCCTAATTTTCATCAATTTCAATTTTCTAATTTCCTAATTTCTAATTCATCTAATTCTCAATTCTCTCCTAATTTTCTCCTAATTTCATGGGAATGACATTTCAAGTTGTCATAATTTGTCATAATTGACAATCAATCAATTTTGACATAGCAATTTGTCAAAATTATCAATCAATCAATTTCACATAGAAAGTGTCAATTTGTCATAATTTGTCATATTTGTCATTCTTGATTTGAAATTTTCATTCGAATCAAATTCATGCTAATCTTGTCTTTTCTCCAATTTGTCTATAAATTGGATGAATTTCTTCAATCAAGGTCCCTAGTCGAATCAATCATGCTTCTAGTATTCTTGTGCTACCATCTTGTCTACATCATGTTTATGCACTAGTAGGTGAGATCCACAAACAAAGCTATTTGATGGAGAAAGAAGGACAATGGAGCCACACGAAGGAGACATTCAAGTTTGCAATGGTTTGCATTTGAATTGATGTCTTGTTTTCATGTCTTTATTGAATGTTTTTAGGATTGGTCACTGCAATTGAGTTTTTGTGATTGAACAAGGCTAATTTTTATGTTGCTTTGATGATTTCCAAATTTCCTATCTACAAGAATAAAAGGATACAAATAGACAATACCAAACACCATCGACCATAGAAGGATTAACCCAAAAATGGCCTGTACTCCAAGTCATAATAGAATTATGAGAGTCACTTCATTGCTTGGGTAGTCTTGGGTCTCAGTCGCAACTCTAGACCCACCTCTGCACATGCCACCTCATGAAAGACCATTAAAGCCTCATCACACTGCATCAACCTTGCAAATATTTTAAAGGCCTTCAACCGGCACCAAGAATGAGCCCTGCATCTTGCCTTCAAATTATCATCATCCCATCGAATGAGTGGTAGCGGTGCCATCGGACTAGCTACCCCTGCCTCAGGAACAATGCCCACCTTTGAGACCACACAAGCACACACACTATCTAGATTTAACAGGTAGTTTGAATCGATTACAACTCTTAGGGAATTTTTTACCTTGTCCACCTCGTTCTAAAATTGGAAACCCCAAGTGGCAATCAATGAATATGCCTCCATGTCTTTCCTATAGTGATGACCTACATGGACAATTTCCTCTCCCAACAACATTTTCACACTCTCATACAACTTCTCATCCTTAAATAAGAACAAACCTTTCAACCTCATGTCCATAAATTATATTGTCGGTGTGGAAGGATAAATTATCCTTTCAGTATGGAAGGATAAATTATCTTCCTTGTTGCTTAAGAAACCCAAGACAATGCTGCAAGTGCAGATAGTGTGATACCAAGACTTCTAATCCACCCAAGCTTTAAATACCTCTCACTCAATTCTAATTTCTAACATCCAACGACGGTGGTCATCGGCATTAATCACAAACTCTACCATCATTCTGCTGCATGTACTAGTTCAACTACATAATTTGTCTACACAAGATGGTGTTAAAGCTGCCTAAAGGCTAAATGTTAATCATTCACTTTGAGTGATGTGCATACCATAAGGAAATATAATTGCAAATATGTTGTCAGTTCCCGTGGATCCCATTATACATAGGATTTCTACCACCCAAATTTCATGTCACCTAACACTTCATTGTCCCATGGGCCATAGCCTTTATTTTGGGTCAGTGTTCAATGATATGTATTTTCAGTGTTCAATGTACATGTACCTAGTTAGTTAGACTTTTTTTATATTAAAATTATGCAAATACAATTACAAAAAGTAAGTTGGACTTTTAATTCACTTGTTTTTCTCGAGATAAACATCTTTTTTTTAATATATTTATAATCAATGATAATCAATGTACAAATAGTTAATGAAACGAACTTGATTTTTTTATATATATTAAATATAGAGGAAGAAACATTACATAAAAAAGATCACAGTATTATATTTATTTCCATTGTTTAACAAAATATTGAAATAACATAGCTCATAGACAAAAATAAAGTATGAGCTAAGACATTGTGATCCTTAATGGATGCTATTACTTGAAACCAATCCCTAATATTATGTGTTTTCAAATACTTATTTGTCAAGAACTTCAAATATCTTTTAGAAAAGGTCATCTCAGAAGTGACACTGAGTTTGTTCTTTAACTTTAGAGAAGAAATTAGAATAGACCTGCAATTTTTTTATAGGGAAAATTAAATCTTATATCCACACAAATTAATAACTATTTAAGCTATTTTGAAAAATAATGATTATTCTAAGTATCCTATCATGGCATGATGACATCAACAAATAATAAAATGAAATAGAAATCATTTTTATATCTATAAGAGGCAAACTGAAATTTGCAAAATTATCATTAATATATATGTTTCGCAAATTTATAATTTTTACATGTCAGAGTCCCTCAAAAACTTTAAAGCCAAAATGAGTGAGGTTATGAGGAAATAGCCAAATAAACAAAACTAGTATGGGGTCAGGGCTAGGGCACAGGCAATGGACACATTCATGGTTTACCCTAAGAATCTTGCCCTCCCTCTATGTAGAATTCTTCAGACATTCTAAGCTGTGAGAATTCTTCAAGCCAACTGTAGTCTGGAAAGTCATCCAGGAGAAACCATTTTTGGAGAAAGTCCCTACCAATCTACACCCATTTCATATGACACGTCAACTGCTCCACATTTAGGCCCAAAAGAAACAGTTTCTTGGCCACTGTTTGGTTAGGGAGGAGAAGCTTGGTTAATTCATTCATCCAAGGGATCCCCATCCCTACTTCTGCAAAGACAATAATAGTAACATCATCTCCAAGGAAGTATTATTTAAACACATTCCTTAACAACAATAACATATCCACCTTGTCTCCTTTGAGGTCCTGAAGAGATGCCAAGAAATGAGACATAACGTTCATGTTAACACGGTATCTATTTTTATTTTGCAAAAACTCTCTACCCAACACCATCCTCACAACCTCATTAGTGAATATCCCAACCTCCTTACAGATAGATTGGAGGGTTTGGTCTCTAACGGAGCCCAAAAAGGCCCTCTGGTCCTCCACAAAAATGCTTCTCAAGTGGATAGGAGTGTCCATCTTGAAAAATCAAAATACCAAATTATACAGCCTGAGCCTATAGACCTAAATCAAAGGTAGAATTTAACTACCACAAGCTCCGATGATTTATCTACCAAAGGCTAATTGAAGATGAAAGAAGAAGATATCATCTATAAATAGCTAAAGCTCTTGATTGTAATAATTTCTTCTCTAACCATATTAATTCCTTTATATTTTTTTAAATCTTTCATATATCTTTGCAAATCTTTCTCATAATTGCACTAGTGTGCGAAATTGGAAACAACTATAAACAAGTACCAAATACCATATTGGAAGTCATGGGGGCAGAGTGGATTGTAGTTAGTAACAAGAAATATATTAAATGACCAACATTATTGACCATGACATTTGATACGTGTCTATTAAATCCAATTCCCTTCTGGGCACTTTCTGGAGAACTACATTCTCTTTAGAAATTTAGGCCGAAATAAAACTTAAACTATTGATCTACGATCATCGAACGGTTTAAAATCATTGATGGATTTTAGGTACATGTGTCATGTCAATGAGGTTCTGCTTATCGATACATCGTGCAAAGTTTGGACTCATTGTGATGTGATGTGATGTGCCTTGTCTATTAATGACAATGAATTCATGAAATTGTCAATAAAATATATATTTTTCCATAAATAACAAAATATTAGCCAAACAAATTAAATAATTTTTAAACAATGGATAAAAATCCTCAATACACTTAAATAATTTTTCCTTTGAAGTAAAAATTTTTGTGCATACACTTATATATTTGTTCCTTTAAATACGATATATATTTTCCCCAGAGAACAAGGTATTATTCGCCAAAATTTTATGGAATTTTTGTACCCTAGAAAAAAATCGCCAATACAAATTAGTTTTTTTCCTACTTTGAAAAAAGATTTTGCCATCAATATGAAAATTACCCCCCTAAAAATAACATCTGATTCACCAGGGTTTTACAGTTTTGCCCAAGGGGTGCTTTCTTAATGTTATCTCTAGTGTCAGCATTATTAGAGAGTGGTGTATGTACGAATAAGGATTCATCTTTCAGTGTGTTGTATTGAGCAGAGATTGGCGTTGTAGATCAGACAATTGTGCTTAACCAGAATTGTAATCAGGCATTTGGAGATGTTATTCTTTTATTTCCTTTCTTCTGGATTGTAGTTTGAATCTAATTGTAAGTTAGTGAGACTTCCTTGAGGGTTGTAGCCTTCTGGGTCATTATCTTTTCAGTAGTGAGCTCTAGCTAGTGTGGTTGAATGCATTTGCAATCCCCATTGTAATATTTTCATACTACTGTAGAGTATCATCTTATTGTGGGTAGGTTCCCACCATGGTTTTTCTCTTAACCGAGTTTTCCACGTCAAAATCTTGGTGTTATGTGTTGTTTTATCTATTTTCTCATATTTGTTATGTTGCAGTTTATCAAATCTATTTTTTGATTAATATTTTAGATCCGGTAAAAATTGATTCACCCCTCCCCTCTCAATTTTCATTCATTGTTATTGCCAACACTTTAGTTCTCTATGATAGCCTTATTTTAACCTTAGGGTATTGATAACTTGATGCATTAAGGGAGAGTGGCTTTCAATGGGGGTCGGGGCCCTAAAGAGGTTGCTAGGGTAACTCATTGGAGAGTTTATTAATCAAGTGATAACCTAATTAATGAAACGGTTTAAAACACATTAACAAGATAATATGGTGTCCTACCAATGGCCTTGGGTGCCTGTGCAAACTAAGGATGGGAGTGAGAAGGCTTGGCTATTCGAGGGGCATTACTCTAGCATGATTCAATCTCCTTGTCTTCATGAGATGACATTTTCATTCCGCATGAGTTATCACTTGTTATTCTATGTGATGACACTTGGTAGGCCAATACTGGGGTAAAGAAATAAGATGTATTAATCATTGGATTCATCTTGGTCAACTTTTCAATCAAGGTTGTAAACTTTTGAAAGGTGTCAGGGTTGTATGCCACCAAGGGGTGAAAGTCATGATATGAGTGGGAATTAATGAAACTATGGAAATAAACCTACAACAAATTAAAATTATGTCAGTGATAGGATCTATCAATTACTAGTGATAAGAACAACAACTTTTCATAATTACATAATTTAAATAAACTACAAACCACACTTATAGAAATGATATTCAATAAAGAACAAAAATAAACATATTGTTAAGATACAAAAATCATGCTCAATTACAAATTGAGAAAAAAATATTATTCTATGAAAATTAAACACACGTTACTGTAACTATGAAAGATTAAAAATAGTACAAGATATCCCAAGAAGTGGGCCCTCTCCTTAGTCTATTGAGTTGTGAGGTGAAAGTGATGGTTACGTTGGACTGATTAGTAGAATATTATTTTTATTTCTAAAAATAAATGAGTCTACATACAAGAAATTTGCCTACTACAAAGTCTATTCAAGTGTTGTATATATATAGCTCCAATAGGCAACAGATACATGTACAAATATAGATGATTTGTTTCAGCCTACAACCAACCAACTAGGTATTATTGGTTCATGTGAAACCTTTGGTAATATCCACAAATCAGAAACAAATATGTTATAACAGTGAGTAGAAATAAAAAAGGAATAGTTGTGGTTTTCTCCAACTATGCCACCATGTGCAGTTCTCAAAAACTAACATTCACAGTTTCCTCAAGAAAGTGCAACCTCCACATAGCTATAAAATATACACTTAATCACAAAACTGCTAACAGGATGGTGTTGAGGTGTGTATATAACAAAATAGTTGTGTACATGTAATCTTGGTTGCAAGAAAAAATCATAAAATGCTTCCTTTCGCAAACCTCCTGTATCTTTCTGCTCCTTCATTTTTTGAGGATTTTGTCACGTATAATTTTAATTGAGTCCATTATGGATGAAACCCATGTCTTTAATTTTTGAGATCTATCCTCATCTGCCCACAAACTGCAATGCAAAAACTGGTTGCTCTGAAGTGGGTGCATATTGAAAATGGTTCAGTTACAAAAACAAGCAGATTTTGGTTTATTCCAAACAATTGGCACATGCTTATTTCCTCCATTTGGTTTTCATTCCCAATCAGCGTGTACACTTGTAGAAGTCTCTAATTAAGATGGAATCTATAAAAGAGATTAGATTCATAGGAACAATGTAAATATTATATGGCAAGGAATTGACGTGGTTGAAATAGAAGTTGACAGTTGCAAGCATGAAAGTCCACCATGGAATGCTCTTCATACACAAAGATTGTGATGTTATATGTCTGATCTAATATCCAAATAAAATGATAACAGTCTAGGATCCTGCATAAATGATGATGAGAAGATCTTCACCTTGAAGTTGCATGTTGAAAGGTTTATTTTCTTAACATAATGGAAGATATATTAATAAATACAATATGATATTATGTATTCACATATTTTGTCTAAAAATAAAATTAAATATCAATTATATATATTGAATCATATGCAATGAGAAATGATAAAATGATATGAGAATGGTATGGAAATGGAATATTGGAATGGATATGAAGGTATGTGAAAAAGGATAGAAGGTGGTATAACATAGGACATAATTGGTTCTCATCATCCCCCCCAACTTAACATATTGCATGTCCTCATGAAATTAAAATGATCCAGAGGTATTTGAATTGAACTAGTAGCCTTTTGGATTTGTGGCTTTGGCCTTCTTCTTTACCCTTAACTATTATAGATCATGCATAACCATAATGTCCTTTATTTTTCTTAGCTTATCATGACAAGATTTATTGTGTTTTTTTTTCAAAAAGAATTTCAATATTGATAACTCCTTCAGCTTTTTATTTTTCATTTTCAATTTTTTCTTTTTTCCCTCTCTTTTTTTTCTTTTTTTTTCAGCTCTCTATGGCATTGAATTTTTGGAATGCTATATATGTGGTATCACAAAAGTTTAACTTGACAATCATGAGCTTTTTAAAATGGGAAAAATCTCAGGCAATATAAATGATTATGCAGGGTGGAAATAACATATAGTATGATGGGATGATTAAGGATAATGAACAAAAAGATACGTAATAAGGATGGTATACCTCCCCCTAACTTAAAAGTTGTTCATCCTCAAGAAACTAAGAGAGGATAGGTAAGGATGATGGATTAATCATCAAAATAATAAGAAATATTAATAAAGTTTAGAGATAAAACAATGAAAAACAAGACTGATTGTTTTACCAACTCACATGTCCACCTATGCCAAGATCGGGTAGCCAAGGGAACTCTCTAGCTATGAAACTTGCAACAAGGAATCAAATATTGCACCAAGAATTTCAACACAACTAAAGATCTCCATCTGATAGAAGCACTAGAGACCAAACCATTGAGAGAAAAATCTCATTTCCTATAACACCTCAATTGAATGTTAAGCACTTTCTATCTAGGTGATCAAAGTCATACTGACCACAACAAATAGGAGCATAGTTTCACAAGTGAGGGACAAGAGGTGATAGAAACACTCAGAGAGTGAAAGAACCAAAGAAGCATTTGAGTGTTCCTGAAAAATGATTAGCTCAAAGGAAGAACACCAATTATTGTTTTTTTTTCCCTTGTTTTATTATTATCTTTTTTTGTTTTTTTTTAATTGTTTTCTCTCTTTTTCTTTCATTTTTCATAACGAAAAGTGACTGCTAGCAAGCTAGTTTTCAATCACTTACCGCTTAGTGGTGTTGTAAAAACAATTTTCACCATTAAGAATTTATGTCCACTATAATCCGTCAAAAAATGGTTTTCAACTTGTAGTTGTGTAAAAATGCTCGAAGGTTTTCATTGTTAGAATTTATTGGTTTTTTTTTGGTTTTTTTCTTAATTTTTTCTTTTTTTAATAATTTTTTTCTTTATGAAAAAATGCATATAATTACCAAAGAAATTGAAACTCTCATATGGATGTTGAAGTGATACCAACCAAATATAGGAGTTCCTTGGAAGCCCTTCAATGAAAGTCACTCTTGAAACCGGTTATATGATACATAACTTGAAATGATGACCAAATGCAAGAAATATACCTCATCAAGAGTGACCCTAAATATTCTCATAACATGATTGCTACAGAAATTCATGATCCCATTTATCCCATGCCACCATATTTGAAATCTGACTATAGAAGTTTGGAATACATTCCCAAGTGCTTGGTTGAAATAATTACTCACAAGAGAAGCAATTTTCCAAAGAGAAGGCAATGTAGTGAAAGACCAATGGTAGTCTCTCAATTGATCCATATAGCTTTAGATAGGCGGATGAATAAATTCATATGAAGTGTACAGATCTATGAAAGATCCTTTTAAGGAATCCATATGTCTCGAAGTTGTCTCTAGATGTGTGGCTTGTGAAGAATTAGCCATGAAAATGGTGATACAAGATTCATCAATTTGGATTCTATCCTCCACATAGTGAAGCATCAAGGGTTGTGAAAAATGGAATTTACGCCCATAAGTGTTGAACACTAAGCACAAAAATTCTCAAAGAGTGAAGCACAAAAGAAACTTCATCATTTAGTTAGCAAGGCTAACTAAATTCTTCAATAGATCATAAAGAGAAGCATCATCAATTAGTGCAAAAGTGTCAAGTAACCACCATAAGAAATCTATAACCATATTATCATGACCAAGCATATCAATTATAGTAATGTCCAATATTTATCCATTTAATAACTCTACCATTAATAAGTAGTTTATTTATTTGTCGAAATTAAGGGTAGAGTGATTAATATGGATAAATACTTGATAATAATAAAATGCATGAATTTCCATTAATTCTTATGTAAAAATAATATAAATTCAATGTCCACTAACACAAGAATGCATACCTTGATTTAGTCCAAACCTCATACATGAGATTTCATCTTTCCTGACCCCCAACCCCCCCTACTGCAACTTATTTCATACTACAAGAACATGAAGGCATTAAGAAAATCAAAGAATCAAGAAATATAAATAATACCTTGAGCTTGTTCAATGAGTATTCATCATATGATAAACAATAAATGAATGATGAATGGAAAAATGAATGCTCACAACATGAACTTCCCAATTTGACATGTATCATTCTATTGTTGATCCAATAGAATGATAAAACATGTTAGCATCATTAACAATACCTTGATCTTCCCAATTTGACATGTGAATTTGCCCTTGAATTATGAAAAATACTTATGAATTTGCATTTTTGTCACCACATCCTCTTGATAAGCTTGGTGTATGCACTTAAATTCTTCCTTGCAACAATTAGAACAACAAATGGTCAAATTTTCATTCACAATGCCATTGTTCTAAAAATTCATCAATTATATGTTCTTGCTCATCTATAGAAATAAAATTTGTAGATGCCTCTGACAATGGTAATGGAAGATCAAAATAATTTATGTTGCATTCATTAGAAAGAGAAGGTATAAAATAATCACCTTGATTTGAAACAAGTTCCCTACCAATTTCCTTTTTGGTTTTTAAATGTAAAAACATGGATTTGAGGGTGGCAGCCCCCAATGGAGTCAAACTTGAGGTGTTTGAACTCCTTTGAAAATGCAACATTTCTATATTATTTCCTCAAACATACTTCTTGCTTACTAATGACTCACAACAACTAGTGATGATATATATAAATGGTGAGCTATCTTCTAAGATCTACCTACAAAATAAAAAAAATGCATCTATATGATTTAAACAATGCAAATTAGGAATAGTCACCCAAACAAGGTCGACAATTGCACACATATTTTTTATAACACATTGGTCCTAAATAAACTCATCATATTGATAGGCCTTTGACACCTTTCCTCCATAATGATGCCAAAATGACAGGCCAATACTAGGGTAAAGATAGAAGATGAATTGATCACTCGATTCAACTTGGTCTACCTATCAATCTAGGACTGTTGGAATCAATGAGCACTGAGAGGGGGGGTGAATCAATGTTTTACAATTTTTATTTCTAATTTGATTCTTAAACCACCAAATGCATAAGAGTGAAAAAAAAATATAGAAACATAAAGTAAACAACCACACAACCATAACACTAAGATTTTTATGTGGAAACCCAAAAATGGAAAAACCACAGTGGGACTTGAACCCACAATTATTATATTATGGCCAGAAGTATGATAATATTACATAAGGGGAATGCACTTTCATTTAGGAACATTACCTAGAGCTCATTGATCAATTATAAAAGGGCTACCAGCTAGAGGAAGGATCACTGCCTTACAATCTATTATAATTGATTACAATAATGAATGAATTGAAGTATAGCATCTAACTATGTAAAAATGTAGTTTCAGTTAGGCTCAAGCCAATCTTTGCAATTGATTTGTCTTTATGCTCTATTTTCATGCTCTCTCAGTCATCGAAGCACCAAAATATTCAATTGCATTGACCAACCTTGCAAATTCTCTCACACATACTTTCCTCTATCATGATACACACCAAAAGGATCAACTAAATTGATCTTATATATCTGCACCAACAAAAAGAATCATTTAGTAAGTTGGCTTCCTAAAACTGCATAATAGGCAACATGAAACATGTATCACCAAGTCGGCTCAATCCATCCATAAATCCAAATGCAAACCAAAAAAGATGATAATAAGATTCCCATAAGTTGGCCTAATCACCTCGAACACAAAATGAATCATTGAAATCAACCCAACAAATCCACAACACACGTTACGCCAAAATAGCTCCGCCATAAAAGAATTACTAGATACAGGACCTTTAATCTTTCTCACGAACAAACACCAGATACCGAGATCATAAAATAAGTTGCCTCCAACTATGAATTATCAGCTTTGATCACCACAACCAAAACTGCATCACCAAAATCAAGATATACACAATGATCTCATGCTCTACATGTTATAAAGTTCCACCTTCCAGACTTATACCTTATGAACAATATGACTTCTGGTAAACTAAATCTGTATAGACCAGATGTGATTTGCAAACTGATTTTCCATCAATGACAACCCCTAAGCATTAATAATGCACCAATCTTCACCGAAACAGTGTCTCTTACCAATAGTCTCCCCCTTTGGCATTGATAACAACACTGTGAAAAATGAACTGTACACTGAAGACTGCAAAACTTCAAAATTTCTAAGTCACCAAGAATCTACAAGCTCCCCCTCAGAATTAGCAATATTTTTCACTCTACTCTCTCCTCCTTTGATAACAATGCCAAAGATAGGAATCCACCAAAATCTATATATAGTAATATGTACAATTGCTTACAAAAAATTGAATGTCTGCAAAAATTGTTCTAAGAGACAACAAATGGTTATCCCATGCCTTCTTTAAACTCTCAAAAATGTTGATCATTCTACTGAAAAGTTAGGCATGTATCTTTGCTCCTTTTTTTTCTATTGGAATAGGCTTATCTAGAGCATCCTGCATGCTACTCATCAAAGAATCTATCCAGGTAGTAATAAGACTCCTCACTTCTAACACTCTACCCAAAACTCTTTCCTTTTCTTGGTTTAAACTCTTGATTTTATATAATATACTTAAAACTTGGGGTTCAAAATTGCTAGTCGATGCTGATTGAGGTGTGTATGACTAAGATATGCTAGCTATCTTTCCTTCACATTCCCTTATTTTATTGTCAATGTCCATATTGAACTTTAGCAAAATCAAACATGACTTTTATATTTTACCACCTTCATCAAGTGCATCATGAATACGCTTCATGGTAGTAACTAAACTGATTCTTTAATCCTTAATCATGTTCAAAAATTATTTTAATCACATAGCATTAAACTGATTCAAAACCTTAATAAATGTTGCCTTCTCCAAAGACTCAAAATGGGAACCTACAACATTCAACAAACCTTTGAGCTTACTAGAGGGATCAGATGTCTATGGTTGGAAAGATGGCATAACTTTCTCCAACGTGTCTCCTTCCAATGATATCAACTCTTTGTCAATAGAATGGGACTTAAGTAAGTACTCACTAGCTTTGGCATGCACAAGAATCTCCAAATTTATTGCTTAAATAGCAGATAAAGAGATATTGTCAATAGGCCCTTGGCCCAAAATCATCTAAATCTATAGCAACTTATTTCCCTTTATCAGGTACAATGTCTCCTGCCACTATTACTGGAGCTTGATCTACCTTACCCTATCCTTGCTCCTTCCTCTGCACTCTCATCTTTATCACCATCCTTACCATTGTCTTCTTTATCTGTCTTCTTAGCTGCGTTGTCTAACCTAACTTCAATTATCAGAGGTTCCTATTCAGCTTCACCAGAAATATCATTAGCACCATTAACATTATCAACTAGGGTTAGATCATTTGACTGCCCTTCCTAAATGGCCTTCTCAGGTGTTTGATCCTTTCACTTGGCAAGAATAACTTTATGCACTTCTGGAATAGATGTGTCCTGATATTGCTCAGTCAGATGAGTGTCATTGTGCATCAGAGTCACATCATATCTCTGTTCTATGAAAAGTTGTCTCAAAATTGTTTTTGTCACCTTGGTCGCCTCATCTATCATCCTAAGCATAAGCTTATTAACTCTCTTCTTGTTTCAAAGACTTTCCTTTGCAAGTTTTAATAATATAATAAATTCATCTTTGGAGATGACAAAGGATAAGTTTACTAGTACATGCTTCTTTATTCTCTCATCCTCTAGACTAGTTGTATGCCTCTTAGCATCCAAAATGTCATACAGGCTCTTGGGGATCATGGATGATAGTTCTATCAATGCCTTACTATAAACATCTATGTATTCAACAACTGCTTCCTCAATTGCTCTCTGATCTTTATCATAAAAAAATTCATAATATACAGGCACATTCTTCAAATTTCCATGCTTAGGAATTTTATCAATAAGTTCTATCAAGGTCAATGGGGGCACAACTTCACAAGTACCTTATACTCTGCCAAATTCTAGTTCTTCATCTATCTCAAACTTCTGCTTCTTGCTTGCTTTTCCTTTTCTGGATGACTTAGATTATATTCTAGGCTTATGTGATTGTTGGGCACCACCAGGCCGAGCATTCTTCACTACTTTAGCATAAGTGGTTGTCATATTCACCTCTCTAACCTCTTCATCAGATTCAGTCTCTTCCTCAATAGATACATATTTTCTTGTTGGCTTCTCCTTCTTTCTCTTTTCTACTCCACCCATTGATGTAGTTTGGGCCTTCAATGGAGGGACAAGCTTCTACATACCAGAGGTAGGTGTAGAGTGAGACTGTCTTGGCTTAGCCTACTTGGGAAGGAGTGGAGATAGGTTTAGTATTGGGCTTCAACATGTCTTCCATATTTAGTATGTTTTTCTCTCTTTCCCTTTACACAACCTCCTTAGATATCCCCATTTTCTCTACTATCTCCTCAACCTCCTTTCTTACTTTACTCTTTCTTGTTGGTTTGGTAAACTTTGTGTAGATCAAGATCTTTTTCTTTGTAGGTACAAAACCTTCCTTATCATCCACCTTGAATCAATAGGTGTTGATCATATGCATCAAGTGTGTTTTATTTCACCTCATACCCCATGGACATGATCCAATTAGTTATTGGCTCAACTGCCTCCATGTGACATTGATCCTTATCAACAATGAAGTAGATGATTTTATCATATTTCTCAACAATCTCTGTAGGAATATTCTCTCTACTTTATATTGATTCTTGAAAGGATTTGAAATATACCCACAAAGAAGATTTATGTGCAACTATGTCACCTAAACCCTGCAATCCTTCCTTTATTTGAACTGCCACTGGTTTATCATATCCCCATTGAATCTTTCCAATACCAAGGATCTCATTCAAGAAATATAGTGCTATATAGACAATTAGGGAACCAAATTTGAAAGCATGCTTCTTATCTTTCTTTATCTTCTTCATATTTCTCAATAGCTCACTGAGAAGAACTACATAAATATCATACCTTTTGTCTTCCTTTAGTATTTGATAGGCTGCAAATATAGTAGTGTTGGATATGGAATTCTACCTGCTGGATTGGTACACTTTATATCTAGTCACCATTGAGGTCAATCTCACATCATATTGAATGATATCGTTGATTTTCATTGACCGATTGTCATACTGGGATTCGGTATTAGCTTTCACTGTTATGTTTTGTAGTTTTCTCAAACCAGGGATCTCACCAGTTGTATTCAAACAAGTAACCACTTAAGGGATTGCTTCATGATTCTGTGAGGTTGGTCCAACCATATGAACTCATCATGGATTGAGCTCAAGATGTATTAGACCCATTTGGGTTCATCCAATACCAGAAAATGAATAAATTGGATGAAACCCTCATCCCGCAATGACTTGAATTCTGGCTTAAGATTTCCTATTCCATCCATCATATGCTTGGTATATTATGAGAGAATATCCTTATTTATAAGATCTTTGATGTTATAGTGGATGTATGCCCTAAAATATTTATTATGCCACCATATGAGATAGAGGAAAAAGAACCTTTCGGATCATTTTCAACAGATTTGAATGGATTCCTCTTGAATATGGGCCTATCTCTCTCAGTAATCTCGATGAAAAGTGGAGTCGCAACATCAAATGTAGATGCCATTTCAAAATTAAGGTATGAAAAGATAGCTCATAAATGGATAAATACCTTTTGATACACAACTAGATGTAAGGAATCATTGATCCATAGCTTCAAGCTCTACTATGATTTCTCAATCTCATTCACTTTGCTCTTTTTATCTTACTCTTTGTTTGCAATGTGAAGAATGAATGATTGAAATGACCTTTTATATTGTAAAAAAATAACTTTAATTTGTAATAAATGCATAATGATAAAAGCTTTCAAATACCCCGCATCTTCATAAATTCATCATCGGATACTCAAACCATCATGAAATCTTTTGGATATCAACTAGGCAACTAATCTACATCATCTACAACTATCCTTGATCGATTACAGATATTTGACACTGGGTCTCACAACTAATCTCCATCATCTGCAACCATCCTTGACTGATTACAAATATGTGAGAGGGGGTTCTTAAGCTTTGCATGAAAAAATTCCCACTAAGGCCAAAGTGCCTTAGTTACCAGATGAGTTTCTAGCACTACAATCAGGTGTGGAGCCATTCTGCCCATTTGAATCTCCCTTTTTAACCCACATCTTCTTATGTTGATCTTAGATTTCTTCCACTTTAGCTTTGCCCTTTTCAAATGATTTATTCTTGTCTATCAAAGCATTCCTTCTTCTGCAATATCTTGCAATATGACTGGGTTTGTTGCATGCATGAAAAATAACACTTCTTTGCATAGTCCTTAAGTTCATTTGATTTGGTGTCATCCTGCATTGGTTAGAAATGTGCCCAAACATTCAACAAGCATAGAATCTCTTATTCTGAAAATTATTTATCATTGTTATACACATATTTGACTGATGACCAAAGTTGTTTCATATGAAACATTGACTAGTAAAGGTAGGACCATTATTCATCATCCCATTATTCATCTTACTTCTATATTGTTTTTCCATATGACCAAATTTACCACAAACAAAACATTTATCATTAAATTTATAGGTATTAGGTTGTCTTACTAGAGGTTTCTTGTTCTTCTGATGATTTCTTTGTCTAGAATCGAAGGATTCTCCTTTCTCAAATCCAAGTCCTCGCATATCTTTTCCATGTCTCTGACTTTCAATCATCTCATCTAACTGGGATGAACTAGCTTTGAATTTTTCTTTGTACTCATTAGCAGTAGAAATATCATCTCTCAAAATTATGATCTTCCTTCGAAGTTCTTGACCATCATTCTTGCATTGCACCAATTCAAGCTTCAACTGATCATTCTCATATGTCAATATGCAACATTCATCAGATATATCCTTCAACAACTGAGTCAGATTTGCTTCACTCTTCTTTTGGTTTTCAATCTCTTTTGTTAGCTTCATCATAATGGATTGCATCTTATTCTTCAAGGTTGCATTCTCTCTAGCAAGCTTCTCACATTCATCTTTCTTGTTTTGTAGGGCTTGATTTTCAACACTTTGTTCTTCTTTCTCCTTGAGTTTATCTATCAACTCCTTTCTCTTTTCTCTAGAATTCCTCACTTGATCTTTCAATGTCTCAATGAATCCTTTAGCTACATTCATATTTATTTTCAAAGAACTTACTTCATTTCTTGCTACATCAAGATCTTCAAGTGTCACACTAAGTTGTCTCTACAAACTAGAGTCCATTGATTCAATCTTCTGGATCTTCCTCAAGTTGTTAGGCTTCTTATGAGGCACAAATATCTATTACAAATTTTTGGAATCAATAAAAACTGAGAGGGGGGGGGGATGGTGAATTGGTGTTATACAAATTCTAAACTTTCTAATCTAATTCTTAAACCACCAAATGCATAAGAGTGAAAGCAAAATGCAAAAACATAAAGTAAACAACCACACAACCATAACACCAATATTTTCATCTGAAAACTTAGAAAGAGAAAAACCATGGTGGGACACGAACCTACAATATTATTATACAATGGCCAAAAGTATGATAATATTACATAAGGGGAATATACTTGCATTCAGGCACATTACCTATAACTCACTGCTCAATTACAGAAGGGCTATGACCCGGAGGAAGGCTGACTACCTTAGAGGCTATTATAATTGATTACAATAATGAAAGAACTAAAGTATAGCATCTAACTATGCCAAAATATAGTTCCGGTTATGCTCAAATCAATCTATGCAACTGATCTGTCTGTTAGACAGTTCAAATAACTGGAAGACAACTGAGAGGAGGGTGAATCAATTGTCACCAGATTATCGGAACCTTAAGAAATTAAAACTTTAATACCAGAACCCAAAATATCAATACCGGAATGCATAAACCAATTACCAAATAGAAAATATACCAATTAAGCATAAGAAAAAATTAGAGAATAAATACCATCCACATGACACCAAGATCTGTACATAGAAAACCCAGTAAAGGGAAAAACCATGATGGGAAGCCTACCCACAATCAGATAATACTTCTGCAGTAAGTATGTGATTACAATTGAGGGGGTTTCACTTGCGGGAAGGCCAACAACCTAAAGCATAGTGCTCATCACAAAAGGAGTCTCACTGACTACATAGAAATCCATACTACAATTCGGAATAAGGAATGAACTGTAATGATAGCATCTCATATGCCTAAATACAGTTTGGTTAAGCTCAATACCGGAGGACAAAATCCTTTTACATAAACCCAACTCGATCACCAATGATCAACCAAATCCTCTACATGAATGATTATTACATTATTCGCTTTGTGCATATCCTTATCCCTTACACATATGATCTACAATGAGATCTTACATCATATATATACAAACCCTCAACCAAAAATAATAAGGTTGGCCACCAGACAATAAATCAATTAAATAATTACAAAACATGTTAGCCTAAGACCAAACAAATAATATCCAACCCATAAGACATCCCAGAAACACATCGAGAGGTCTAATCAATATGTTACATTAAGCTGATCCATAACCTAGATAAACCGGGACCCAATTTTGGTCCACACACACTAAAGCAATGATCCCAATCAACCAAATCTCAAACATAATCATAATCTGCATACTGAATCTCTATCATAATCTGCATACTGAATCTCTACTAGAAGTCGCACCAACACCACTTATGCATAACATCAAAGATATTCAACATAGCTCTACTGGTGAAACCCTGATCGGATCAACAAACCAATCTTACCAGCATACAAGATAGCATCTGATCACCAAATAAAAACTAACTGAATGAACATGAATATGAGTAGCATGAATAAGCCAATACCATAAGCCAAGACATACTAGAGCATATCAGATCATCATAATCTAATCCAACCAGAAACCAAACAACCTACTAGGACCAGAAGGATATCGATAAAGAAGCCAAAACATCTAGTGTTGACATCAATGACAAAACATCAATGCAACACATAATCAATTCCTCCAAATGGCCAACAATCTCCCCCATTGGCATTGATGGCAACAATAGATGTGAAAAACATCCAAGTTCCAAGAAATGCCAAACAAATTGTTGGCAATTGACACTCTATTGGTTAGGTTTCATTATGTTGTCATTGATGGCAACATGATTTTGGGTTTTAGCTTCATATGGTGTACCGATAGGCACTTCACAGACTCTACACCAGCACAGACACAGGCACCATCAATGCAAGCCAACATGGTATGATAAAGGTCATCGGTATTGGAGGCCGACACATCTTGGTGTAGCATCCTAAAATTGTGACACTTGCACTTTCGACTACATTTGGGTCTTCACGATGGCGGCGCAATGTTGAACCTGAATGGAGACCCCGAAACCTGCTTGTAACACCAAAAACTGCATTTTTCTGCACCCTGGCCTGATCCCTCCTTGCACCCTGCTGTCCCGGGAGGTGGGACCATGGCGCCCAACACCCTGGTTCTTAAGGACTAGGGCGCCCAGTGCCCTGGTCCCCCAGGACCATGGTGCCCAGCGCCCTGGTCCCTGGCCCTATTTTGGGCTCGTTCTCCTTTTGGGCATTGGGTTTTTAAGTTTGCAATTCGGGAAATAATGTTTCCTGGTTGGCCTAAGGTCAGAAAAATCAGTCTATCAACCCTAATTGACAAGTATATAAACTACTTTTCCTCTCCTAGAAAGGGAGGAAGGAAATAAGCAAGAGCAAGATGCGGAAGCGATATTCAAATATTCAAACATTCAAACATTCAAGCATTCAAGTATTCCTTCAAGCAATTGAGCATTCTAAGTCTCCATTCAAGGCTAGGGGTTGCATTCAAGACAAGGATTCAACCATTGAAGAGGAGATCACTTACAACACATAACATACAACATACATTACACCTTCGCATGTAAGAATACAAACATTCTTACAACAAGGTATCAGTACTTGTTTACATTACAAACATTTACATTTACAGCATTCTCATTTCTTGGTTAATTCCAAAACCAGGGTTTGACCTAAAGGCAAACCCCTAATCCCTAACCCCCCAATCATCCTCTCTTTTCTGTGTGTAGGTTGCAGGTACGCGGCTATAATTGAAGATCTGGAATCCTTGTGCAGAGACGAACAGATCCCCCTTTGTTTCGCGGATTTTTCGGAGGACCGTGTGCACGTCGGGCGCCATCGTCCCATCAACTTTCGTTCAAATTTGCAAAACAGCACCGTCTCGACATTTTACTGCTAATTCCAGGTCCACAGCTTCATCCCATATCCCTATCTCTGTTTACAAGTGAATCTTTCTTGCATCTACATACATTCCTAGTTCAATCATTCTATCTATATTCTTTACAAAAGAGGGTATCCTTGATGTCACAACCCGTGAAACTTATTTAGAATCCAATCCTGCATTGTGTGGGATTGGATCTTGTGGGTTTCAACCCCTCTTTTGAATGTAAAGTCTCTCCTAAGTGAAAACCATCAACCCTAGTGACTCTCCCTTCTCTCTCCTTGGAGTTGGGGAGGGGAGAACAACTAGGGTTCGATTTTTCCGCTTTACATTTTGGTGAACCCGACGTGAACATCCTAATTCCGATTATTCATGGTTAGATCTGAAAATTTTGCTTCCTTAATTACATTTCCATGTTTGATCTTTTGCAAATTTTAGAGGCTAATTGCATAAAAACCCTAAAATTTTCTTTTTAGTAATTGAGCTTGTGAAATGTTTAATTGTTAATGCTTGTTTCAGATTTACCCTTCTATTGCAAATTGTCAATTCATATTTGTGCTTTAGTTCTGAAAATTAAGTTGTTAAATGTCAAAACCCTAATTTTTAAAACCTTCTTGATTCAACCTTTGACTGATAATTTCACTAATCAAAACACTTCCAAATCGGCTGTAACTTTGGATTCCACAATAAAATCACAATATCTTTCATCCCTGAAAATTTGGAAAAAAGTTGCGAGGACCATGTGCACCCCGAGCGCCCTCATCCCTGACATTTTTTCCGAAATTTCGGGAGCTAGATCTTACTGTATTTTTCTGCTAAAATCCAGAATTTTGACTTATTTTATCAATTCTAACACTTTCAAAATTAAAGTCAAAGTTGGTCTAGTGATTGCTTGGATTAAGGCTTATAATCATTCAAAAATTGTTGAAATTAAAATTCATATCAAAATTGTGTTTCTTACAGTCCTAAATCTGAAAAGTGTGTTGGCATTCATTTGAAATTTCAGTGCTTTATTCAAATTTTTGCAATTTGTGACTTTTGAAATTAAGTGTTTAATTGCAACAACCTTGATTTCCACTTTCAAAATTGAATTTTGCGTGAAATTGAGTCAATTTTTAAATTTCAAAACTTGCATTGCTTTCAGTATTCCTTCTAAAATCATAAAATTCAAAATTTCGGTTTCCCTCTCTTTTTCAAAATTCAAATTTTACATTTTTTAACAATCTTGGTAGGGTTCAATTTTGAGATTGCAACTTTAATTTGGCCTATCTACAGATCATAAAATCACTCAATTTTTTCAGATTAGCTTTAAAATCATCATAACTTTCATCCCTGAAAATTTCAAAAAAAGTTGCGAGGACCGTGTGCACTCCGTTCACCACGGTCCCAGACATTTTTTCCAAAATTTCAGGAGATTGTCCTGATTGCATTTAACAGCTTAAATCTAGGAGATTGGCTGGTTTTATTGAAATTTGCTACCTCTAAAATTCAAAATCTTCTCTCTCTCTTTAGTGCATGAGTTTTACAACAATAAGCCCTACTTACACTATTCCCGTTAGACGAAGCCTTAGAATTAAGTCTTTCCAAGGTGTAATTACCGAGGAGATGGAACCTAATTTGAATGGCCTTTTTAACAAGGACATGGGTAATTCCTCTAATCCTCTTAATGATGAAGAAGCTCTCCATGAGGTTTCTGTAGAACAACTTTCGAAATTGGATAACCAATTTGATGATTTTCGACAATGGATGTCTCAAGAATACCCCGATAGTGAAGCTCTTTCATTAATTGAGGGTCTAAAACGTATGGTTCAAAGTGATAAGAATGGAATTGATATTTTGCATGGTATTGCACACATTGTGGATTCGAATGTGATGCCAATGAAAAGTTGTGCCGAAACCTTAGGTTATACACAACCTTCTACTCAAGTTAATCATTCTATTCCTTTGACAACTCCTATTGCTAGTATACCTACTTTTACATCAAACATAATGACTACTTCAATACAAGACATTCCTCCTATGATCACTAGTCATGGGGGCAATCCTTCTTCTTCAATCAACCCTCTTCCTTCATTCAATCCAACTTCTTTATTCATTCCTTCAATGAGTGTTCCTCTTATATCTCCACAAATGAACATGACGCAAGGGGGCAATTCATTTAACCATTCCATTCCTCCTTGTAGTGTTCCTCCTTTCCAATCATCTCCTATGACTAACTATCATAGTGTCCCACCACCTTACTCTCAATCAATGCCTTCTTTCAATAACATAACACCTCCATCACAATCTAACACGTCTAATATGAACTCTTCGACTGAAGTGACCATTAACAATCTTACACAAACTGTCTCTTCTTTACAGCAACAAATTGCCTCTATGAATCAATCTAAGTTTAGTGTGCCCACATTTGATGTTGCGAGCCCACTTTCTCTTGACATTGTTCGAGCTATCCCCCCTAAACATGTTGAAATTCCGCATTTGGAGCTTTACAATGGTAAGGGTGATCCTCTAACACATGTTAAGACCTTTCAAACAATATGTACTGATTTTGCTTATGACCAAAGGTTGCTTGCAAAACTATTTACTAGAACATTAAGAGATAAAGCCCTACAATGGTATTGCTCGTTGCCTTCTTATTCTATTACTTCTTTCGAACAACTTGCAAATGCTTTTATTCAACAATTTCAAAACAATATAAGTCCTAAAGTTACTTTGATTGATTTAATGCATTGTAAACAAGGTGTTAAAGAAAAAGTGACTGATTTCATTGGTAGATATAAGCATTTGTATGCTCAAATTTCCTTTCCAGTACCTGACAATGATATTCAAAGAATCTTTATTTCTAATTTACAAAAAGATATTAGAGAAAAACTTTTGTTCTCTGAGTTTACTTCTTTCCAACAGTTGTGCACAACTCTTCACAATTATCAACTGACTGTGAGTCAAATGGAACAAGCAAATCCTATGGCTCCGAGTGATAAGGGTGATAGTAGTCAACAACCATTTGGGAAGTTTAAACCGAACAGAGAGTCCATTAAATTCAATGAAAACATCATCAACAACAATGTGAATGCAGCATCAGGTGTGCCTCCTATTTCTAAGTTTTTCAAGAAAGAAAGAAAGTTTACTCCTTTGAATGAATCATTGCATAGTATTATGAATACGTTATTGGAACAAAATGTTCTTACTCTTCCTCCTATAAAGCAAATAGATCCTACAAATATTAACTCACCCTATTTTGATAACAAATCTTTTTGTCAATTTCATCGTCATCCTGGGCATGATACTAAAAAATGTTTTGCTTTAAAGGGTAAAATTCAAGATTTGATTGATAATAATACTATCTCTGTTTCTGGTGTGAATGATAAAGGCAACACATCTGTAGCTCCTCCTAACCAAAATCTTAAGATTTTTACTGATCCATTACCTTCTCATACCTCTAATGTGATTGATACTAATGATTCCTCTGTCTCACCTGATGATCTTGTGTCTATGACTCCGAATGTGATTAACTTTGTGGAGCAGCAGAAAATCCCTAAAGAACCTTCCATCACATTTGATTCCAGTGAAACTATCAGGGCACCTGATGGTCCTTTATATATAGTTGCAAAAGTCAAGAATACACCTTGCCGTGGAGTGCTTATTGATCCTTCTTGTATGGTTAATATCATTACTGAAGAATTTCTTTTTACTTTGCAATTGAATCAAGTGATCTATGACGAAACAAATGTGGTTGTGAAATTATTTGATGCATTTTCTTCTCCTGCAATTGGTTCTATTACATTACCTATTGAGGTCCATAACAAATCCCTTGATGTGGACTTTGCTATTATTCCATCGTCTGAACAATTTCGTGTGAAGCTAGGCTATCCTTGGTTATCTTCCATGAAAGTGATCATCTTTTCAAATCTTATCAAAGGTGGAAAAAAGATATGATTCTATCTCTAAGTGAACCTAGAACACCCAAACTTGACATTCTTATCGTTCTTGAGAAGAAAGTTCTTCCTTTGAAAGATAAAACTAATGTCTTTCCTCAAGAAGATTCCCAACCCATCCCTACGAATGTGACTATGCCTATGACTAATAAATTTCCTAAAAGTAGACCTATACCTCCTCGTCATGATGGGCTTGGTCTCCTTCCTAAACCAAATATTCCTCCCTTATATGGAGCAGTTCCTCCTCCTTCCTCTTATGGAGAGAAGAGACCTTCCTCTTCTCCTATTCTTCAACCTAAGAGACCACAACCTAAACACCCAAGTGATAAGGATTAGAACATTCCTCCTCCTCAATCTTCTCAACTTCCTACTAAGACTAGATGAAATCGTTATGCACGTGAATGCTGACAAAAGCATCATCTTAGAGCTCAGGCAGCTGCTTCTCAAACTTTGCAATCCCCAAAAACACCTTCAGCCAGTATTATTCCATTTTCTCCTCAGCCGACGATTGAGCCGAAATCTCCTAAACATAAGATGCATGATGATCTTGATCCTGTGCGAGTTAAAGATCCTATTTTTATAAATCTTGATGATGATATAGATGAAAATGTTATTCATGATGAAAATGTTACTCCTCTTCATTCTGATAGTGAATATGAATATGTTGATGTTGATAACCACTTATCTTACGAATTTTCTAAAGCACTTATCCTAGCTCCTAGACAAGAACAACGTGGCTCAGAACATGAACATAGCCCTTGTTTGGATCTTGTGATAGCTCCATCTACTGTGTTGGATGTTCCTCCTCTAGCGTGTTTCCTACCTTCCCGAAATATTGATCAGCAAGATCGGGGGGTAGATGACGTGCTAGACTAGTTTCATTAGCATAGCAGACTCTGTCCTCCTCTCTTGATCTCTTTTGTTACTTCTTCTATGTGTTATTCTTATTCTTCTATTTGTTGTCCTTAGTTTTGTCTACTTGAGGATGATGCAAAGCATTGAGATCTCTTTTGGTCTCTCTCATGTTGACTCAAAAGACATATGTGTTCCCTTCTTCTAGGTGACCTTCCTTGATTGGGGAATGAAGAACAATTATGCATACATACATATGATATAGATGAATTATCATACAGCATACTGACCCTGAGGAAAGCGAAGTCACCTTGTGCTTTGTGTTTTGTGTCTATTATCCTTGGGCTTATCTCACACTTGGGGCTAAATCCTTGTGATAACGTGCTCCTTTCTCATTTCTTATATGTATCACTACCTTAAAGCAATCACCCCCGGTGAGGCATGTGCAATCGCTTTAACGTAGGGGGGCATACATCCCGTTCATATCTTTTCAAGATACTTAAAAATTTCTTGACAAATTTAGCTTTGCCTTGAAAATTTTTGATATCTTTCTTGCATGACTCATAGTGAGGGAACCTTACTACTGATAGTCATGGTTCTCCCTCGTGATCTTCCCTTTTAATTTGTCAATCGAAGTCGTAAGATCCTTAGTCCACTGGGGGTTTGGTGTATCTTTCCTCCTTGATGTGGTGAAAGTTTTTCAATGTTGTTTCCTTGTACTTTACCGGAAGTATGAGCGTACGCTTATACTCCCGCTAAAGTGGGGGCTAAATGTAGCATCCTAAAATTGCGACACTTGCAATTTCGACTGCATTTGGGTCTTCACGATGGCGGCACAACGTTGAACCTGAATGGAGACCCTAAAACCTGCTTGTAACACCAAAAACTGCATTTTTCTGCACCCTGGCCTGATCCCTCCTTGCACCCTGCTATCCCAGGAGGTGGGACCATGGCGCCCAACGCCCTGGTCCCCCAGGACCATGGTGCCCAGTGCCTTGGTCCCTAGCCCTATTTTGGGCCCAGTCTCCTTTTGGGTATTTGGTCTTTAAGTTTGCAATTCGGGAAATAATGTTTCCTGGTCAGCCTAAGGTTGAAAAAATCAGTCTATCAACCCTAATTGACAAGTATATAAACTACTTTTCCTCTCCTAGAAAGGGAGGAAGGAAATAAGCAAAAGCAAGACGCGAAAGCAATATTCAAATATTCAAACATTCAAACATTCAAGCATTCAAGTATTCCTTCAAGCAATTGAGCATTCTAAGTCTCCATTCAAGGCTAGGGGTTACATTCAAGACAAGGATTCAACCATTGAAGAGGAGATCACTTACAACACATAACATACAACATACATTACACCTTCGCATGTAAGAATACAAACATTCTTACAACAAGGTATCAGTACTTGTTTACATTACAAACATTTACATTTACAACATTCTCATTTCTTGGTTAATTCCAAAACCGGGGTTTGACCTAAAGGCAAACCCCTAATCCCTAACCCTCCAATCGTCCTCTCTAATCTATGTGTAGGTTGCAGGTACGCAGCTGTAATTGAAGATCTGGAATCCTTGTGCAGAGACGAACAGATCCCCCTTCGTTTCACGGATTTTTCGGAGGACCGTGTGCACATCGGGCACCATCGTCCCATCAACTTTCGCTCAAATTTGCAGAATAGCACTGTCTCGACATTTTACTGCTAATTCCAGGTCCGCAGCTTCATCCCATATCCCTATCTCTGTTTACAAGTGAATCTTTCTTGCTTCTACATACATTCCTAGTTCAATCATTCTATCTATATTCTTTACAAAAGAGGGTATCCTTGATGTCACAACCCTTGAAACTCATTTAGAATCCAATCCTGCATTGTGTGGGATTGGATCTTGTGGGTTTCAACCCCTCTTTTGAATGTAAAGTCTCTCCTAAGTGAAAACCATCAACCCTAGTGACTCTCCCTTCTCTCTCCTTGGAGTTGGGGAGGGGAGAACAACTAGGGTTCGATTTTTCCGCTTTACACTTGGATCCGACATCGGCAAATTGTTTTAATACTTATTCATTTATGTTATATGATCAACATGTAATATGTCATTGTATATCTTTGTATGCCGACATAAGGCATAAATTTATATAGGGTATATAGGGGAGATTGATTAGATCATTTTGTAATAAGAAGAAGGATAAGGATATACATGTGGAATGGATATATGGATGTAATGTAATGAGAAATATATCAGAGAGACTATGTATGTGAGGATTTCATTGTAAGGGTTATTCCAGTACTAAGGTTTAGGGTTTTGATCGGAATAGATAGAGCTTAAACCGGAACTGTATTCTGTCATTGGAGATGCTATACTAAGGAGTTCATACTTCTTCAGATTGGTGTCTAGATTATTATGTAGTCAGTGAGACTCCTATTGTGATGAGCAGTGTGCTCTAGGCTATAATCCTTCCTACAAGTGCAGACCCATCATATATTGTAGTATCTCTTCATATGGCCAGTGAATTGATATTGTGGGTCAAAAATCCCACCATGGTTTTTCCTCATTGAGGTTTTCCACATATAAATTTGTGTGTTATGGTTCTCATTTATGTGTTTGGTTTATTGGTTGCATTGCTTCCTTCAATTTTGTTTATACTGGTATACCAGTTGGTGTATGAATGTTTTGTTAAAGCTAAAATCTTCTATTCTGGTATAACACTGATTCACCCCCCCTCTCAATGTTATTGGTTTCCAACAATTGGTATCAGAGCCTTGTGCCTTGGAGGGAGTTTAACAGCTTGAGGAAGATCCTAAAACTAGAATCATTAGACATGGCTTTGGAGAAGCATCTTGAGATGGAACTTGAAGATTATGATGCTAAAAGATTTAAGAACTTAAAGCTACAAGATGAGTTGAATTCTGCTAAAGAATTTATTCTTGTACTACAAGAGAGGCTATCATATGTTGAAGCTAGGAGAAAGGAACTTTTGCAAAATCATGATGATGAAGAGAAAAATATTGGCATTGACAAAACCGGTTAATCAAGAGAACCGATATATGTGCTGAGATTTGTTATTGATGTCTAACACTGACCGGTGGAGTGCTATCGGTGGAAGTGGTGCATCATAGTAGAAAAGGTGATGAGTTGTAAACACATGGAAATAGCATTAGAAACAAATGACCAAAGTTTAATCAACTCAAGGGAAGATGAACTAAGCTAACTAGTTCATCACTCAAGAGCATCAGTGTTGAGATCGGATCTTTAGGTTGGTCATTTTGATGATGATGAAGTCACAAAAGGTGACTTAGGAAAGAAGGCTTGAGGTTGTATGCAAACCGAAACCTCATTGGAAAACAAGGAAAGAGACTTGATGCTACCAAAACAAACTAGCAGTCAAAGGATAAACCGATAATATAGAGTGCAGTGGTATACCGGTACACTAGTAAGGGAGAAGGAAGATAGGTGATCACCATAAGTCATGAAGTGGTGATCATTTATTTAGTTGTGGTGGAAAAAGGTGAGTTGGTGAGCTTGTGTCTATGCCAAACTAAGAGTTGGTGAAGTCAACTTCAGTCATCATGCAATTAAGCCATGATTACTTGCGGATTTTCTAGTTCGCATTTATATGACTGAACCCAACCCAAAAGTCACTATTTTTGGGGAATGCGATGGCATAATTGGTTGAGCAATTGGTGGAATTGTTGCATGGAATGTAGAGCAAGAGAGAGAAGATTTGAATTTTGAATCTACCAAAAATTTATGATTTCATTGATTGAGGAAACACCTGAAGGTGACGAAAAAGAATGTATAAAGTATTTTGAGGTCATTCAAAATATTCTTGATCATAAAATTTGCAAAGTATAGATCATGTGCAAGGAAATCCAAAAAGTGCAGAGTAGAGTGTGAGGAAGTGCTAAAAGATTTGGTAGAGCAGTGAGTGTTGGAGGTAGACCGAAAGAGTGCAGAGCCGAGGATAAGAGGACCGATAGAGTGCAGAGCCGAGTGTAAGATGACCGACAGAGTGTAGAGTCGAAGGTATAAGTAGAAAACTGGAGTTGTGCAGAGAAGACACAACCGATGTGGATATAATTTGATTTACATTGTGATCTGATCAAGCTATCAGTAGCTACTTCAGCAGATCATCTTTATGTTGCTTTCTAACCATTGCAACTTAAATCCCTTAACCAGGTGGACTTTAATAGGTCCCTTTGTAAAATTTCTTGACCGAGTGACATCTTGATTGATATTATTAAGAACTTTAACTAGGCTACCTTTAACAGGGTGTAGGCACTAGCAGGCCTTAAGAAAAATCCCTTAACCGGGTGGCACCTAACAGTGTCTTTGTAGTCTTCTAACAGGGATGGCTCCTCACTGAGCATACTCCAAAAGAGTACAAATTTTGTGAGTTCCTACTCACACCATGGTTTTCTCCCATTTGGGTTTCCATTAGATAAATCTTGGTGCCATTATATATCTTTTCATGTAGGCATATTCTTCTGCAGTAATTATGTATATTGATGAATATTAAGTTAGTGCAGATTTGAGGTAAAATTTTTAATTGTGATAAATTGATTTAAGGTGTTGATTCACCCCTCCCCTCTTGGCATCGGTTGGGACTAACAATTGGTATCAGAGCCTAGGTCCTTAGATTCAGAAGAAGCTTAACAGCTTAAGGAAAGATCCAAGATGATGCAAAAAGAGGGTCCTAAGTTCTCTAAGGAGAATTACACCTTATGGTGTGACATAATGAAGCTTTACCTAATATCCCTAGGAGAACATTACTAGAATTATGTAGTCACAGAGTACAATGAACCTTCAAGAGTTTTCATTATAGATCAGATCAAGGAAAGGCAAGACAATACTATTGCTATAGATCTGATTGTTAGCACTCTTTCTGATAATAAATATGTTAAGGTTCAAGATTTGAAAACAACTTTTCATATGTGGAATAAGTTGAAGACATTCTATGGAGGAGATCCTCATGTTCAAAAAGCTAAAGTAGACACCTTAAGAGGAAAATATGATGAGATGAGGATGCAAGAAGGAGAAAATATAGAGAAGTATAGTAAAGGAATAAAAGATGTAGTAAACTCCATTAAAAGTGTTGGAGGAAAGATTGAAGAGGATGATGTGGTTAGAAAAATCCTAAGAACCTTGCTACCACAATATGCCATAAGGGTTTCTGCAATCCAAGAACTCGGATCCTTGAGAATAATTAATGTATCGATTGACTCACTGATCAATAAGTTGGTTGTTTTTGAACTGAGCAACTATGACAACAATGTACCAAAGGTTTATGCTGATTTCAAAGCTTCCATGATGCATGCACCAACAAGGAGAAGAAAAGAAACCAGAAGTAGTTCTACTACAAGAACCGGTCACTCTCATGAAAGTGACAATCTGTTATCTAAAGAATAGGAACAAGATGAGATTGAAGCTCTATTAGCAAGAAGATTGCCAAGAGGAAAAGGAAAGTATAAAAGTAAATTGCCCTTAAAGTGCTTCTTTTGTTTAATAAGATAGGTCATATTGCTTCCAGATGTCCTGACAGTGATAGAGATAAGAAGGATAATTTCAGAAGCTACAAGGACAAGAGCAAGGAATGTTATCTTGCAGAAGAAGGAGTCATTGATGAAGAATTAGAAGGATCTGATGGAGATGGAATTGAATTTATGAAAGTCAAGGAAGATAACACAGAGGAAGGTGATATGGCATTGGTTCCTAGTTCAAACCGGTGTGGAGATTGGGTTATTGAAAGTGGTTGCACTCACTACATGACCGGTGACAAAAACAAATTCCTCTGGATGGAGGATTGTAATGGAGGAACTGTGAGATTCGGAAATGATGCTCCTTGTGCAATAAAAGGTAAGGGATCTATAGCCCTAAATGATAAAACAAATTGCAAATATGTTTATTGGGTAGAAGGGCTAAAATATACTCTGTTAAGTGTTGCACAACTTAACAATAAGGGTTACCTGTTAGAATTCAATGAAGGAATATGCAAAATAAATGACAAATCAGGAAGTCTGATTGCTACCAATAAACAGTCTAGAGGCAATTTGCTTCACCTGGACACCATCATAGGTAGTTGTCTAATGGAAAAGGTAGAAGACAGTTGGTTGTGGCACAAAATAATGTTTCATGTTAACTTTGATAGCATACAAAAAATCAGTAAGACGAAGTCTGTCAGAGGTATGCCTAATATTGTGAAATCTGAAAATGCTATGTGTAAAGAGTGTCAACTAGGAAATTTGACTGGGTCTAGTTTTAGCAGCAAACCTTTTTCATCTGAAAATGTGTTGGACTTAGTTCATACATGCCTATGTGGTCCTATGAGAACTAGGAGTTTCTTTGGAGACTGGTATTTTATGTTGTTTGTGGATGACTTCTCAAGGATGATGTGGGTTGTATTCTTAAAGGAAAAATCTGAAGCCTTCCACATGTTTAAAGTATTTAGGGCTCGAGTAGAGAGAGGAATCGGTAAGAATCTGAAATATCTGAGATCAGATAGAGGAGGAGAGTTCACCTCTCAAGAGTTCATGAATTATTGTGAAGAACAAGGGATTATGAGACAGATGTCTGCACCCAGAACACCTCAGTAGAATGGGGTTGCTAAAATAAGAAACATAACTCTTATTGATTGTGCAAGGACTCTGGTGATACAAAAGGATATTCCACACATTTTATGGAGAGAAGCAGTGAGCACTATTGTGTACACCTTGAACTGGATACAGGTAAAGAAAGGGACAAATAAAACTCCCTATGAATTATGGTGTGGATACTCACCTAATGTCTGTTATTTCAAAGTATTTGGAAGTAGGTGTTATGTCAAGAGGGATGAGTACTCTAGAAAATTTGGTCCCAAGAGTGATGAAGAAACCTTCTTAGGTTACTCCACAAAGAGTAAGGCATTCCAGTGTTTGAACAAAAGGACCGGTAAGATTGTGGAGAATGCAAATGTCATAGTAGATGACTACTCTGAGAAAAATGAATAGGATAGCAAGAGTGAACCAGAGAACTATAAAGGGTTCAAGTACACTGTGTCAGTGAAACCTACTAAAGAGGATCCTATTGAAGTGGCAAATGAAGAATCTTGTGAAGTAGAACCTGGACAATCAGTAGAAGAAGCACCAAGAAATGAACCGGTATCAACAAAGTATGTCAGAAACAATCACTTTTCTGAAAAATATCATTGGTGACAAAGATGCAGGAGTAATAACTAGAAGAAGAGCAAGAGAGAATGCATGTATGCTCTCCATAATTGAGCCCAAAACAACAAAGGAGGCTCTAAAAGATGATGACTCGATCAAATCCATGGAAGAAGTAATGGAGTAGATTGAGAAAAATGAAATGTGGACTCTAGTGCCTAGACTGGAAAATAAATATGTGATAGGCACTAAATGGGTGTTTAGAAACAAAATGGATGAAACCAGTAAAGTTATAAGAAATAAAGCAAGATTAGTTTGAAAGGGCTATACTCAGGAAGAAGGTTTGGAATATGGAGAAACCTTCACATCAGTGGCCAGGCTAGAAAGGGTCAAAATTTTGTTGGCCTATGCTACTTACAAAAATTTCAAAGTTTACCAAATGGATGTCAAATCGGCATTTTTGAATGGTGTGCTAGAGGAAGAAGTATACATAGAGCAACTAGAAGGGTTTACATCTGAAGATGGAAGAAATATGGTATGTAGGTTGCAGAAGGCTCTATATGGACTAAAACAAGCACCAAGAGCTTGGTATGAGAGGTTGCACTCATATCTATTAAGCATAGTGTTCAAGAGAACCAGTGATAACAGTAACTTGTATCTAAAGACCAAAGAAGAAAGAAAACGTCTAATTGCTGAAATATTTGTATATGAAATCATCTTTGGAGGAGATGATGAGATGAGCAGAGGTTTTGTAGAACAAGTGAAGGAAGAATTTGAGATGTCCATGATCGGTGAGATAAAAAATTTCATCGGCCTATAAGTCTCAAAGCTAAAGAATGGCTTTTTCATCAACCACACTAGGTACATAAGGGAAATTCTGAAAACTTTTGGAATGGAACATTGCAAACCTGTTGGAACTCCAATGGTTATAGGTTGTAAGCTCTTTAAATATGATGAGGCTCATGAAGTGGATGAGACACTTTATCGGTCCATGATCAATAAGTTGCAATATGCAGTACACAGTAGACCAGACATAGCACAAGTTGTTGGCTTGCTTGCCATATTTTCTCCAAATCTGAAAGAGACTCATATGGTGGTAGTCAAGAGAATATTTAGATACCTAAAGGGGACTAATGAGTATGTTCTCTGGTATCCACATAAGGTATACTTCAGCTTAAATGTATTCACTAATTCAGATTGGGCAGGGAATATTGATGACAAAAAGAGCACTAGTGGAGGTGCATTCTTTCTTGGAGATAGGATTGTGTCTTGGACAATAAGGAAACAAAATTAAATATCTCAATCCACAGCTAAGGCTGAATATGTGATTGGTACAATCAATTGCACATAGATAGTTTGGATCAAGAAATTATTGGAAGGTATCCAAGAAAAGATAACTGGATCGGTAGTGATTCATTGTGACAACACCATTGCCATTGACATATCTAAGAATTCAGTGATGCATTCCAAGACAAAGTATATAGCTATCAAATATCATTATCTAAGGGAACAGGTTCAAGAAAAGGAAGTGATGTTGGAGTATATACTAACAGAAGAGCAGGTGGCTAATATCTTCACCAAGCCACTACAAAATGACACCTTTGAATATCTCAGAGGTAAGTTAGGGGTGATGCCCCTACCTGCAGTAAAGTAAGTAAAAAGGGCTCTATATCAATCTGGTATGATTTCTTTTAAAAAAAAATCTATAAGACTAGATTGATAAGTGCGGACTACTACGGTTAGGGGGAGCAGTCTTGTAAGTGTACTGAAATGCATCTTTGGCATTGTTGTCAAAGGGAGAGATATGATTATAGTGTTTGAGCATTGGTAAGTAGTGATTGAGATGATGTTGCTGAAACATATTATTACCAGTGTTAGGGGGAGATATTCATTACTCAAAGCAGAAGTAATGACCAAGTACAAAAATGAAGAAAGTACATGCAACTGATAAGTTAGACTCTGAAGTATTGCCATCAATGCTAAAGGGGGGTATTGTTGGTATTGACAAAACTGGTTAATCAAGAGAATTGGTATATGTGCCTATATTTGTCATTGATGTCTAACACCGACTGGTAGAGTGGTATCAGAGGAAGTGGTGTATCTTAGTAACAAAGGTGATGACTTGTAAACACATGGAAACAACATTAGAAATAGATAACCAAATCTCAATCGGCTCAAGGGAAGACCAACTAAGCTAATCGGTTTGTCACTCAAAAAGATCAGTGTTGAGATCAAATCTTCAGGTTGGTCATTCTGATGATGATGAAGTCACAAAAGGTGACTTAGGAAATAATTCTTGAGGTTGTATGCAAATCAGAACCTCATTGGAAAATAGGGAAATAGACTTGATGCTAGCACAACAAACCAGAAATTAAAGGATAAACTGGCAATATAGAGCATAGTGGTATATCCATACACTAGGAAGGGAGAAGGAAGATAGGTGATCACCACAAATCTCAGAGTGGTGATCAGTTATTTAGTTGTGGTGGCAAAAGGTGAGTTGGTGATCTTGTGTCTATGCTAAGATAAGAGTTGGTGAAGTCAACTTCAGTCCTCATGCAATTAATTTATGATTACTTGTTGATTTTTTGGTTTGCATTTATATGACTGAACCTGACCCAGAAGTCACTATTTTGGGGGGTTGCATGGCATACAGATCAAGAGAAGGAAGATTTTAATTCTAAATCTACCAAAAATTTGTGATTGAATTGATTGAGAAAACACCTGAAAGTGACGACAAAGAATGTATAAAGTATTTTGAGGTCATTCAAAATATTCTTGATTGTAAAATTTGCAAAGTACAGATCATGTGCAAGGCGATCCAAAAAGTGCAGAGTAGAGTGTGAGGAGGTGCTAAAAGATTTAGCAGAGCAGTGAATGTAGGAGGTAGATCGAAAGAGTGTAGAGCTGAGGATAAGAGGACCGACAGAGTGTAGAGCTGAGGGTAAGAGGACTAGCAAAGTGCAGAGCCAAAGGTACAAGCAGAAAACTGGTGTTGTGCAGAGCAGACACAACCACTGTGGATAGAATTTAATTTACATTGTGATCTGATCAAGCTATTAGTAGCTACTTCAGCAGATCATCTTTCTCTTTCTTTCTAACCATTGCAACTTAAATCCGTTAACTAGGTGGACTTTAACAAGTCCCTTTGTAAAATCCCTTAACCGAGTGACATCTTGATTGATGTTCTTAAGACCTTTAACTATGATACCTTTAATAGGGTAAAGGCACTAACAGGACTTGAGAAAAATCCCTTAATCAGGTGGCACCTAATAATGTCTTTGTAATCTCCTAACACGGATGGCTCCTCACTGAGTGTACTCCAGAAGAGTACAAATTTTATGACTTCCTATTCACATCGTGGTTTTCTCCCATTTGGGTTTCCACAAGATAAATCTTGGTGTCACTGTATATCTTTTCATGCATTTATATTCTTCTGAAATAATTATGTATATTGATGAATATTAAGTTAGTGCATATTTGAGTTAAAAGTTTTAATTGTGAAAATTTCATTAAGTGTTGATTCACCCCTCCCCTCTCAGCACTGGTTGGGACTAACAAAAAATGCTCTTCAGGAACAATGTCATAAATTGGGTCAAGTGAACATGGTTATAAAGAATGAAATGCAAAATATGACTATGAGGTTGTCCAAGGATATTGAGGATAGAAAGAACAAGGAAGAAAATCTTGTTGTGTCCCTAAAGAACAAATTTGAAGAATGTGGTAGGTTGACTCATGAAAATGAGAGGTTGAGGTCTGATTTGGTACAATCCCAAAGTAATGAGAAAGAGATTGAGAGAGAAATGGTAGTACTCAGAGATGATTTAACTATTGCAAGTGAGTACAATAAAAAAATCAAGATCAGCTCAGCACAACTTGATGAGTTACTGAAGAGACAGAGGCAGATTGGAGATTCTATTGGACTTGGATTTGAGAAAGGATAGAGTTTAGGTATTGCTAATGAAGATAAAAACCATAAGGCACCGGTAAGGCAATTTAATGCTTACAAATTTAATGGTAGATGTTTTGTTTGAAATAGATTTGGTCACATGGATAGGCAATGTAGAAATAGAGCAAATCAAAACCTTGATTCTACTCCTGGTAAATGTTCTAAATGCAATAAAATTGGTCATAAGACAGAAGATTGCAGAATGAATGTAAAAATCTATGCTTGTATAAAATTTAGACATATGGCTAAGCAATCATCAGATGGGAATGTCCTTGTTACCTATCCCACGGAAGAGGCTGCTCCTACACCGGCAGTGAGCTCATCCGGTAACTAAGGCAGATGCCTTAGGGGTAGGAAAATTTCATGGAAAATGATGCATATGCCCCTGGAGGAGATTCTGGAAGATGTTCCAGATATTGGAGAGGATTATCCGTCATTGATTTATTCAGAGTGAGATCTGGTATCATTCACCAACAGTCATTTATGTCAACAAAAAAATAGGGTTTTCTCGATAAAAGGCCGATTACACTTCATTGTTATTCACCCAGCATTCAGAGCGATTTCAAAGTGTTTCAGAGTGACTTAGTGCAATTAGAAGCTATTTAGAGGCAATTAGATTTCTTCTTGAGCGATCACATCAACATCTGGAAGGATTTGTTGAAGGTTTTCACCAACAGCGTTCTAAAGGTATTTTTCTTGAATCATGGAATCAGGATCATCTTCTGCTCCTATTTTCATTGCAAATCCAACTATAGTAGAAGTTAAAGACTTCCCCAAGCCAATTTTCAAACGGTGTCCACATGTGGCTACCAAGGAAGATTCATTTGGAGTGTTTTATTGCATTCTGAAGGCAGTAGTATATGTGGAAGATGTTAGGGCCTATATTCATTATCATTTAGAGGACTTAGGCACTCCGAAGGTCAAAGGGATGTATATGAATGAATTCATAAGATAATCTAGGAAGATCAAACCAGCATTTAAAGACATCAAAGATCTAGGGTTGACTGATATTCTGGATATTTTGGAGTTCAAAGATGAGATAGTCATATATGTACTGAGAAGAGTACATTCAAAATCAGGTAGGATACTTATGTGGAGTTATTAGAGAAATCTTACCCAAAAAATTTGAAACTGGTCAAGCTCTGATAAGACATATCTTTGGAGGTATTTAGTGTATAATTATTCTTTGATATTCTTTTTAAAATTTTTGGGCATTGATGTCAAAGGGAGATTAGTATACATCTGAAAAATAATGAAGGGTTGCATACATTAGGGGGAGTTACAGAATTTTTACAATTTTGGAGATATGGAGCACTTCACATATTCAGCTCAAGGGGAGCAGGGCATGATGAAACCGGTAATTGAAACCATGACCATTTTTCACATGAGTGTTGTCATCAATGCCAAAGGGGGAGATTGTTGGAAAATGACACTCTATTGGTAAGGTTTCATTATGTTGTCATTAATGGCAACATGATTTTGGGTTCCAACTTCATATGGTGTACTAGTAGGCACTTCATAGACTCTACACCAGCATCTGCAGGATAGAAGATTTCTTTGGTCATTGGCAATGTAGGTCAACATCATATGGTAAAGGTCGTCGATATTGGAGTCAAACACATCTTGGATCCGGAATCGGCAAATTGTTTTAATACTTATTCATTTATGTTATATGGTCGACATGTAATATGACTTGTATATCTTTGTAAGCCGACATAAGGCATAAATATATATAGGGTATATAGGGGAGATTGATTAGATCATTTTGTAATAAGAATAAGGATAAGGATAGACATATGGAATTGATATATGGATGTAATGTAATACAAAATATATGAGAGACTATGTATGTGAGGATTTCATTGTAAGGGTTATTCCAGTACTAAGGTTTAGTGTTTTGATCGGAAAAGACAAAGCTTAAACCAGAACTATATTTTGGCATTGGAGATGCTATACTACGTAGTTCATACTTCTCTGGATTGTTATGTAGTTAGTGAGACTCCTATTGTGATGAGCAGTGTGCTCTAGGTTATAAGCCTTCCTACAAGTGCATGCCCATCATATATTGTAATATCTCTTCATATGGCTAGTGAATTGATATTATGGGTCACAAATCCCACTATGGTTTTTCCTCATTGAGGTTTTCTACGTAAAACTCTTTGTGTTATGGTTCTCATTTATGTGTTTGGCTTATTGGTTGCATTAATTCTTTCAATTTTGTTTATATCAGTTGGTGTATAAATGTTTTGTGAAAGCTCAAATCTTCTATTCCGGCATAACACTGACTCACCCCCCCCCCCCCCTCCGCTCTCAATGTTATTGGTTTCCAACACAAATCTCCCACAAAGAATATAGAAATGAAGTTCTGATACATAATCTCCCTGTAAATGAAATGACAATTAAGTTTTGCAAATTTCTCCCTCTAATTTATATATCCCTTAATTTTTCACATGAATATCTCTCCCCCTTTGACATCAATGCCAGAAATCTGACATAAATATCAAAGAAAAAATAAAAACCACTAAATCACAAGGCTAACTACTCCCCCTGAGTAGTAGCATCCCCATATCAATCTGGAATGAATAATATCACTGATAATGCATACTGGACTGATGCCAAATAGCATCAATCAGTTTTCTATTAGAGGGGTAGAAACCCCTAATCTATCTCTGGGGTACTCAGATGATTCTTTAGGCAAAGGTTTAGTGAAAATATCTGCAATTTGTTCTTTAGTGTTCACATAAACCATTCTAACCTCATTTTCTTCCACCTTCTCCTTCAAAAAGTTGTACTTGATAGATATGTGCTTTGTCTTAAAGTGAAATACCGGATTCTTAGATATGTCTATAGCAGCAGAGTTATCACGGTGAATAACTATCAGTCCAATGCATTGCACTTTATGTTCTTCAACATTTGCTTCATCCATAGAACTTATGTACAGTTAGTAGTAGTAGCAACATGCTCAGCTTCAACAGTAGATAAAGAAGTACATGACGTTTTCTTACTGATCCATGAAACCAGCTTCTTCCCAAGAAAGAAAGCTCCACCAGAAGTACTTTTCTGGTCATCAACATCACCTGCCCAATCTACATCTGTATATGCACACAAAGTGAATTCATCATCCTTAGGGTACCATAAACCATATTCAGATACATACTTTGCACATATCTAAAATTTCTTTTCACTGCACTCTCATAATTTTCTCTAGGATCACTTTGATATCTTGATGCAATGCAAACAACATTCTTTATATCAGGCCTAGTCTAAGTCAAATATAGCAGACCTCCAATCATATACTTGTATCTTCTAGGATTTACCGGTGCAAATTCATCTTTCCTTGTCAATTTCTCACTTGTAACCATAGGAGTACTCACCAATTTAGAGTCTACCATACCAAACGTCTTCAACAATTACCTAGCATACTTAGTTTGATAGATAAAAATACCTTTATCAGTCAGAGTAATCTACAAACCTAAGAAAAAATTATTTTCCCAATCATAGACATTTCAAATTCTTTCTCCATATTTTTAGAAAATTCCATGCATAACTTATCTTTACCTCCAAAAATAAGTCATCAACAAAAACCTCAATAATAAATATATCATCACCAGTAACTTTATAATATAGATTACTGTCAGCATTACCTTTAGTGAAACCAAGCTTCAAAAGATATTTATCTAACCTTGCATATCAAGCTCTAGGTGTCTGTTTCAATCCATATAAGGCTTTCCTTAACCTGCAAACCAATGTTTTGTCATTTGAAAGTGAAAAACTATAAGGTTTCTCAATATAAACTTCCTCATCAAGATCCCCATTCAGAAAGGCACACTTAACATCCATTTGATAAACCTTGTAGTTTTTATGCGTAACATAGGAAAGAAATAATCTTACAGCTTCAATCCTAGCTACATGTGCAAAAGTTTCACCATAATCAATTCCTTCCTTCTGAGAATATTCTTTACAAACCAATCTAGCTTTATTCCTTACAACTTGTCCATCTTCATTTAATTTATTCCTAAAACCCATTTGGTTCCAATAACATTCTTACTTTTAGATCACGGAACTAAAGTCCATGTGTTATTCTTCTCTATCTGATGTAATTCTTCTTCCATAGCTTTCATCCAACATTCATCTTTACATGCTTCAATTAATCATATCGGCTCAACTTGAGAAATTAAACATACCTCACTAGCTGCCAATCTTCTTCTTATCATCACTCCATTGTTCTTATCCCCAATGATTTGATCTTTTGAATGATTCATCCTTACATGCCTAGGAGTCTTCTGATTCTCTGTCCTCTTTCCAGTCCTTCAGTTACTGTTGAATTTTCTGATACTGTCGAAGTAACTAGTTAAACATTATGTTCTAGCAAAGGTGTTACCAATTCTTTCTCATAAACTTGGATTTGACTTTCTTTACATACCGGATTATAGGACTTCACAATCTTAGGTATATCTCTAACTGCCTTAGTTGAACTGATCTTTATCATGCAATCAAGCATGTCTTCTCACTGGAATTCAAATGAAATATATTACCTTTTGTCTGAGTACCAGTTGCAATCTCCAATCCAGATCTATTAATGATTTTTCATTTTCCATCCTTGCATTGTAATTGAAATCCCTTATCCACCAATTGTCCTACACTCAAAATATTATGCCTTAAACCTTCAACATAATAAACATTATCAGTATTGTTCTTACCATCCAATGATATAGTTCCTTTTCCTTTGATCATACATGCTTTGTCATCTCCAAATCTAACCAGGCTGCCATCAAATTCTTGTAAAGATAGAAACTTCCTTTTATCTCCAGTCATATGATGTGAACATCCACTGTCAATTACCCATTCATCCTTATCTTCAATTTTAGCAGCAAGTGCCTTCTCTTTAGGTACATTCTCTTCTAGTGTCGGAACATCTTCCTTGATACCCAAGAACACCCATTCCTTTCCATTGCTGGAACAACTAGGAGAGTCTTGTGTCGGTTCATCATTAGAATCAATCACACCTTCCTCATCCGCTATGTAGCATGATTTATCTTTGTTTTTCCTGTACTTATACTTGTTCTGATATCCAGGGTTAAGCTTAAAAGATCTTCTAGCTCTTTCTTCAAATCTTGAATTTCTTTCAAGACATCTAGATGCAAAATGACCAATCTTATTACATGCAAAACATTTAAAAGGTTCTTTTCCTTCATACTTACTTCCTACCGGTCCTTTAGGTACTCTTCTAGAAAAAAAGGCTTCAAGTTGCTCAAATTCTTCATCTTCTCTCTTCATATTATCCAATTCCTTTGCATATAAAGCTTTCCAATCTTGCTTGTCGGTTGATGATGTAAATGCATGAAAAGAAGGTTCAGACTTCACAACTCCAAAAGGTCCAAATTCTTCAAGCTCAAAAGAAGATAATTTCCCAACCAAGGTATCTCTATTGGTAGAAGTATTAGCCATTGTTCTCGATTCATTAATTGTAACTTAGTAGAAACATTATCATCATAGTGGCCCTAGATCTAACAAATATCTCTATCTACATTGATTATTATTTTAATACTTGCTTCATTTGCATTTAAGTGTAGGTTCAATATCATGATACCTTCTTTATTGTGTTAGGGTTATTGAGGTGTTACACCTCTTTCCTCAAGGCTTGTTGCACCCAACTATCAATCAGGCCTCACAAAAAAGCTTTGCACTTTGGAAACTTATAATATATCATTAAATGAATAAAATCAGCAATAAAAGAACATTTGATTAATTAAATAATAATCCTTGAGACTCCTAAATTTGAGCCACCTTAATCCCAACAATATGAACAAATCCTTAATTAGAAACCAACAAATCAAATTGCCATTACATAAAAACAAAAATGGCCAAACTTTTAGGGATGGCTTAAAAAACACACTAAGCATTGACTGCTTAGTGTGGGGCCCATTGAATGCGTTGCTTCACTCGCTGTTGTTTCCATTTCCCATTGTTGTTTATGTTTCCCCCAAACAGTCTTGTAAACTATAACAGTTAGCATTCAAGCACCCAATTCCCACCCATAAGATCAACTAAACCAAATACAAATTGCAATTGCCGCCCTATAGAATATAATGATGTGGTTCTTCATCTGGTCAAACACAAGTTGTCAAGAAGCTATTCTCAACAATGAATAGAGGAGTCGCAGACAAAAAAGATTTTTTAATGAGAAATCCAAGCATTCATGGGGATTCAACACCAGAACATAGAACATAGAGAAACTCTTTGGCTACTGCTCACAGAGTCTGTTAATGGAGACAAGCACAACAGATTAGGGTTTTGTTCAGTGAAGAGATGATGAATAATGGAGGAGATGACGTTTTTGTAAAGGATATGTTGGATGCGGGAGATTAGAGCCTGCCAAAGGAGTAATGGTCGATAAAATATATTTGTTGAAGATGGCATTTGAGCTGGCCTCAATGCTTACGACCTCTTGGTAGCACTATTAGTTGGCCTCAATTCTTACGATCTCTTCACATATAATTCTTTTGTGCAATCGAAATAGGAGAGTTGGGCTTCTATGTCAATGGATTTCAAGTATAGATCCGCAGGAAAATACAGAGATTTCAATGCAACACACTAATGAATCGCAAGTTATTATGGCAGGCTTTGGCTATTCCATTCGCTGAAAAAATTATGTTCGTCCTCAAGATTGCATTTTTATTCCTGATCAATGTTAATCTCCTGCTTTTGCCTCTGTTTGATGATTTTTTCAGTGGACATGAGGGATTTTACTCCATTTATATCCATTGCATGTTGGGTTTGTATCTCAACGTTCTCTCTTTATGTTTCCTATACTTCTAGAGGGATGGAAAGAGAAGTCATTTTCGATGAGGCCCAAGTGCTCCAAATGCAGCAATTCGAATAGGCCCCCCCTAATTTCACTCCAAGGCATAACTAAGATCTCAGGTGAGCACATGGCCAATGCATGGGTGGCAGCCCACTCCTTCGCAACCGCAACAATGCGATCCTCTCCATGATTCCAGTAGAGGAATTTCATTTTCTCTATAAAATGTAAAATTAAGACCTTTCTTAAAATCAAAGAAATATATTCTCTTCTCTTCCAAACATGCAGAGCAGCTAATAATGGGGAAAAGTAGTAATACTAGCCAAACGGCCAAAGCCATTTTCATTACTGTCCAAAACCAGAAAAAGGTTGAGCTATTATAATTATGTATGAGAGAATAGAAGAAACATTTTCATCATCTTATGTCTGAAACCACACATTTCTCACATTGAAAAAGCGTCTCCCATTAAAAATATTAGCTCCCCATGCCTGAATACAAATTTGAACACAACTAATACTCAGCTATTTTTATTTGTGTTTAATGCGAATAAATTGAAATAATCAAATACTATTAGATTTATTTGTGTTAAATGTGAATAAATTGAAATAATCAATCATTTTTTAGATTTATTTGTGTTTAATAATAAATTGAAACACTCAACTATTTTTTAGATTTAAATTAAACTCAAACAACAACTATGAGGAGATTGGTTTTCATTTGTCTAATTTTTGGTATGATAAGGGTTTATTTTAATTTTTATTGCAAGCTCTACCCATTGTTTATCATTGAAATGGTTGACAACACAACGTGATTTATGCAGAGTCTCGAGGTATGTCACTTGCATGGTTTCAATGATTTTTTTAAGCAACAATTGTAGTTCTATTGTGTTAGGATTTTGTAAATTTGTCTTGCAAACTTTGTCCATTTTTTTTTATCCACATAATTGAGAGCACAACACAATCCATGCACAATATTCAAGAAATTTTAATTTTTTTGGAATCTATACATGACCAAATCAGTTTTTTGTTTTATTTATTTTCTAACCATAAAACCATGATATGTTTAGATTGTATTTTTTTTAGTTAAACATTTTCAAGTATTAGTTTGTATTTGAAGTAAAACAAAAAAAGAAAATGGGGTAATAGCTGCAAGGAATCCACTAATTTTAATCATTTTTTCATAAAATATATAACAACTCTAATCATATATGTACCCAATCTCTTAATTTTCCATACCAACCCCAAGAATTAAATAAATTTCATCGATTACGTAAACTGTTGCAAATGTTTAAGTACAACAATATTTTAATCTTGGTCTAAGCCTAACACCTAAGGATGTAAAACAAAAACATTTAAACTTATTAAATAGTTTATACTCCTAGCTTCAACAATTCATATGACGTTATTAGATTAGTATTGAATATTCTAACTTCATAATGACATAAAATGCAAAATTTTAGGAAAACATATTCAAGGATACAATGATAGGAATGCCACCATCATGCAACATCAATGCAACATAAGTACATGCAACATCATTGAGCCTTAAGGTTTGATGGTTCTATTTATATTATGGAGGTCCTTTGTAGTTTCAAAATAGAAAGAAAGGAAAGTGCAACCAATATAACCACTTTTTAAGGATTTTTTAGGTAGGAGGTTGACTACCACATCTTTTCAGTTAATGTGTCCAGACCCAATGTGCATAAGTTGTTTGGTAGGGCTTGGTATTCATGAACTAAATAGGTTGTATTTTATATCTTTTTTTCTCTTTGACAATCTAAAAGGTTGAATCTATTAGTCGAGTTTATGCCTATGGTTATTTTGGAATTTTTTTGTCCTTAATTGTGTTCCATATGCATGCATGAAAGTTTTCTTCTCTTGTATGTATCATCCCTTTTAATCTTAGTAATATTATAGCTACAATTTCTAGTTTACTTCACTATAAACTATTTCAATTCTTCAAGAGCTTTTATCAACAATTTTTAAACATTACATCAAATAATATTTTATAATGTGAAAATTCTAGATTTCAATAATTAATTTTAGGTTTTCTATTCAATTTATATTGATTATATATACTATTAGAACTTAAAACTTTATTTACCATAAAATTTGGATTCTTATTGGTACATTTATTATAAGGGTTCAAATAAGTGCTACAAAGAAACCTTCCTTGCCTAGTGAAAAATGTCTTAAATTTTTTTTTAAAGAATTTGAAACTTGAAAATATATTAGCTGCCATTGATCCATATCTATGAAGAACTTATTAGGAAATATCTCCAAATATTTATGATGAAATCCTCGGGATGAAGTCAACCATTTTCCACAAAACAAGAGAATCAATAGTGCCACATGGTAGGAATGGTGATGTGCATCCAAGAACTAGACAGGTGTGACCATAATTAATGAGAAAAATAAGCTAACTTTGTCAGTACACTTTCCACTATTTCACTATTCATATGAAAAGTCTAGATGAGATGGCACCATTTCAAACTTTATTTTCTACCTTACTAAATAAATCTACTTACAAGGAACATAATAATTGTGTCAAGAACAAATTTTGTGGCTCACTAATAGTTGCAAAAGTAAAGCTCTTGAAGAGGGATCTTATAAATATGTTCAAAATTTTCCTCTTTAGTATAATATTTAACCCCAATGTTATTAGGTAGCATGTTACATATACACACAAAAATTTAAACCCAATAGGGTGATATAAGCTTATAAGAAGAATCAAACAAATGATTAACACAAAGAATTTATATTTCTATGAGTCTTTAAACAAATGCGATCACCTTTTCTTTTTGAAACTACCAAATATAATCAATATGCAGTGCCTTCTTGGGTTCGAATTGACATGATGATTAGAAGAAAATGATTCCAATTTATTTCAGCTACCACATTCATCTAGAGTTTCCTTTTCCTTTTTAATTTCCCAATTTTTTTGGGCATTTTATCTTTATTGAAGATGGTCTCTTTGAGTCATTTCATTTTTCTTGAAATTGGCACCCAATCTTCCTTCCAATGCATGTTATATTTTATTGCAAATTCAATCACACCCATAGCACAAATGTCTTTATAGATTTATAATGTATAAACAAAAAAATGAGTATGTGCACCAGGATGGTGAACAAAAAAGTGGCCACTCGCCTAAAAAAATGCAGGTAACATGTTTGGATTACTTGAAAATTCAAATAAATCAAATGCAATACAACTTGAAAATTTGAACCTTAATGAGTACAAGGTTTAATAATTAAAACCTCGTATACATTAAACTTGTTATAAAAAAACAATTGATATTTTAAAATATAAGTGACATGATCATGATTATAATTTCTTTTTAAACAACCAAGTGGGTCATTTTAACTCATGGCCAACAAGAAAGACAAAAAACCTCCCAAAAAAGAAAAGGAAACCCGAATGTGTTTCATTAGCTATCAACTAAATCATCATGCCATGACATTGCAAAGGTAAGTGTTGATTCTTTTGTGCATTTTAATTAGTTTTTATTTAAAATTTGACAATTATGTTTTGATTAATATTTTTTAAAATTGATATCAGATTTTCAAAACAATGGCAATGAACAAAAATTTCCTTCTGATAACCCTAAGGAAGACCCATAGGATAACCCTCAGACTTCTCTAATAAACCCTCCAAAAAAATCACAAGACAATTTATTAGGTCATCTAACACAAAATAGAGTCAGTATTTCTCAATTAGTATCTACACTGAAGACCTTAGAACACCAACATGATGCATTGGTTGCCACAGCCTTAGAATCAATGGTGACAAGTGTTGACGAAGTTGCCAAAAAAGTAACTAATTGGAAAACATAGAGGGAGTCATGTCATTCATATTGCAAAGAACTCAACCGTACATTCTAAAAATAAATGTATACAAGTCAATTTCATATGATCAATTTTAGATGATAGAAAGTTGTAGTTGGAAAATATATACACTAGCCAAAATTCTATAAATATGTTAACAAAGGATGTAACTTGAGAAAAAATATTTTTTTTTCCTAGTTTCTATTGGCCTTAACACATAATAATATAGTGAAAATGAGAAACAAGCCAAGCCCAGATACACTAATCCAATGGGAGCTACAAGTGCAATCGTGTTTGTCTAGGATCAGTCTACAAGTGGGAGATTTTTTGGTGTAGAGCTTGATCAGTTTCCAAATGGGAGATTGTTAGTATGTATTGATTGATCACTCTACTAGGCTTAAATTTTTGGTGACTTTGTCAACTATGTTCTCCCCCCCCCTCTAAAAAAAAATGGCAACTGGTCCTTCCTGGGGGTTTAGTTTGGTGATGGATGCTATGTGTTTGGTTGTGGCCTTAGCCATTTGGGTCCTTCTGCATACTCTTATGCCTTGTGGATTTGGGCTTTTCTATTATATTATGTTGGCCCTATTGAGGGGGGATGTTTATTGAACAGGGGGTCTCCTTTGGTGCTATGGGTCTTTTGGATGGGATAATCTTGTCTTCCCCTCTAAGAAACTAGTGTTTTGTGGTCCCTTCCTTATTGATAAGGATTTTGGTGGTGTTTATTGTTATGTAGGTGTAGGATCATTTCATCTTTGGTTTATTATTTGGTTTCTTCTCTCCTTTTTTGTTCCTTATAGGGATTTTGTTCCCCAATGTTTATGTTGGCAGTTGGCTTATTGCCTATGTTGGGTATTTTTTTTGCCTTTTTGGCAAAAGGTTGCAGAAAGCCTTCCAAAATTTGGTGGTTATTGTTTGTCCCCTTGGCTGGTTTGTTCCCAACTTAAGGGTGGTTGTTAAGGAAGGTTCAAGTGCATTCCTAAACCCTTTTGTTCTAATTAGGTAGATTTGTGTGCTCAGGATTTTGGTTCCTTCCAGTCATGGCTCTGGTCAGAAGCTTTTTTCAAAAAAGGGTCTTCCTTCTTTGGTGTTTTTTGGGTCATCTCACTACTTGTGAACTCTTCCCTTGGCGTGTCCTTGTGGCTTCTTGTTGTGGTATGGGCTTATCCCACTTTTATCTAATCAAAACATGACAAAGAAGAAGACATCCAACATCCCATAATAATAATAACAATCTTTAATTTAATAATAGATCATATGTAGCACATTTTAAGAAGAAATGTGTTGATCGAGATGCACTTAAATCCATTGAATTAAAAATGCATCTCAAGACAAAACATTGTAAGAAAAGGAAAAGTATAAACATAATCATTTACAAAAGTGACACAAATTTTCAAGAGAATTTCATTTATAAGCAATGATATACAACCATTCCATACAACTGAAAAATATAACAACATTTTATTTACAATTAGAGATTGAATTAATAATTAAAAATAATAATGATTTAATTCTAGAGGAGTTCCATCGAAGAGGGTTTTATTTAAGAGGGTTAGATAAAAACCCCTTGAATAAAAAACTTTTAGGATTAAATATCAATAGAATCTCATCTATAACTATCAAAATATTGACAAAAGAGTAAATTTACCTCACATTATGATGGATTGGATAAAATCATTGATACCATTTATTTTATAATTATCTAAATCTTAGTATTTTCAAAAGTATAATATATTTTTCATTAATATTATTTTAAAAATTTTATAATGAATATAGCTCCATTATAGAAAATGACAACTAGTCAAGAAACTAGCAAAAAGGTATTTTTTTTAAATCTCAAAAAATGCATTATATTGCATATAGGTATCTTTGAATGATAAAATAAAATTACTTTTTGCATACATTTATAAATAATAATTCTAATTTTGATTATTAAAGGATAATTTTTTTCTTGGGTACCTAATAACATTAGTCTGATTTCAAGAGAGGTCTAAAACTAGTTTCTTAAGTGTGATGGGCATAATGATTCACAAGGGTATGCACATTGTAAATCATTTGCTAATTTGATGGAAGAGTTTAAGATAGAACAAAAATATTTGTGGATGATATTTGTTTATTAGCTCTTTATGTGGGTATGAAAATGAATGGTTGAGAAGATCTTTAGACTATCATTTTTCTTCCTAGGAGGATCTTATTGCATACTTTATTAACTAATATGAATTTTTTGATGACCTTTCCTTTCTTGTCAAAGACCCAATAAGCATTATAAAGCAAAAGGGAGAGTCAATTTTATATTTTAAAAAAGGTGTAACTCCATTTCATAAAATCCCTTAGGAAGAGAGGCCACATGTATTAGTTTGTACTGACATGTTTTGTCAATCCTTTGAGTATGGGGTAAACTTTTTTCTAAAGGAGCTTAAGCCTACAAATCTTGATTAGGTTTTTTTTGTTTAGTTTCCAATCACTTGAGGTGGTTTATGACTAAGTTGAAACTATAAGTATGGGCTATAACTATTTTCTATCTCCTACATATTTAAAGGGACATACAAACCTTCTTTAAAATTTACATCATATCACTCCAAGGATCAATGGCATAACTGAAAATATGGATGAGCATGAATCATGCTTATATTACCTATAATTTTCGAGCTGGTGGCCAATTCATGCCTAGATATGTGAAACATTTCATATTGTAGCTAAAAAAATAAAGGCATCACTAGGACGAGTTAATCAACCCTCCACAAAAATTATCAATAGTTTTTCTTAAACAATCATTATTAGTGTTGTGTTCCATCTTTTCTTTAGGTCTTTGTTGTCTCTAAGTGTTTAAAATTTCCAATTTTGAGGGCTTGAGGGTCAATATGAAGAGTTTGGTATTTTCCCTTAAAGTGCCTTAAATTTCTAATTTGCATGTTGATGATATATATATGGACTTGATTCATGCACATGATTCAAGAATGGGGTAATCTATTAGTGCATGTAATAAGAATATGTGTTGGGTATCCTTGTGTCGAAGAGCTTAATGAGTATACAAGTGAATGTGAGGCATTTTAGTTTGATGAGGTTATAATTCACTTACTAATTGTGAACTAGTTTCACCTATGCGTGAGTCTTTAATTTGGGACATCAATGAGTATGTCGAGTTAAGTGGAATACAAAGGTTAACTGAACTTGAAGATCAACATGTTGCACTTTAGTTTGAAGGTATACCTAAGTTTGAAATATTTTAATTTGAGGTGCACGAATAAATTATTTTTTGCAAGTTAGAACTACATGGAGTTTGTGGCCTTTAGTTTTACTCTTAAATCACTTGATAAACTATGAGAAAATGACAAGTTCTATTCATTAGGAAAAAAGGTTCCCTTTTAAAAAAAAAAATCAAAAAGCAGATTCAACTTATTATAGTAATCAATATGTTATCTATGTAAAAATGATTTGAAATTAGTTGTATTTAATTTATATACACATATATGCAAATGAATGGATAACTATCCCTAAAATGATTTTAATATATTTATTTTGTATCCAATAAAAAATGGAATATATTTTTATAATCATATATGAATATTGTCATTTATTAAAAATATACGCATTTTTAATAATGTAAGTGATATTTAAAAATATTATATTTTTTTATTTATTTAAGGGGTAAATACTTTTGACCTAGAACTTGGAGCTATGAACCAGTGAGGCCAGGCCTTGCGAGCACAAAGGCCAACAGGAATTTGAACCTCGGTAGCCGCTTCACCAACGAAGTGTTTTAACTGCAGCACTACATGTCCGAAGACAAAAAAAAAAATATTATAAAATTAAACACCTGATTTTTCTTTGTTTATCTACCCAACTGCATTTAGCAGCTTATAAAATCATACGAGCCCTGCAAAAGCCATGCTAACATTTACCACATCTCAAGAAGATAATCCAATAGGGTATGAAAACCTGCACAATCTTGAAAACTTAATGTAGTAATCAATAACAGTTCTATAAGATCATATACCAGAATGGCGTTAAAGCTAGTAATGTGAGCATCGTAAACTGTTGCTTTACCTAAGAGCATGTTGAAACTGGCCAGTTTGTCTTACCACAGGCAAATCCCTATGATTCTTGAAAAATGAATCCCTCCACTGGACTTACAGAGTTAAAAAGAACATTATGGTTGTGATGTAAGGAAATCCTGCTGTTGCTCCTTTCAATGGATTGGGCGGGAGTTGCAGATTCAAGTTTATCGGTCACAGTTTCATAAACAACGAGTGGGTCTATGGGCATCCGTGCAATGACAAAGCACGTCCCATCTTCTGCAGCGCGGGAACCATCGGCCCTAAAATTCACATACATATTCCTGCCAAACACTTTCTAACAAGCTGATATAGTATAAGATCCTGTCCTTACAAGCTATGAAGTGTAAAATCCGTGTCATTTTATATGGTCCTTGCAAACTTTCGTAAGCATTTAGCCATTCTAATCTTATTAGCTACACATATTGCAATTTTCTCTACCATCTGAATGTAGTATGTATATGGAGGAAGCCAGCGCAATAAGAAAGAAAGACACACCCTAGACAACATATATTACCCTTGATAAATAAAGCCTCCCAAAAGTGAGGCCCAAAGCAGAGTGTTTTTCCATTCCTCAAGCATTCAAGCATCAAATTTTCCATCCCCCTTATGCTTCTGGAAAGCTTTGGAATACTCTCTATTGTCATCCTCTATTCAAACTTTAGAGGGTCAAATTTTCCAAAACATGGAGACAATTGGAGCCCCGGTTTTGATCATCAAATAGAGCTCATCGAAACACCATGCAAACTCGGCAAAGTTGGGAGAGAAGATCGCAACATGAACTAAAGTTGTATATATTGCAAGCCTTATTGCCACGAGTATATAGTCACCACGTTGTGATTTCTGGTCCAAAAACACTTCAAATCCTTTATTCTGGAGACTCGCTAGAGATTTCTTTGTCTCCTTTCTCCGGTGACTAATAAAAACGTTGAATTGAGCTATGGGAAGGGGGTAATTATTGGAAGGAATAGGGTGGGACAGCGGAGGTGAAAAACGAGATTGAATGCGGATGAATGATCTCAGTGGCTGCATAGCTAGTGATTTGTTCTCTACTGATCGATGGACCTACCACAAATTTAAAGGAAAAGGTTTGTGGGCCCTACACGTCATAGAGCACATTGGCTTTATAATCGAGACAATTTGGTCTATTTTTTAATTTGACTGTGGAGGATATTTTTAAATCATTAATTCAGACTTCTAGAATGTGGGCTTCTCACACCATGGAATTTACAAGCTAAATTAAATAACCTAAATGTGATGTGTGAATATGAGGAACCACATGTAATCAAGTCGTAGGTCAAAGTCACGTGGAAATGTTAGGTTGAAATTTTGAAAAACAATTATAGCTTTTTGTGGGACAAAAATAATGTCAAGAGTATATATATGGTCTAGACTTTAAAACACTTCACTTAAACTTCAAACACAATCAATTTATCCTTAACTTTATCATCAACAATGAAACATGGAACCACAAAATTCAATGCACAAGATAAAATCATATTTACGTGGAAAACCCTAAACAAGGAAAATCCACAATGAGAGTCAACTCACAATTTATATGAAATCATTACAAATCTGTTTTAGGCAACCATTGCTAAGGAGGCACACTACCACCTAGAAGACTTGCAAGCTGAGATGCACTATCCTAGGGCAAGATACAAAAAGATTTGCAAGCTAAAGTTCATTGCTCCAGGGCAAGATATAGAAGGACTTGTAGGCTAAAACTCACTACTATAGGGCAAGATACAGAAGGACTTGTAGGTTGAAGTTCATTGCTCCAAAGAAAGATACATAAACAACAAATTTATGAATCAACAAAACAAAGTCTTTGTCCAACTCTGAAGTTTTCCTTGAACCTCTATTACAAGCAACAAACTCCAACAACAATCACCACCACATTTATTGTCTTCGCATCAAAATACCCTGCAAATGATATGATCATGAAAGCACTTAAACATGAAACACTTCATACATCACTTCATTATCTTTTCCACTACTCAATACTCTTTCATAGACACACCATCATAGTGATTTGATCTTCTATATGTACCATCTTCTTTATTGCAATTTTCAATTAGATCAGCTAGAACAAGGGACAAGCATATGTCCTATCAAGTTGGACACCAAACATCATTGTGGTGAATGCAGTCCAATCCTGGAGATAGATAGGACCTAAATACGTCATATTATACTTCTCTAAGCAACTCCAAACTATGTGCATACTAGCGCACACCATTCAAGGTTGACAACAAGGTAACGTGTAGATAAGAAATGTAACACACAACTAATTGACCCAAACTACATCATCCAAATTAACTCCATGTGGATCCTCACACACCATAGATAGGACCCAAACACAACTCAACAAACTCTCCAATATTGGCACATATCATTAAGACTTAAGCACAAGCCATAAACCAAACCTCTATTAGCCAAATAACCATATTTACCCAAAAAACACAACATCAGACACAATGCATCACCAAATTGGACATTTAACACTATGCAAAGCACATAAGGACATTCAGAGAACATCCAACAACACTTTCAAACACGTCTTTCTCATTTTCATACTGATACATGCTAGTGCAATACAATTAGATACATCTCACCACCAAATTCCCATGAAACACAATTCTAAATAGAACATCAGTAAACATTCTTGTAGAATGCTTTAACACTTGAGGCTAGAACTAAGAGAATGCATAGGCATAAGAAACATGTCCTGCAAGTTACAACACCTAAAACAATAATGTACAAAAATGAAGAGCATTTCTCGAACTAGTCAAACAACTTCTAGTAGACACCCAAACTATTAGTATACAACCATCACAAACCAATTCAACTGCAACATCAAGAACCTAAAAAAGATAGTAGTGCGATGTCTACAAAACACAAACATTAATTCCAAATCCATGAGACCAAATTCACAACAGCAAAGGGATGCCGAGCATTCTTGTAGGCAAATATTAAATACTCTTACCTACATATCATAACTCATCATACAATCAAACCTTTTGGAAACATCATTGGCTAGACAAAAAGTGTTAAAACCAATAAGAACACATCCTCAACCATCATCATCAATCTCCCTCCAAAAGATATCTTTATTATACCATCATAATAGCTTCACCTACAACAATGCAATATCTCAAACAAAGTGTAGACATCAGACATCAAAGAAGGTGGACATCCACAACCCAGAGCAACTACAACCATTAATCATCAGTGCTACTTCCCATCTTCCTCACCAAACTCTCCATATGACCACATATCAGCAACATAAATATTAGCAATAGTAATATCAATGACCACACAATCAACTTCCCATACATCACCAGGGACAACACATATTGATAGACATATGGTTGACATCAATGTCAAAATTATAAGCTTAAAACATATATTTAACTTGTGCTTATTTTAAATTTTCCTTTGAATTCTAAAGTCAAATTTCACATTGTTCATCTTCTTATTAGTGTGATGTACTTTTGTAATAAATAGTGAATCATCAAGCCAATAAGATATAAGGAATCTTATACTGAAACAAGGATAAAAAATTATTCAATCAAAGAAAGAGATACAAAACAAGAAGGGCCACATGCCTAGCATAGAAAAAAATACACAACTCTATCAATTTCCACTAAGTGGTCCAACAAATGAGACATTTTCAAAGATAATTTCTCCCTATCCACTATATGCCAACCTTGCTATTGGTCAGAATCCCATTTGGCCAAACAATCTACAACTCCATTCCACTCCCTAGGAATGCGACTAAAAGTATGCATATCATCACATATGTATCATTTGATTCATAATAAGATTCTTTATCTTTAATTTTGTTATCCTTGTTGATTATTTGAATACATTAAAAAATAAATTCAATTTCAATCTTAAATTCTAAAATAAAATTATAAATATTTCTCATCTAAAATAGCTATTAAATCATTCTAAAGTTAACTAGTCTACAAAGTACTAGTTATAAAAAGCTAGCATGGGCTTCTCTATCACCATTGAAAATATGGTTAATGTAAGTTATTACTAATAAAAGGTGCAAGCTCCACAATTATATCAAGTGACAAGCAACAAACCTAAAATAATTCTAAAGAAAATCAAATAATTAGAAATAAGTAGAAAAAACATCTTCTTAAAATATGCTATACACAAGCTAGTTTCTCTTTATTGGGGATCCAACTATTGACATGATCAATTTAGATTTAATAACACATATATTGTGACATTTGTTATTAATACATATGTTGAAGAGGGTCCACTTAATCATTTTGTTTTTGTGTTTAATCTCCTTTTCCTCATCTATCTCTATTTTAAATTCATCCTTTTTGGCAAGACCATCTTTTCACCTTTTACACCTCGATGCCTAACTTGAATTCCCCAATGATGAATTTGGCATTCTTGTGCTAATCATACTATGTTGGTGTGCATACTAAAATTTAACTATGAACCAATCTTTATTAGGTCTATCATATGAAAAGGTGCACCTTCTAATCAATTAACCATGCTTCGTTACCTGCATGAGTGGCCAAAGCTATAATGAAGGCATCACTGTCTTCCTTATCTGACTCAAAATCATAATCAAATTTATTCTTCTTTTTTTTCACTCCTTGTGGAAGTGTGTACAGGCTTACCACAATTCTAGCAAATAACTTTGGACTTTCTAGGAGATTTGGATCTCTCCTTGGACATGGAATTATTTTGCTTCTCATCGTTCCTATTTTTTACCTTACGTATTCCATGAAAACTTAGGGCCTCCTTGTTATTAATGGATATCTTCCTCCTCATCTCATTAGAAAGAAAAAACCCACCACTTCTTCATTCTTCAAAATAATAGTACTTTTGATAGCCATAACAAGAGAATATCACAAATTAGACAAAGAACAAGCAAAATTTGACATTTCTACTCCCCATCTATCTTGACACCAATAGATGTCAATTGAGACACCAACATATTGAATATTTCCAGGTGATCTGTAATTTGTCCCCCCTCTTCCATTCTTAAGGAATACAGTTTCTTCCTCAATAAAATCTTCTTCACTAAAGATTTGGCTTGATATATCTCACCAAGTTTATTTGATAGCTTCTTTGCAGAAGACTCTTCATGGACATTGATTAAAAAAAAGATTGTCAAGAACAATCTAATTATACCCTTGGCTTTAATTACATAAAATCATACTAAGAAATCATAGTAAGATTTGTATTGTTAGCATTACATTATGTCTTGTCATTGATGTCAAATCCTTTGGTCCAGATTAAGTCCATATGGGGTATGATGAGTAGAAATGTTTGATTAAGGTACATTGTGCATATTGGAGGTTTCCAAGTTTTACCAGATGAGTTTGGTGCCTCGGCGGATCTTACTCAGTATTATCTTTGGGTCCAGATTGATCCAGAGCTTGAGGACCAAATCTTAAAGTTGTTTAATATAGCGTGCAGATATATTTTGGGTCTGACTTTGGTGATGTATGTAGCGTTTTGATATGTTCAATGAGGAATGGTGTAATATGGTCTACTTCTCATTCCTTCCCACCACTAGAATGTTTAGTGGGGACCTATTTTAGATCTCTATCTTAGCCGACATTGAGAATTATGATTTCTGGAGATAGTATATGTAGGAGTATGGTTTGATGAGATCATATATGGCATTTTGTGTTGAAGAAATGCAAGATAAAAAGAAATTGGTAGTTTTGTGTATAGCATTGTGGATTGTTACCAGAAGCAATTCCGACAATGCAGACTGTGCTTTTGTGGTGGATTCTTTTATCTTTCTTTCTTCTTTGGTAGTGAGCCCACCAGTAGTGAGTATATCGACAATTAGCCTTTTAGGGCAGTGAGCCCACCTGCAGGGATCACCTTGGTAGTGAGCCATCCTTTGTAAAACTCACCTTAACCAATGTCACCTTAACCGATGTTTATATATTAAGAATTATAATTCTCTATGGTTTTTTTCTCTTTGGGTTTTCCACGTAAATTCTAGTGTTTCTTGTGTCTGATATGTTTCGTACATGAGCTTTCATCTTTTGTTAATTTTGTTAATTATTCTAGATCTGTGGATTAAAGTTAAAAGAAATTTTTGTTGTCAACTGATTCAACCCCCCTCTCAGTCGCCCAGATATTCAATAATTGGTAACAAAGATTTAGTCCCTTGCTTGGAATCTTAACCGCTTGAGGGAGATCCGTGTTGGTTGAATCATGACACATAAGTTATCCATTCCTATCTTTGAAGGGTCTGACTGGAGCTTCTGGAAAGTGAAGATGAAAGGTTATTTGGTTTCTCTGGGTCACACGCTTGGAAGTTTGTGGAGACTAAGTATGTTCTATCGACAAATGGTCTTAACACATTCAAGCTTATGAAGAAAATGAAAAAGCATGGTATGCTATCTTCAGTGCATTATCAAAACCTGAATTGACTAAGGTTATCTCTTTGAATACTTCTCATGAGGTTTGGAAAAAGTTAAAAGATATCTTTGAACAGAATGAGAGAGTTAAGCTAACAAAGAGGTTAACAACTAAGAGAATATACAAAAAACCAAAGGATGGAAGAAGGATAAGTCATTGTAAGTTATTTTGATAGGGTTGATACTGTAGTGAATGAAATCAAAGAACTCGGAGGCACCTTGAATGATGAAGATGTGATTGACAAAATCCTAATCACATTATCGGTAAGCTACAGTGATAAGATCTCAGTGATTGAAGAAACTTATGATCCAAAGAAGTTCACTAGAGAACAAATATTTGATACCCTAATTGCATTCGATGTAAGAAAGTTTAGAAAGGACAAAGACAAGTCAGAGACTGCATTCAAAGCATTTGAAGATAGTCCAGATGATGAAGAAATCCCAGATGAGTTGGAAGCAAACTTTGTGAGAAAATTGAAGAAAGGCACTAGCAAGTACAAAGGTATGTTACCCTTTAAATGTTTTAGATGTGAAAATATTGGTCATATTGCAACTAGATGTACAGAAAAGGGAACAAGACAAAAATTTAAGGAAAGTAAAGGAAAATTCAATAAGAAGGCATATTATGTTAAGGATGATGCTAGCATCTCAAATGATGAATCGGACTATGAGGATGGTGATTGCTTACTTCTGGTAGAAAGGGATGTTCCTAAGTTTGATATACCTAAGACTATTGCTAATGCATTTCATGCTAGAAGAGATAAGAATGGATGGTTGATTGATAGTGGATGTTCAAATCATATGATCAGTGATAAAAGTAAATTCTTAAAACTTGAAAGATATGATGGAGGTTTAGTTAGTTTTGGAGATCATCAGACAACACAAATTGTTGGTATTGGTTCAATTAATTTTGATGGAAAACATAACACTAACAATTTTTATTATTTGAAGAGTTTGCATCTAATCTCTTGAGTGTTGGATAGATTTGCAAAAATGGATACAATGTTGTTTTTCAGGACAATAGATGTGAAATCTGGTAGGAGCCTGGAACGCTCATTGCAACTAGAAGAAGGACAAATGGAAATATGTACCAATTGGAAGGAGCTACAAAATATTTATTGGTATCACAACTTGATGATAGTTGGCTATGGCACTGGAGGATGTGTCATATCAATTTTGACAACTTGGTATAGATTAGTTCAAGGAGTGCAGTAAGAGATTTGCCCAGATTGACTAAACTAGAGAACACCATCTACATGGAAAGTTGAGTAGGAAAGCAGACTAGAAGCACACTTAGAGGAAAGGAGTACTCATCCACCAGATTACTGGATTTGGTTCACATAGATCTTTGTGGTCTGACCCAAACAAGGAGCTTGCAAGGTGAGAGGTATTTTATGTTACCGATTGATGATTTTTCTAGAATGACTTGGGTTGCATTTCTATGAGAAAAATCTAAAGCATTATAAAAGTTCAAGATATTCAAGGAAAAAGTTGAAAATGAGGTTGGCAGGAAAATCAAGTGTTTAAGGTCTAAAAGAGAAGGAGAATTCCTCGCGGATGAGTTCAATGACTTTAGTGAGAAACATGGCATCAAAAATAATTATCTGCCCCTCGGACACTGCAGTAGAATGGTGTAGTTGAAATAATAAACCGAACTATACAAGAGGTAGCTAGAACCATTATAAAAGGAGTAGAGTTATCAAAAGTTTATTGGAAAGAAGTAATTCATATAGTAGTATACACACAACAAAATTCTGTATCAAAGGAAGTATGGTCAGATATCTTATGAACTATGGTATGATAGAACTCTGACAATGAAATATTTCAAAGTTTTTGGAAGCAAGTGTTATATCCGGAGAGATGAGGATAATCTTGGAAAATTTGATAACAAAGCAGATAAAGGTTGTAGCATCATAAAATTGTGACCTTGCAATTTTCGACCACATTTGGGTCTTTGAATTGGAGGATGAATCCCTAAGCCTGATCGGAGACCTGAGACATGCTCAAAACACATAAAACTTGCACCCCACACTTCTTTCTATCACTGCCTCTCTTAAATTAGGGCAGGGAAGGGGTGTGGCGCCCCTGCCCCTGCCCTATTTTGGGCCTCCCTTGATCAAATCGTGCATTGAGCTTGTCAATTTTGGCAAGTATATAAGGAGAATTTTCCCTCCTATTTGCACAAGAAAAGTTCAAGAAGTTAGTCAATGATAAGCGAATTTGATCACAAGTGAAATCAAGTGCAAGCATTTAAGCATTCAATCATTCAAGCATTCATTCAAGCATTCATTGAGCATTTCAAGTCTTGTTTCAAGGCTAGGTGTTGCATTCAAGTCAAGGATTCAACCATTGAAGAGGAGATCTCTATCAACATCCAAGACATTCTATTCCACATATCCTTTCAAGCAATTTCATCAACATTTCAATTGCATCCTCTATTGAGGTGAATTTTACTTTAGATATTTCCTTTCATCTACTTGCAAGTATTTTCAACCACTTGGTTAATTCCAAAATGGGGTTTGACCTGAAGGAAAATGTCCAATCCCAACAACATTTCCTCTCTTTTATGTGTGTAGGTTGCAGGTGCGCAGCTGTAATTGCAGGTTTAGGCTTCATTTTTAGAGATGGAAAAACCCTTTTTTGGTACATGGATTTTTCGGAGGACCAAGTACACTTTCAACCCAGTCCCAACATTGCAGGGAAGCTTCGTCTCGACATTTTACTGCTAATTTCAATTGAATAGATTCATCCCGCATCTCCATCTCAAGATATAATTATTTTTTTGTCATCTTCACACTTAGTTCAACCTGTCTATTTTAAAAGAGGGTTACTTTACTTTCCTAATTTATTGTAAATTCCCTACAATTCACTTTGCATTCAATCTCTTTCCATTGGGATTAGATCTAGTGAATTCAACCCCCTCTTTTAAATGTACTGTGTGCGAGAAGTTGAAGGGAATCCTTTGTGAAACTTGCATCCCTCTTTTGAGGCGATTAAAGCTTTCCACTTGATCTCCCTTCATCACTTTTCACACCCATTTCAAAGGCATATTCTCAAATTATTCAACAAAGAGAAAAGCATATCAATGTCGCAACAAAATATTGAATAAGATTGTTGAAAGTGCAAGTGTAAACGTTGATGAGAATACTTCAAAGGATTCATAAATAGAAACAGGATATGAATAGGATGAGTTTGGGGAGAAGGAAAAGAAAGAAGAAAGCAGGAGTGAAGAAGAGAATGACCAAGATTCTCTGACATCTGTTATGATTCCCAAAGATACTAAGAGGGGGGCTGAATCAATATCTAACCGGTTAATAGATTTTATGATCTTATTAAACAAATTGCATTCCAAAATAGTGTATCAATAAACAAGAATTAATGCAGTAAATAAGAACAATAAGCACAACATAGAAAGAACACCATAACACAATATTTTTAACGAGGAAACCCAGTGTGGGAAAAACCTCGGTGGGATTTGTGACCCACAATATTCACTCACTGCCCAATGAATGGATATTACTTATAATAGGGCCTGCACATGCAGGAAGGCCAACTGCCTAAAGCTCATTGCTTGATTACAAAAGGAAGTCTCACTAACTTACAAAATGGATTATGCAAATCCAATATAATATACTGCTTCAATTCAGCATCTTCTATGCTAGGTTCAGTATCGGTTTAAGCTCATACAATAACCATAAACCTTGCTCCAAAATCTACCTTAATATTCGCACATTACATCTACAATAATCTTTCCATGTTCACATCTACCTCTTACATAAATGATCTACAAGATCTCATACTTATATATGAGTCTTATTACATTTCACCTTATCGGCTTACAAAAAGATATTACAAATAAATACAAAATGTAATAAACAAGATCTTATCGGCCAGGGTGTTGGTAATCATCTTTGCCGCTACCGGTAAACTATCTGTCGGTGTAGAGTCTGTCGGTGCTGGTTCCATAGGATTGCAAGGTTTCCATCAATGACAATACCTTCAATCACCTACAATTTCTCATTGGAATGTGCAATGCCAACAATCTCCCTCTTTGGCATTGATGGCAACACCCATGAGAAAAATCCAAAAATGTATCCAAAAGTTTGAAGTCGAAAATTTTACCAAAATTGCGTGCTCCCCCTGAGTAGATGATCTCTTCTGAAAATTATTTTTCTCATCTCTACTACTCCCCCTTTGTCATCAATGACAAAGGCTGTCAAAAATGTCAATTGAGTGTAGTTCTTAGCTAGAACCCTATAACCGGTAGGTTACAAACTGAAAAAGTTTTGCGAGTACAAAATTTAGGCTCTCAATGAACCTTTCATTGTCCTTTAGTGCGGCTTTTGTCCTTTGAATTATACCGGTGAGGTTGTGCATTTTCTCTTCCGGTGTCTTCAGTCCTAGAACAAGTGCCTCTGAAATCTCTTTTCTCAAAGAGATGAGGATGTCAAGTTTCATACCAAGTCTGCATTTCAGTTCCTTAGCCTTGAACTTTATTCTTTCCTTCTCTTTTTCTAATTTTTCAATTTTCTCTTCAAAACCTGCTATTTCCTACTCTATTACCGATAATGGTTCTAGTGAACTGATGAGATTATCAACAATATTATTTATTTCTTTCTGTGCTTCACTAATTTTCTTGTCTATATCTACTGTCAAAATACCAGTCTTGCATGTATCCCTATATAACTCCTTAAATTCCATTGTTGTTTTGCTAAGTGTCGGTAAAAGGGTGTCTATGTGTCCCATGGACTTCTTTATTGTCTCATCAAAGAATTTTTCCTTTTCCTTGTTCATTTTCTCACTGAATGTCTCCTTATTAATCTAATCAACTGTCAATAAGTTGTCGGTGATATACTTAGACAATGTGTCTAATTGACTCAAAGAATCTTTATTTTCCACATTGCACTTGAGTGCAATCAATTTCAATAAAGGAATTGTGTCATCAATAGCCTTGTATGCAAGTGCATTGCAATATGTTATTTCTTGATGGAATCCAATAATACCTTTGTTACATTTGTCGGTCTGAATTCTATTAAGGAAGAACCAGATGATTGTCCAACTACCTTAACAATCTGCATTTCGCTGGTTTGAGTAACCTCTTTGCTTATGTTGACCTCTGGTAGGTCAATCTATGTCTGCATCTCAACTAGCAAAGCTTTGGGTTTCTCAGTTGTTGTCGGTGGCACTGTCTCTGTCTCAACCTTTTTCTCTTCATGTTTCTCAGAATGTACCTCAGTATGTTTCTTTGTTCTTTCTTCTGTCGGTTTTTCTGATGAAGTCTTAGTATTTACTGTTGGTTTCTCAGTATGCACCTCTGAACTTTCCATTTCTGGTTTTTCTAACTCTGTGGGTTTTTCAGTGTGTGCATCAATTACCATTCTAGTACCAAGGGGATAATCTGATTGTTCAGTATGTGTTTCAACCCCAATCTCAATATTTCCAACTATATGCTAAACTTGTGTTTCCATTTCAATATTCTTATCCAGTGGCTCAATTGCCACATCTTTCTTCTCAGTGGTTTCCTTATCAACCATAATGTTTACCTCTTGTGTATCAATGTTCATTGTATATAAAACTTCTAAATCAGGATTGGTGTCCTCATGTGTTGATTCCAACTCAACATTATCAGTAGTCGGTGGTGTATCAACAGTCTGTGCTGGTGGAGTATCAGAAGAAGGTGGGGGAAAGTTGTCTATCACTTTTATGCTTGGAGGTCCACCTACCTTGCCTTTACCTTTGTCCTTATCCTTTTGGTAAACTCTGAAAGCTTTGGGTCATTTAAGTTATTCTTGCTTTTCTTTCTCCACAAAGAAGATATCCCATTTATCCGCTATCTCTTCAGAGATTTCATTCATTCTTCTAGCCATTAAAGCTACATGCTGGTGACCAGTGGAAAATACAGTCCTATTAGCCTCACTTATCAGTTCATCAATTTCTTCTGTTGATTTCACTAGGTGCACTGCAAGTAGTTTTTCTATTTTTATCTTCTTATCCAGTTCCACAATGGCTAATCTCTTTGCATCTAATCTTCTATACAAGTCACTTGATAGATCATCTACAACTTCTATCAAAAATTTCTTATATATGTCTACGTGTAGAATGACATTGTTTTCTATGCTTTCCTTTTCTTCATTGGTAAAAGTATTATACAATTTGCTAACATTTGACAAGTTTCCATCATCCGTTATTTCATTCAAAAGATTGTCTAAAGGAGGAATAACTTGTTTTTATTTCTTCTTTCTTGGTGTTATTTTCTTTGTCAAGGGCCTTAATGCCTATTGTTTCCTTCTTGTTCTCTTTGGTGCAGGAGAGGGTATCGGTGAAGGTTTTCTTTTCCTTTCTACTCTCTTAAACTCAGCTGGGATTTCACTATCAGATGAAGTTCCAAACGGTGAAAGATGAGCTTCTGGTTGTATCCCTTCCAGGTCACTTTCCTTAATACCAGTGATATTCAGTATGTTTTCCTTGATCTCTTTTGCCTATTTTGTTGCTTTTCTAATGGTTTGTTCTCTTTTCTTCCTTTGTTTAAGTGTCTGTACATTGCTCTCAATGGTTTTAGCATTTCCAAATATTTCCTCTTCAGGTTTTCTAGGGGCCTCAAGTAGGGCTTTAGCATATGTTTCAATTATGTTTTCATTTGCCTCATAGCCCATTTCTGTCACCCAAACAGTTCTAGGAACCACTACTTCCATCCAAATTTCATCTTTCTTTATAACAAAACATATCTCTTTCTAATATTTGTCAACTCTATTTTGAGATAATCTTTCCCTAGTCTTCATTCTAGCCTTAAATGCTTGAAAGTATTCAATTATGTTCTTTTTCCCGTTATCTCCCATGTTGGTAAAGATATCCAAAAGTTGTTTCCTACCAGTATATCAAAACCAAATTCTTTTCTACCTATTCCGAGAACTTCCTTAATAATTTATAGCAATAAACACACAAGTAGATTACCAAATCTGAAAGTACCTATCTTGTCACCCTTAATTTTCTTTAGGTTGTCAATCAATTCATCTTTTAGCCATTCACATATGTCAATCTTAGTGTTATTGTTCACCATGTCATAAGCACTCTTGATACATAAACTAGAAACAGAGTTTAATTTGTTAGCATGTGTAGTCTTGTATCCTAGTATCTTGCTAATGAATCTGACATTTATATCTTTGACATCATTTACTCTCAAGGATCTAATATCATGGGTTGCACCGATTAGGGTCATCACAGTGTTGTTTGGAACCTTTTTAGTTTTATCAGGCCTGATACCAATGGAAGGTAAGCCAGTCACTGCCCTAACTACTTCTCTTGTAATCTTATGGATGGAGTCAAGAGAAAAGAATTCCCCATGAACTCTGCTAAGTACAATTCTTACAACTTCCTTGGGAAAATCAGGAATGCTAAGTATCTCCACAAAACCTAGGGTTTCAATTATCTTGTGTCCCGGTTTCACATTACCATTTTCATCACAAATTATAGTCCTATACATGTTCATTATCTCATCAGCACCAAGTTCCTCAATATGAAAATGTAAGTATATCCTAGGGTCTTCAACATATGCAACTCCTTTGGGTATTTTAGAGAATTCCCCTATGGTATCATCCTGCTTCGCTATTTCGGGTATGATCTTCAGGTGCAGAGGAGGAAGCCATTTGATAAATACCTTAATCTTCCTTAAGGTTTGAATGCTTGATAGATTTTGCTTCACTTATTGTTGTGGATGCCTTCACTTGGGTTTTTCGCACTCTTAGGAAATTTGAATGCTCGGTGAGTGAAAAAGAGTGAAAAACACTTGCTTTATAATGTCATTTCCTTCAGCTGCCATAATAAATGCCTATCGGTTAAGTGAAAACTTAACTCATCTGTTGGTAAAGAAGCATTTCATCTTCTTACCATCAACTAAGGGTAAACTAGCATGATTTTCAGTTAGTTTCCACACCCTCAAGGGATTTCTTTTCAATTAGATGAAGAATCTCCTGCCGGTGGAGTGATACTTTGTTCTACCAGTGAAGGAATAGCCTTAACATTTTGATTTGTCTTTCTAATCCATTATTTTGAAAATTATTGCTTTACCTCATCAACCTTTTCTTTACCTTTCAAACTGGGTCCTTTGTTATTTGCTTGTGATGCCTTACTTCTACAAAATCTTGCAATATGTCCAATCTTGTTACAAGCATAACAAGTCAAATTATTTTTCTGAATAGCTTTTCCATATCCTATGCTGGTATGTGTTCTGCATTGGTTAGATAAGTGTCAAATCTTCCACAAACATAACATCTTACATTCATTCTGCAATTTTTTGAATTATGACCAATTTTGTTGCATTTAGAACATTGACCGGTGGGTGCATTAGTGTTCTGATAGTTTCTAGATCTACACTGATTTGCTCTATGACCATAGTTGTTATAGATGAAACATTTCCCATTAAATTTGTAGCCATTAGGTTGTCTTACCAGTTTACTGTGATCATGATTGTTTGCAGTACAAGAGCTTTCACCAACTTCAAAGCCAAGTCCATTAGTGTCTCCATTAGGTTTCTGATTTTTTAGCATATCATCAAGTTCTTCTAAACTTTTCTTGAATTTCTCTTTATGTTGATTTGCAGTAGCCAACTCATTTTCCAAAATCTTTCTATCTCATGAGTTCAATTTTATCATGTTCCAAGTGAATCGGATCTATCTTTAACATATCATTTTCATGACTGAGTCTTAGATTTTCATTTCTAGCATCATTGATTCTCCTAGCCAAGTCATCTTCATTCTTCTTTCTGTCTTCAATGTCTTTACAAAATCTCATAGTCATATCTTACATCTCATTCCTCAAGGTCATGTTTTCTTTCTTCATCTTGCTTACAAGATCATTAAGAGTTTCTTTTTCATCATCATCATTCTATATCTTCTCATGAAGTTCTCTTCTTTTGCTTCTAGCAATAGTAAGATTCTCTTGAAGTCCTTGAATGGTTTCCTGTGCAGCCTTCAGATCATCTTCAAGTTTGATATTCTTCAACTTTTCTACATCATAATCTGCAAGAGTTGTTTCCAATTGCTTTCTCAAGTTATCCATTTGTACTGGTGTCAGAATATCCCTCAAGTTGTTAGGCTTTTGAAGAAATAGGACCAGGCTCTAATACCAATTGTTAGGATCCCCAAAGATACTGAGAGGGGGGGGTGAATCAATATCTAACTAGTTAACAGATTTTCTAATCTTATTAAACAAATTGCATTCCAAAACAGTGTACGGGTAAACAAGAATTAATGCAGTAAATAAGAAAAATAAGAACAGCATAGAAAGAACACCATAACACAAGATTTTTAACGAGAAAACCTAGTGTGGTAAAAACCTCGGTGGGATTTGTGACCCACAATATTCACGCACTGGCCAATGAATGGATATTACTTACAATAGGGGTCTACACATGTAGGAAGGCCAACTGCCTAAAGCTCACTAATTAATTACAAAAGGAAGTCTCACTCACTTACAAAATGGATTATGCAAATCCAATATAATGTCTTGCTTCAGTTCAACATCTTCTATGCTAGGTTCAGTACCGATTTAAGCTCATACAATAACCATAAACCTTACTCCAAAATTTGCCTTAATTTTCGCACATTAAATCTGCAATAAACTTCCTATGTTAGAATCCACCTCTTACATAAATGATCTACAAGATCTCATACTTATATATGAGTCTTATTACAATTCACCTTGTTGGCTTCCAAAAAGATATTACAAATAAATACAAAATGCAATAAACAAGATCCTGTCGGCCAGGGTGTCGGTAATCATCTTTGTCGTTGCTAGTAAACTATCAGTCGGCGTAGAGTCTGCTAGTGTCGGTGCCTACCAATGCCATAGGATTGTAAGGTTGCCATCAATGAAAATACCTTCAATCACCTACAATTTCTCATTGGAGTGTGCAATGCCAACAACATCTACATCCAAGAATCCAAGGTATGTTCGGAAGACTCACTTAGAAGAACATGTGATCAAAGACAAGAGAAAAGGTGTTAGAACAAGAACAAAAGCAACACAACAACAGGTCTTGTTGTGTCTACTATTTGAAACTAGGCCAAAGACAGTGGAAGAAGCCTGTAAAGATCAAAACTAGATGAAGGCAATGAAAGAGGAACTAAATGTTACTACTTAACAAGTTGCCATCAGTTTTTATGTTCAAAGTTATTCTATATACTCTAGTCGGTTACTACTACCGAAATATTCTGTCGGTATGAACAGTCAAGCCGATTATTGAAGAAAGTAGTCTCAGAGCGTAGTATACAATGAGCTGTCTACCGAGTATCATTCCATGTCTATCGAGCAGCAAAGATGACACACCGAGTTGATATACACTGAGTGAAACATGTTACCAGATTCATTGAACCTAGACATACATATGAAAACATGTTACAAGATCAAGGAACATAGAACCGTTATCACATTGGAAATTGCACTTAAAGATTGTATATGATTTTGAGGTCATCTAACCAATGAAATATTTTCCATGGTTATTCATTTGATAAAACATGTTTGTAAGATCGAAGCAATGATTTAGATCACCGTCATAAGAGATCTATTTATACAACATGGATTAAGATCAAAAATACAAGTAGCATGACAGAAAGGAAGATATAGAGATATATGATGCAAGACATGTGAAAGCACTAAGTGTTATGACTGTTACAGAGACACAAAGGTCACCGAGAAGGATTTCAGAGAACAGTCAAAGAACAGAGTAAACAGAAGGGTTTACCGAGTTACTATATGGGTTACCGAGGTATGCTATAACCAAGGTAATCTATTCTGAGCACATAGAATCTGCTATAACATTCCAGATGTAAAGTTGCAGATATTTGTAATGATTTATTGTATATTTTGAAGTTGTAAGAGAAAACTTTAACAGGGTAAAAGACTCTAATCAAATCTATAAATTGTAAAGCCTCTAACTAGGTGCATCATTTAGTTTAAGTGTTGTAAAATCCTTTAGCAAGGTAGATCTAACAGATCTTGTTACTCCTAACAGGGTAAGCTATCAGAAATAGCTTAACATGTAGCTCTAACCAAGCACTCTTTATTATTGCAATAGTGAAGTTCTGGGTGCCATCCCCACCATAGTTTTTCTCTCTAACCAAGAGTTTCTGCGTAACCAAAATATGTGTTATGGAGTGAATCATGTATGATTGTTATCTATTTGTTTTAGCTTTATATTATGTTACTGCACTATTCGGTTTATACATAATAGTAAAGTTATTGTTGAAGAAAAGTTTTGAAGTACTGATTCACCCCTCCCCTCTCAGTACATTAGCTTTCCATATTGGGTCTAACAATTGGTATCAAAGCTTGAATCTTGGAAAAGGGTTTAACTGCCTAAAGAGAAAGATCTTATCAATGGAAGGCTATAAACAATCTTGGAGGATTGTGTATCTGCAAGAACAGCTAGATCATGCTAATCAACTGATTGCAGACATGCAAAGGCAAATGCAAAAATCTCTGAAAGTGAGAAGAAGATTAGCTGATGATTTACAGGACTCTCAAGAGTTAGTGGAACAAATTGAGACATCATCTGAGAATAGTATATCTGAAGAAACTAAAGAAATGATTGGAGTATTGAAAGAAAAGAACAAAGCACTGGCTGATCAACTAAAAGCAATGAAAAGAGAACATGAACATTTCAGCACACAGATGACTGAAAATATTGATGCATTGAGGATAGTCGAGGATAAAGTAAGAGATCTACAAAGAGAGAAACAACAACTTGAAGTCTTAGTATCTGATAAGAATAATGAAATCACAAGGTTGAATGGAATTCAACAAAACCTATCAGATCAACTAGGCTATGCACATCATGAGCAAATCTGAAGGATGATGAGAATCAAGCATTGAAACTTGAAGTATCAAGGTTGACCAATGAACTTGAAACAGAGAAGAAATCCAAAGAAACACTGAAGAAGAGTTATGAAGCATCAAAGATGTTGGATGAGCAACTGAATACAAGATGACCCAACAAAGATACAGGACTCTGTTACAAAAGAAAAGACTCTACCAAGAAGGGAATTCATACTACCGAGAGAGGAGAATCATCAAAGCAAGCTGGATTCAAGAAGAACATCAAAGGAAAGAAACCTATTTGCAACTACTGTGGAAATCAAGGTCATACTGCCAACATGTGCCAAATCAGAAAAGGTAAGCAATCGAATGTCACTAAGTCCAATGGTTATTGTTACAATTGCACTAAATATGGTCACACATCTAATCAGTGTAGGACAAAGACTATTAACAATTATCAAAAGGCAAAATTCATAGGGTTTTGTAAAAACTGCAATAGATATGGACATAGTACCAAGAAGTGTTGGCTTAAGCAAAAGAACTATATGTAGTATGCACACCGAGCAAATGCTAGAGGTTACCGAACTCACACAAATCCTTACCGACAGTATTCTGTAGTACCATGGGATTACAATACAAGGATATGGTGTGAATGTTGTGGAAGATATGGACATATAAGTGCTAACTATTTTATAAGGTTTGGTATGTACAACCAAAGATCATGGAGAAATCCTGGTATGGCATGTTTTCATTGTCACAAAGTGGGACACTTAGCTGGAGATTGCAGAGATCAACCTAGAAAAGACATTGAGGAAATAAAAGAAAAATTAAAGATGATTTGGAAAAAGAAGAAAATTGTGTCAAATGAAAAAAGAACCTTACCTACTGAGTTAGGTGCTCCTATTCCAAATTAATCGGTAAAGGTATGAAGAGACTACATTCTCTCAAGGTTAAATCTTAACAGTTCCTATTTTGTTATGTACTTAATTCAAATCTGCATAATTAAGATGTATTAGTAAGTTTGAAATTCTATCAAGTCTTTTGGAGCACTATATAGGAAACCTGTCTAGTCGGTGAATGAAGGAAGTTTGGTTACTCAGTTAAAACAAAAAAAAAAGGAAAGAAAGTTAAAGTGGAAACGAGTGCATTTAATGTTGTTGACCTAACCCGCACGGAGCCTGATAAGGTATAATGTGTACTTAAAAGCATTTTTCATAGTCATTTTCAACTCACCAAGTTTTCGAGAGAGTAGAGCAAAGCGAATCTAAGGCGATCAAACCTCCTACAAAGAAAATTCAAGGTATTTACATCAATCTCAACGCATTGTTAAGTTGATTTACCGATCTTATCTAGTTGCCATTATCTGCTAAGTGTGAAGCGTCAGTCGTTTGAAAATCCTGAAACCCTAAGGATCTTCTATTAGCTTTTATCTGAAATCTACAATGGCATCTAAGATCTAAGATCCCATTGTTGTTAAGAATGTTGAGAAGCCCTCACTAAAATACTCTTTGACTCCCAAAGTTGCTTTTGAACTGGATGACAAAACTGCATTTTCACTCATCCCAGATAGAGTGTTGTTAGTCGAGGATGTGAGATTCTTCACCAAATGTCATGTTGAAGAACTTGGTCATGTTGAAATCAAAGACACCTATGATGAATTATGCACAGATGGTAAATTAAATAGCAAGTATGAGCACATTAAGATCAAGGGATTAACTGAAGCCCTAACTTATCCCCGTGTGTTCAAACCCTAGTGGGTCAAGTTTGTTTTGAGAAAAGTTCACGATGATTTCATGTGGCTAGAAGAGCAACCATTTAAGATTACCAAGGAAATCATTCATCTAATTACAGGTTACCCTATTTATGATCATGCCCGAACTCAAAAGATGATATCACAGAAGGAATTGATCAGTTTAATCGGAATGGAATTAGATTGCAGAGGATTGAAATTGAGCAATGTCACTGATGAAGAACTAAAATTTGCCATAAGAGTAATAGGTTACTATTTCTTCCAATCAGCAAGGGAAAATAGTGTACCCTGTGCAGCAGTAGACTTGGCATACAAAATTGTGAAAAAGGGAATGAAAATTGATCTATGTGAGGTGTTGCTGAAGAACCTATTTGAGAATCTGAACACCATCAGGAAGCTGAAGAAGAACAATTCGGCTAATACACTAAAGTTTGGATCATTACTTGTATGCATGTTTTTCTATTTTGAAAAATTCTTTCCATTAGTCGGTAAAGTTGTTTGGGAACTACACCGACCAATCACCCATCAGATCAATGACTTCATTAAGAAGTTAGATGATAATTTCAATGATATTATGGATGATTACTTTAGTAAATTTCAAGAGAAAATGAATAATAGATATAAAATTCCACCCCAGCTAGTGGAGAAATATAAAAAATGACATGTTTTGAAGTAGACACTGATTACTGTTATGTGAATGTTGTGGAACCAAGAACTCAATCTTTGTCACCGATGGGTTACGAGATTGATTTTGACATCACACAACAGCAAATTGATGCATTTCTTACATTGCCAAGAAATGCTACCGAGCTGAGGTATGGAACCTATGAAGAAGTAAAGGAAAAAGTAAAAAATGAGCATTGTAGTACCCAAAGCTACAAGAAAGGCAACAAAGATAATAAAGGCATTATCAGAGAAATTCAGAGAAGACTCTTCCTCTACACCTGTCAAAGACACCATTACCATTACCGAAGAGGAATCTGAAGCCCAAGAAGTAGCAATAACACTAAGCACTGAATTGCCTAAGGGAAAAGTGTTGAAGAGAAAGAAACGGGACACATAAAAGGACTCACTGACTCGACCTCCAAAGTGACCTAACACTAGAGCATCTGCAGCTTCACCGAGTAAGAAAAAAAAGAGTGTTACTATTCCCAAGGTAACAAAGACCTACAAAAAATCTACTTGGAGACTCATTTTGGCAAAAGAGTCTAGTGATACCGAATCTGAGGATGCAAGCAAATTTCAGATTGTCAAGAGCAAGAAGGTAAATGTACATAGTGTTGAAAACTTCTGTGCTAATCTGAAAGAATATGGTGGATTTGGATCATTTAGATTTGTTAAGTATGAAACCAGAAATAATGATGAGAAGAGACAAATTGAAGAAGCTGTCATTTGCACACTTCTAAAATTCCAGTTAGCTCCATTGGAACTAGCTAAGTCACTTCCGAATGAACTTTATTTAGATATTGATAATAGGTGGAAGTATGCAATGGACTTGGAGAAACAGATCAGAGAAAGAAGTCTGGTTCATCTCTTTCCTGACATGTCAATAGCTAAAATAAAGGAACATCTGACAACCTACAACTCAAAGTTTCTCGTCAAACAAAGAGCCTTAAAATTGATGAATGGGCTATATATTGAAGTTGAAAATGAAACAAAAGAAAAGTGGCAGGAAATCTTTAAAATCAACGATGCTGGTAAGAAAGCTACAGTTGAAATTGTTGATGTCTCCGAGCAAGATCCTAAAGTTACCGAGCAAGACCCTGCTGACACCATTCAAATAGATGAAGATATCATGGATACAGAGGCACCGGAATAGGAAATGATAGAAGGCAATGCATATGCAAAACTTGTATCTAGTGAATCAGTCTTGGAACAAGTTCAACCTTATCCACCGGTCAAGCAACCTATCTCAACCGAAACCCCTCAGGATACGAATCAAGGCACTGAAGGTCACAAGTCTACAGCAAGAGAAGGTACTACTCAAGAATAGACATCTCAATCACCTTCTAGCACTGAGAATGTTGCAACTGAGACATCGAGTATCGAGACACCAAAGGACTCTACAGAGGCTAAAGAAATTGATCAAAGTGTTGCCTCTACCGAGCAACCTACCGAGGGTCATCAAGCCTCACAAGGCATTGTCTTAGTTCCATCGGTAAAAGGTAAAGAAAAGAAGATGAAAAAGCATAGTTTTAAAGTTGATTTGTCAAAACCAATAGTGTTGGCCAATGTAGACATATCAAAATTAAAGGGGCAAGCACTCATTGATTTCGGTGAACTATGCAAATCAAAGGCCAAACAAGAGAAGAAAATGGCTATTCAAAAGAAAAATAAAGTACTTTAGAAGGTGAAAGCACTCTTAATAGATATGCTACCTGAAGCTACAGTATCAATAGATGCAGCCATCCACATTCAACTAGATGAATTCCTAACAAAGATAGAGACATCTGGAGTAGATGCATCAGAATAATTGAGCAAGCTAAAAGACAAAGAGCTCACTACAAAAATGATAGAAGAGGTACAGAAAGCTATAGCTATTGGCAAAGTTAAACTTGTCAAATTTATTGCTGAGTTGACTCCTCAACTCAAGCACATTCATTATTTATTTCAGAAACTCTGCACATTCTCTTTATTCATTAAGGACATTAAAAATAAAACAGAGGCAATTGAGAAAGAGATCACCGATCTCTCAAATAAGTTGACCATAGAGCCAAATTCAGTTCAGAATTTCTATACAAGGTTACAACAACTCATGGCTCAACAATTGGACCTAAGAAATGAAGAACACAAGATCAGGATGGACATAATGACACTTCAGACATTATTCCTTCCTCATCTTTCATCCGTCCAAGAACAGATCAACTGAGCCACCTCCTTATCTACTACACAAGAGGGAAGTGCTCTAGATGGATTAATATCATTATTGGCTGATATTCAAGCACAAAATTCTTTAATGGATAGTGTAAAGAATGCCCTCTCTGTCGCTCTCACCAAAGCCCAAACCAAGTACAAATCCATTTTTGACCAGTTACCACCCCCGAATGGTAATTAAGTTTTGATGTTTGTCAAAAAGGGGGAGTAATATAGTATTGGGGAAGTGATATAGTATTCAAAGTATCAAACAAAAGGAGTATAGTATACAGGGGGAGTATACCGAGCAGAGTAAGCAGAGTATCCAAGAGCAGTGAACCCAGCAGTGAACAGAACAGTAAGAAAAGAACAAGTGCAGCACACAAAACATTGATCACGGAGCATGCAAAATCAGAGTTTTGTATAGTATATTGATAAGGGGAGTATATCTGGATATATTATTTCATTGACTATTGTATATACTATCAGTATAGTAAAATTTTGCAAGTATATAGATTATTGAGTTATAACTTTGAAAGTAGTTTTTGTCAAACATCTCAACTAATGTCAAAAGGGGAGATTGTTACTACTTATCAAGTTGCCATTAGTTTTTATGTTCAAAGTTATTCTATATACTCTAGTTGGTTACTACTATCGAAATATTCAGTCGGTATGAACAGTCAACTCGGTTATTGAAGAAAGTAGTCTGAGAGCGTAGTATACACTGAGCTGTCTACCGAGCAACAAAGATGACACACCAAGTTGATATACACTGAGTGAAATGTGTTACTAGATTCATTGAACCTGGACATACATATGAAAACATGTTACAAGATTGAGGAACATAGAACCATTATCACATTGGAAATTGCACTTAAAGATTGTGTATGATTTTGAGGTCATCTAACCAATGAAATATTTTGCATGGTTATTCATTCAATAAAACATGTTTGTAAGATCGAAGCAATGATTTAGATCACCGTCATAAGAGATCTATTTATACAACATGGATCAAGATCAAAAATACAAGTAGCATGAGAGAAAGGAAGATATAGAGATTGTAGATGTCTAAAAATGGTCAACGCTTGTGGAGTCATACTTTAACATTTGTGCATTGCCTTATTTTAGGGTTCTTGCATTGCATTAACATTTCTTCTATGTTGTGCACTTGGTCTTTATCATTTGCGAGCATCGAGTACTTCTTCTACATTCCTCATTTTTCTCTCTTTCGAATTAGGTCTTGTCGATCTTATCCTGTCGCATCATGGTGTGTGCTCATTCATCATCATTTGGGACATCGTAAATCCTAATCAATGATAAAATTAGGGTTTTGTCCTCTTGTCAATCTTTCAATCATCTTTAGCTTGTTAGTAATCATTTGCGATTATCAACTTGTCAATCTCATCATTTTGTGATCAATTCGTCATCGATCCTTGTCCTTGTCAATCTCATCATTTTGCGATCGATTCGTCATTGATCCTTGTCCTTGTCAATCTTGTCATTTTGTGATTGATTCATCATCGATCCTTGTCCTTTTCAATCATGTCAATTTGGATCGATTAGTCATTGTTCCTCGTCAATTGGCACCTATCAATTTGATCTCCTTGTCAATCTTGGTCAATTTGTCATTGATTTTTGTCAACCAATCTCAATCATTTATCAACATTTGTCCTTTGTCAATTAGAATCATAATCGAACCTACATTAATTTCTTATTGTCTTGACCTAATTCCTTGTCCTCTTATTTCTAGGGTTTTATGATTTGTTCATTTAATCCTTTTCTTCTTCTTTATGGGTTAAATAAATCTATTTACTTAGTCCTAGGTCTCTTTCATGAATTAATTAATGGATGAAAACCTATTAATTAATTCACCTAATTTCTATTTCTCCTATTTTCTTTAATTTTTCTAATATTTCCCCTAATTTCATGGGAATGGCATTTCAATCTTGTCATAATTTGTCATAATTTGTCATACGCCTTGCATAGAAATTGTCATACATTTGTCATAATTTTGCCATTCTTGATTTGAATTTCCTTTCAAATCTCTTCATGCTAATCTTGTCCTCTCTCCAATTTGTCTATAAATTGGATGATTTTCTTCAATGAAGGGATCAATCAATCAATCAATCACATTTTTGAGTAACCTTATGCTACAAATTTCATCTCTCAACAACTTGCTTTCCACTTGCATTTTGCACTTGTAGGTGAGATCCACATCAAATTTGAAGGTGAAAGAAGAACAATGGAGCCACATGAAGGAGATATCTACACCGGTTTGTTTCAATTTCATTTGATTTGAATATCTTGTCTTTATGTCTTCATTGATTGGATTAGGATTGCTTTTATAGCAGCTTTAGGTTTCGTGGTTGTCCTAATTGCTATTATTTTTTATGATTATTCAATTTACTGATCTACATTTTGGTGAACCCGACGTGAACTAACCCCTTAACCATGTTTTGAGTGCTTTTGAGCTATTTGCAGGTGAAAAACTCAAGAAACAGGCGACTCGGAGCTCTCTAGGCACTTCTGCGCCTGTGTAAAGATGTTCTGCGCCTGTGTAAGGTACACAGTGCATCTTGATTGGTTTTGCACTTGTGTAGAGATGTTCTACACCTGTGTAAGGTACACAGGTGCATCTTGATGGGTTCTGCACCTATGTTGAGGCATTCTGCACCTGTGCAAGGCCAAAAATAGAGGTGAAATCAGTTGTTTTCACTTGCAAATTTGTTTGTTTTCATTCTGTTTCTTGCATTCTGGTTTTTCTTTGGTACTAATTCTCTGTGCAGCATCTTGGCGTTACGTGTGACGAAGACTAAAAATGCAACTACTAACAAATCTTATGTAGGACACGGTCAAAGACGCTCATTAAAACATCTTGCTTGTGATTTTTAAAGTAGTTGCACATTTCATTTCTTAAAGGTTAATGAACACCATGCATGCTTTGTCTATTTTTAATTTGATTGCATGTTTTAACCCTTAGTTCTAGGCCTACCTCCCGATTTGCCTGGTACTTCGCATAAGCATTGGTGAGAGGGAACGACCCAAAGAGGTGACGGGCTAAAGCCAAGCTCTTCCAAACCACTCTAAATAACTATGGATGCAATGAAAGTTGTAGACAACAGGTGCTAGAATGGTATTGCGATGATTTATTCGCTAGATCAATACCCACCCAAATGGATGCCCTTACTAGAATCTCTTGTTTTTAGATGCCAAAATCCTTCTATCTATTGGCTCAGGCATTGTGATATGCGCATACTGAAGACACCTCTCATGTACTCCTCAGTTAGAGATAGCAAGTTCTTGGGAAGTGATGCCCCTTGAACTTGAAGCTTGGTATGCCTGAGAAGTGAGTGCACTGTAAGGGGGAGCCAGTGCTACCAAGCATCTAGCTATCCAGCTGAGTGTTGTATTTTATGGTTAGAGGATTCAACAGATATTTCCCTTGCTAGCCATAGGATTTGTTGTGAATGTGCTTGATTGTCTTGAGTCAAAGTCAAACAAACATTTTGTCTTCCATGATTGTCAAAGGTTAAATCAAAAACAAACTTTCAAAAGTGCTCATAATCAACTTGGGTTTTCAAAATCAACAACCTTCAATTCAAAACAAAATCCAAACAAAAGTCCAAATTTGTCCAAGTATTCATCCAACATTTGAACATGGCTTGTCAAAACATTGAATATCTTTGTTTCAAAATTCATGTCACTTTGGGTTAGGTTTTGCATAGTCCAACTTAGGTCCTAGGACATATTGTCATCTCCCTTCATTTTAGTCCTTTTCATTGCAAGCGTCCTCATTTTGCACTTAGGTTCAAAATCATTTCCCTAAGTTTGCATTTCATTGTCATATCTAAGCTAGATTTCCATTTAGGTGATATTTGTGCATTATCCTTGTCATGCTAAAATTAGGTCTTGCCTAGGCTGCATTTTGCATATTCCAATTCATTGGTCTTCGCATATCCTTATCATTGTATTGTCATCTTGTCTTGGCTTCATCTTTTCATATCATATCCTTAGATCATTTTCATGTCATATCCTAAGTCATTGTCATAATCATTTCCTTCTTGCATTTATTCTCAAAAATTTGGTTTGTCAAACTTAAAAAATCAAAACTTTGGATGATACCCTAAGTTGTTGTTAGGGAGTCTTGACCTTGTCTAAAATTTTTCCTTTCATTAATATCATTTTTATCAAACCTAGCTTAGTATCCAAGCATATAGGTGAGACATTGTCAATTTGTCCTATTGTCATTTGGTCCTTTGTCCTTTAAGGTCTTGGCTTCATTTCAATTTCCCAAGGTTGTGTCTTTAGCTTTGCATTTCAAAAGTTTGTCTCCAAAAATTCAAAAGGTACAAAAACATTAAGTTGCATTGTCATCCTTTTAGGTTGCATTTGTCAATCCCATTAGTTGCATTTCATAGTGACATGTTTGTTGAAATGAGGTCTCAACCTTCTTTCGAAGCCATGTCATCACAATTGAGAAATCAATCATGTCAATCCAATCTCTACATGTCTCAAAACTTGGATCAAACTTATCGTGATGATGTAAATGTCCAAATACAAAAACTAGAGGAGAAACTAGCTCAAGAAAAGGAGATTTTGGAACAAAAAGTGAAAAACATTGAGAAGAATAGATCACAAATGTCCAAAATGTTTAAAAAATTTCTAGGTCAAAATCCAAATATTGAGCCAATTGATGTAAGATCTCTTATCGAACAATCAAACATACTAGATCTCCTCTCACAAATAGAGATGATGAAACAATTTCAAGAAAAGAGACAACAACATTATGTGCCTTCACAACAAGAACAAGAAGGTGTTTACTCTCAATCAGATTTTCAACCATCACAACCAATTGTTCAACATTTCCAATAGACACAACCAATGGTCCAACATATACAACCAACACAACCAATGGTCCAATTTCAACAATATGTTCAACCAACTATACAATGTCCACAAATAGTTCAACCAATGGTGGAATATCAATGTCAACAACTACAACCAAACATTCAAAAACAAAGGTTGCAACACACACTAACCCAGGTTTCAAACATGTCAGAACAATTGAACCAAGTCCAATATCAAAACATGACATCAAACCAAGACCAAATTCTTGCCAAACAAGTTCAAATTCCAGATACAACCATGTCAAAACCTTGAAAGAAAGGTGACCTTATTGCAAGGATCTTAAGGAAATTACCAAGTGAGTTCTTTGAGGAAGATCAAGATAATACACTTATGTCTAGCAATGCCTCATCCCCCCACAAACAAACTGACTCTCCAATGGCATCTATCCCTACACCTTTAGAAGTTTCACAAGAACCTTTCATATTGTCCTCATCAAACAATACACCCAAGGATGAAATTATCCAAGGGCTATCCATAATTGATTGCCAAGTTAATCCAATTCATGATGCACATCCTTGTCATGTTTCAAAAATACAAGACCCCATGCCACCATGCACTTTATTGCCATTACCTATTTTAGAGGACCCCATTCAAAGTCCCTCTTCCTCATGCTCAAGCATTGATTCCTTGCTAGAATCCATCGCAAATGTTCAAAGTGCATTTCCTTCATGCCAAAACATTGATTCCTTGTCAGAATCCCCCATGCATATCCAAAGTCCAACCCCATGTCAAGAGGATAATTTAGAGCATGAAGAAACAAGTCTTAAAAAAGATCAAGATCAAGATCTCGAAACCTTATCATCCCATCCAATTGTTGACCAAGATCCCATTTCCCCAGACACTCGCAATGATTCACTTATTCCTGTCAAAACTATCCAAGAACACAACACCCTTTCAAATCCCATTGACAATCCACTTCCTAAGAAAGATCAAGATATCCCTTCCATCCTTTCCGATGATCCCATTAAAAGTCCAGAGAAAAGCACCTTTAAAGAGGATTCCAATGATCTTCCTTCTTGTCAAGATCAAATTATTCCTTTAAATCCTCCACAAGATCCTTTTGTTCCTCCATCTCCTTGTCCTAATGCTCCATATACACTCCAAGATTGCATTGCTTTTGATGATCCCATTATTTCTCCCATTCCATCTCTTGAAGAGCCTATCATTGAACCATGTCCACTACACAATCCTAGTCCCCCTCATGATTCTAACATGTCAATGCAAGATGTTCATGAACCCTTGACATGCATAATGGGTTCTTCCACTTTGGTGCAATCCGATCCACTTCAAGATCTCATTATTTCTCTCATATCATATCCACCTCATAATGGACTCACGTTTTCTTCCCAAAGAAAAGAGTATCCTACAAGTCAAGATATTCATAAAGGCAAAGGAGTAGATCTCTGTAAGCAAGAATCCCTTCATGTTAAAGAAAATATTAAGGGTCATGGCCTCAGTGAAATTCCTCAAGACGTGGGTACCCCTACTAAATCCAACATCCCTTCAAAATCCAAACATATCCCTTCCCCTTTATCCCTTCCATCCATCTTAGGTCCTTATAATATCCCCGTGTCCTGTATGCAAGGTCAACAAAGGAACACATATTTGAGTAACTTTCATCCATGAAAAAGACCTCCACTTCATTCCTATCCATCCATGCATCCCTTTCCCCCTCCAAACAATTTGGATGCCAAGTATAAAAGTCATAAGTCTAGAAATCCACATGTATTCAAGGATCAACATGTCCAATATGATCAACATGTCAAAACAAAGAAAAATATGATCCAAAAAGAAAAGGAAAAATCCAAAAGGTCACAAAGGTCCATTGCTCAAAAACAAAATTCAAAATATATATGGGTTCCTAAATCCCTTGTGTTGGCAATGCACTCCAAGGAACCACAAAAGCATGAAAAATCAAAAACCATGTGGATCCCTAAGCAGCTCCTTGAAGCAAAAAAGCCTAAAGAAACATCCAACTTGGCATCCAAAGTTGCTATTCCTCCATCCAACCCACTCACATTTGTTCCTCCATCACCTTCTTCATCCATTTTGGGCCCTTATGTCCCAAAATCCCAAGCTATTCCTACATCCAAATCTCACAATCTAAAATCCATTTTTCCTCCATCAATCCACCACCCGTCAAGGTGTGTTCCAATATTGATCTTGCCTTCATTTCCATCCACTGAAGCCCAATTCTTCCAATACCCTATCTATTATCCAATGCATATTTTCCATCCTTCCATCCCTTTGATCCCATCCTTTGCATAAATCCTTGCCTAAATTTCATCTCTTTTTCCATGTCCTTATCCTACCAATGTCTTTGAGCATACTTTTAAAGGTCATGGTCCATTTTTTTCAAGGCTACTATCTAAACAAAAAGATGCTTGAGTCCTTCTTTCATCCCCTATCATGTGTCCATCTTCTATTGAAAAAGTCAAAATCCAAAAAAAAATTATTGAAAAAAAGAGAAAAAAAAAAAAGACAAAAGTAAAAAAAAGTAAAGCAAAAATAATTCATCCACTAGTGAAAACCTGGCAAACAGGCGTCATGCGTAATCCATGAACTTCTTGCATATCATACTTGGGGACATGTTTTATCCTATCATATCCTTATTTCCCTCATTGTTCCATTATCCTATCATACCCCTTCCTTGTCCTATCATCCCTCATGTCCATTTTCCCTTTCCTCCTTTGATCTTGACAAGGTTGAGGATATTCATGAGCATCATGTATCTTGTTTGTAGCTTTTAGTCTATCATAGCTTTTGGTATTTATCCATTTGATTATTACAACCTTTCATCCATATTCCCTATCTTATTGCAACTTTCTGCCACTATCCCTTAGCCAATCCCAACCTTCAGTCCATGTCCCTTATCCATTCTTGGTCTTGCTTATCCTATCCATATCTTATCACTATCCATACACTCTTTTTCATTCCTTGATCTTCATCTGACATAAGGACGCAAAATTTAAACATGGTTTCAAAAACCTCTTGGCATGTCCCTCATGCCATGTCACTGCTTTACATTGCCATATCCAATCTCTTGTCCCATTGTCTCCATAATAAAAGGCCTTTGTCTTCCCTCTATCCACCATCATTTCAGCAAGCCTATTTATTCACCTGTCATATTCCTCGCCTTGCTAAACACTGGGGGCAAAATCATAAAAATTGAAAAATGTCCTAAAATAATCAAAAAATTTAAAAAAAATCCTGAAAACATTCAAAAACATCAAAAAAATCATGTGTTCATTTTCAGCTAAAATGTCAAAATCCAAAAAAATCATATAATGTCCTGAAAAAATCCCTAAAAATCATATAATGTCCTGAAAAAATCCCTAAAAATCAAATAATGTCCTGAAAAAAATCCCTAAAAATCATATAATGTCCTGAAAAAAATCCCTAAAAATCAAATAATGCCTGAAAAAATCCCTAAAAAGTCAAATAAAGTCCTGAAAAATGAACAAAAAAATTGTAAAAAACTCGAAATTCCTACAAAGTGAAAAACATCAAAATCCAAAAACAATTTCTTTGGCATTTTGCATTTTGTCAATAAATGGTCCCCTTTGTGCATAGATAGATCGCTGAGCATACATCCAACGATAATCTATCAAACATTGTGCTTTAATGAAATCATGCATTAACAGATGAACTGTTCGACCAAGCGAGCATTCAACCTGATCACAATTGTCACATCAATCCAAATAGCATCAACATTACCATTGGTCCTTGTCAACATTATCATGGTTCTTATACAGGGTGTGGTATTCTCAAAACCAGACTGTGTCCTGTCTTCGACGGGGTACCACATTCCCTGAAACCAAACAACATGATCATTCTTGTTTTCCACTTTTGACAATGACGATCAGACTATTTGTTTGACTTGGTTGAATTTGTGCGTCTTATCTTTTTACTGATTTATCTTTGGCTTCGATCATGTTCCTATGTTTCTTGATGATGTCACTGAGTGATTTAGAGTGACCGGGATGGTTCATGTTTCCTTTCTTTTTTCTTTTTTTTTGTGTTTGTTGTTTGTGGAATGTTTGTCACAAACTGGGGCAACTATATCATTGGTTGTCTGTGATAAGTATGTTCCCTTTGTGAACGCCGCACATACCTTGACCCTTGATGTATGCACCCTAGGATGCTTCACTCATTCCTTGTGTGCGATGTGTCTGTCTTTTGCAAAAGGGGTTGCGTTCCAGCTCTGGCCTTCAATGCCATGATGCTCTGCATCTGCTTTGCTACAATAAATAAATGTTCTCACCTACTTATGTGCATTTGTGAAAGCAAGTTTTCCTTCATCTCTAACTGTCCTCTGTCTAATTTCTGCTTACTAACATTTCTTCCGTCAGTCTTGGCAGTCCGTTCGAACCTATCGTCTTCTGTCATTCTTATCGATCACTTGGCCTCTTTTCTGGATTTTTCTCGCCAATTCCTCGAGGGGGCATGCATATGTCATTGTTATTGTCTAGGGTATTTTCATTATTGTTCTTTGAAACAATGCTTAGAATCGCATTGTCTCAAAGAGGGGCAAAATGTAGACGTCTAAAAATGGTCAACGCTTGTGGAGTCATACTTTAACATTTGCGCATTGCCTTATTTTAGGATTCTTGCATTGCATTAACATTTCTTCTATGTTGTACACTTGGTCTTTATCATTTGCGAGCATCGAGTCCTTCTTCTACATTCCTCATTTTTCTTGCTTTTGAATTAGGTCTTGTCGATAGCAATCTTCAGTCATGATTTTGGTCGATCTTATCCTGTCGCATCATGGTGCATGCTCATTTATCATCATTTTGGACATCATCAATCCTAATCAATGATAGAATTAGGGTTTTGTCCTCTTGTCAATCTTTCAATCATCTTTAGCTTGTTAGTAATCATTTCCGATTATCAACTTGTTAATCTCGTCATTTTGCGATCAATTCGTCATCAATCCTTGTCCTTGTCAATCTCATCATTTTGTGATTGATTCATCATCGATCCTTGTCCTTGTCAATCTTTTCATTTTGTGATCGATTCATCATCGAACCTTGTCATTTTCAATCATGTCAATTTGGATCGATTAGTCATTGTTCCTCGTCAATTGGCGCCTATCAATTTGATCTCCTTGTCAATCTTGGTCAATTTGTCATTGATTTTTGTCAACCAATCTCAATCATTTATCAACATTGGTCCTTTGTCAATTAGAATCATGATCAAACCTACATTAATTTCTTATTGTCTTGACCTAATTCCATGTCCTCTTATTTCTAGGGTTTTATGATTTGTTCATTTAATCCTTTTCTTCTTCTTTATGGGTTAAATAAATCTATTTATTTAGTCCTAGGTCTCTTTCATGAATTAATTAATGGATGAAAACCTATTAATTAATTCACCTAATTTCTATTTCTCCTATTTTCTTTAATTTTTCTAATATTTCCCCTAATTTCATGGGAATGGCATTTCAATCTTGTCATAATTTGTCATAATTTGTCATTTGCCTTGCATAGAAATTGTCATACATTTGTCATAATTTTGCCATTCTTGATTTGAATTTCCTTTCAAATCTCTTCATGCTAATCTTGTCCTCTCTCCAATTTGTCTATAAATTGGATGATTTTCTTCAATGAAGGGATCAATCAATCAATCAATCAATCAATCAATCACATTTTTGAGTAACCTTATGCTACAAATTTCATCTCTCAACAACTTGCTTTCCACTTGCATTTTGCACTTGTAGGTGAGATCCACATCAAATTTGAAGGTGAAAGAAGAACAATGGAGCCACATGAAGGAGATATTTGTGTCGGTTTGCTTCGATTTCATTTGATTTGAATATCTTGTCTTTATGTCTTCATTGATTGGATTGGGATTGCTTTCATAGCAGCTTTAGGTTTTGTGGTTGTCCTAAATGCTATTGTTTTGATGATTGCCAATTTCCTGATCTACAGAGATATATGATACAAGACATGTGAAAGCACTAAGTGTTATGACTATTATAGAGACACAGAGGTCACCGAGAAGGATTTCAGAGAACAGTCAAGAACAAAGTAAACAGAAAGGTTTACCAAGTTACTATATGGATTATCGAGGTATGTTATAAGCAAGGTAATCTATTCTGAGCACATAGAATCTGCTATAACATTCCAGATGTAAAGTTGCAGATATTTGTAATGATTTATTGTATATTTTTAAGTTGTAAGAGAAACCTTTAACAGGGTAAAAGACTCTAATCAAGTCTATAAATTGTAAAACCTCTAACCAGGTGCAGTATTTAGTTTAAGTGTTGTAAAATCCTTTAGTAAGGTAGATCTAATAGATCTTGTTACTCCTAATAGGCTAAGCAATCAGAAATAGCTAAACATGTAGCTCTAACCGAGCACTCTTTATTATTGCAGTAGTGAAGTTGTGGGTGCCATCCCCACCACAGTTTTTCTTTCTAACCAAGAGTTTTTGCGTAACCAAAATATATGTGTTATGGAGTGAATCATGTATGATTGTTATCTATTTGTTTTAGCTTTATATTATGTTACTACACTATTCGGTTTATACATAACAGTTATGTTATTGTTGAAGAAAATTTTTGAAGTACTGATTCACCCCTCCCCTCTCAGTACATTAGCTTTCCATATTGGGCCTAACACTAAATTGGTATTTTGAAACAAGCTGGATGAAGATGGAAAGCTTTTAAGAAATAAGGCAAGGTTAGTTTTCAAAGGATACACTTAGATTGAAGAAATTTATTTTGATGAAACTTATGCCCCACTTGTAAGAATGGAGGCAATCTAGATTTTCTTGGCATTTGCAGAGTTCAAGGACTTCAAAGTTTATCAAATGGATGTGAAATCAGCATTCTTGAATGGATAATTAAAGAAGAATTTTATATTAAACAATCGGAAGGATTCAAGTTGAGAGATGATCCAAACATTGTTTGTAGACTGAAAAAGGATTTGTATGGACTGAAAAAGCTCCTAGAGCTTAGTATGGGAGATTAGACAAGTATCTAACTGATCAAGGATTTCAGAAGGGTTTAGCAGACAATAATTTGTACTTCAAGATAGATTCAGGTAAAATTTTGATTGTGGTAGCATATGTTGATGATATAATCTTTGGAGGAAATGACGGCATGTGTAGAAGATTTTTTGATTAAATGTAGAAAGAATTTGAAATTTCCATGATTAGTGAGTTAAATTTCTTCCTTGGATTGCAAGTTAATCAGAATGATAAAAGAGTCTCCATTTCTCAATCTAAGAATGTCAAAAAACTATTAAAGTAATTTGGACTAGAGAATTCCAAACCAATATGTACACCTATGACTACCGAAAGCACCTAAGGTAGATGCAAGTCAGTACATATCAATGATTGGAGGATTGTTGTATCTGGCTGATGCCAGACCAATATCATGTATGCACTATGTTTGGCAACAATATTTTAACAAGAACCAAAAGAGTCACATGTGGTGGAAATGAAAAGTATTTTCAAATATCTTAAAGGCACAAAAGAGTTTGGTTTGTGGTATCCCAAGAGTTCAAATTTTACCCTCACAACTTACATAGATGCAGACTAGGTTGGAAGTGTTCATGACAGAAAAAGTACAAGTGGAGGAGCATTTTTCCTTGACTCCTGGTTACTTTCTTGGTCGAGTAAGAAGCAAGACTTTGTGTCTCTATCTACAAAATAAGAAGAATACATTGTAGCATCTTCTTGTTGCACTCAGATTCTATGGATGAAGCACACTTTGAAGGACAATGGTGTAAAGTTTGATGACCCTATCTCAATCATGTGTGATAATACTAGTGCAATAAATATTTCAAAGAATCTAGTACAACATTCAAGAACAAAGCATATATCTATCAGGTATCACTTCTTGAGGGAAAACGTTATAGATAATGAAGTCAAACTTGAGAATGTACCTATGTAAAAGAGCAAATTGTAGACATATTCACTAAGGTGTTGTGCAAAGACACTTTTGAGTATCTTTGGCAAAATTTAGGGGTATTACCCCTCCCTAGTTTGAACTAATGTTCATTTTAGATGTGCATTGGTCCAGTGAGTAGCCTATTCATTTTTTTTGGACTAATGCTTATGTGCTTCCTCTCAAGGGGAGTCTTGTCTGCCTTTGTCATTGTTGTCAAAGGGGGAGAGAGAGAGTTGGTTTTGCATAATGATGATTTTTTGTGTTGTTGTTGTTGTTGATGGATGTTGTCATCAATGACAAAGGGAGATATTTCTAGTATTACATTATGTGTTGTCATTGATGGCAAATCCTTTGGTCTAGATTAAGTCCAGATGGGGTATGATGAGTATAAATGTTTGATCAAGGTATGTTGTGCATATTGGAGGTTTCTCAGTTTTACCAGATGAGTTTGGTACCTTGGTAGATGGTACTTAGTATTATCTTTGGATCCGGATTGATCTAGAGCTCGAGGACTGGATCTTGAAGTTGTGTAATTAGTGGTTTGTGAACACAATTATTTAATTCTATTTTCTCCACTATTTACAAAACCTTAGCAACCTTCTTTGAAATTATATGACTTTATTCACACATAATCCTTTCTCTGATAATGCAGACTTAACCACCCATAAGAATGACCATACAAATTACATGAATAAGTCACCTATAAATACATGTCATCAACCTTGTTGACAAGTTCGGTTAAACCAAAACCCATAATTACAAAAATTACATCACACAATACCACTGGACCAATATTATGATTTGAATTACATAGTATGGACCGAAATCAAATATCCAAACAATTATATCCATAGGCAATTCCACTAACACCAAAATCACACACGCTTCACTAGCCAGTAGAAACCCTGAGTGAAGTAACAAATAGTTTAACTAGATCCAAATAGGACCACCATAATAGCACACCATCCAATGAAAAGTCATCAAACACTTGGGATATGATCAAGAATCACCAACAACATGATAGCAACTGATTCCATAAACCAGACTCAAAATCCACTGATCAAGTCCCCAAATAATGCATACCGGTAAAACCAAAAGCTAGCTGAGTACCGATAGATACCAAAAGAGATAACCAAATCATGAACCACCAGAATATAGAAAGAATATATCCATCAGAATAAGCATCCAAAATAGATTTCAGAGATCTGATCATATCGGATCAAAAACACAACCAAAATCAAGATTATCACCAAGGCTAACCGGGATAGATCCAACCAGGATAGTCTCCAACTGGGATACAGTGTTAACATAAATGACAACACTTAACCAAATCTATTATATTTCCAACAATATCCCCCTTTGGCATTAATAGCAACACTGAATGTGAAAAACATTCAAGTGCCAAGGAATGCCAACAATCTCCCAAAAGATGATCTAAAATATATCTCCCCCTTGATTAACATGAATACCTCTCCCCAAAAAGATCTAACATTTTTTCACATGAACACCTTCTCCCCCTTTGACATCAATGAAAAAGGATAGATAGAAAACCAAGAATACTGAGCCAAACAGCTAACTACTCCCCTTGAGTAGTAGCACCATATTCATCAACCCGAATAAAAAAATTATGTCTGATAAGCTCACTAGATTGATGTATCTCTGCATCTCTAAGTCTCTTTCAGAGGGTTGGTAACCCCTAATTGATCTCTAAGATATTCAAAAGTATCTTCAGGTGATGGTTTAGTTATAATGTCTACAATTTACTCCTTGGTAGGCACATAAACCAATCTGACTTCCTTTTCTTCAACCTTTTCCTTCAAGAAATTATACCTTATAGAAATGTATTTTGATTTTGAATGAAATAACAGATTCTTTGACATATCAATAGCAGTAGTATTATTATAGTGAATAACAATAGGCTCATCATAACTTACCCTTATGTCCTTTAACATTTGTTAAATTCATAAAATATGAGTACAGTTGGTAGCAGCTGCAACATATTCTGCTTCAGCAGTAGACATGAAGTGCATGATTGTTTCTTACTAATCCATGAAACCAACCTCTTCCCAAGAAAGAATGTGCCTCCAGTAGTTCTCTTCCGGTCATCCACATCTCCTTCCCAGTCAGAATCTGTTTATGCACATAATGTGAAGTCATCATCCTTAGGATACCATAACCCAAAGTCTGTTGTACCTGCCAAATATCTTAATATTCTCTTGATAGGAATATCATGAGTTTCTCTAGGATCTAACTAAAATATAGAAGCAATACAAACAACATTCATTATATCAAGTCTTGTCTAAGTTAGTTACAGCAAACCACCAATCATTGATTTATATCTGCTCATATTCACTTTAGGTGATTCACTATCCTTTGACAATTTGCAACAAGTTATCATAGGAGTACCGACAAGTTTAGAATTCTCAAGTCCAAATTTCTTAAGTAACTCCTTCACATACTTAATTTGACAAATGAAAATACCTTTATCAATCTGACTAATCTATAATCCTAAGAAAAATTTCATCTCACCAATCATAGACATTTCAAATTCATTCTTTATATCATCAACAAATTTCATGCATAGACCTTCTTCTCCTCCAAAAATGATATCATCCACAAAGACTTCAATAATTAGTATATTATCATGCTCAATTTTATAAAATAAGTTACTATCAGCATTGCCTTTACTAAAACCAAGTTTTGAAAGATACTTATCCAATCTAGCATGCCATGCTCTAGGAGCCTGTTGGAGTCCATATTAAGTTTTCTTCAATCTGTAAACCATGTCCTTGTCTTTTGATAAAGAAATTCCATCAGGTTGCTCAATGTAAACTTCCTCTTCAAGATCTCCATTTAGAAATGCAAATTTGACATCCATATGATATACTTTGTAGTTCTTGTGTGCAGCATAAGCAAGAAAAAGTCTTACCGCTTCAATTCTAGCAATTGAGGCATAAGTCTCTCCATAATCAACACCTTCTTCATGTGATTAAACTTTGCAAACCAATCTAGCCTTGTTCCTTACAACTTGACCTTCCTCATTTAATCTATTTTTGAAAACCCATTTAGTTCCAAAAATGTTCTTGTCTTTAGGTCTAGGTACTAGTTCCCATGTCTTATTCTTTTCAATCTGATCTAATTCTTCTTCCATTGCTTTTATCCAATTTTCATCCTTACTTGCCTCAATAAAATATTCCAGTTCAATTTGAGAAATTAAACATACCTCTTCAACAACTAACCTTCTCCTAGTAATCACAACTTTCCTTTTATCTCTAATGATTTGATCTTCATAATGATTTAGATTTACATACCTAGGAGTCTTTGAATTTTCTTGATTTGCTGACTCATTATGTTGTTCATCTGTCATTGCTAAATTTTCTGATGCTACCAGTGTCATTGGTTCACTATTATGAACTGAATCTTGCATTATCAGTTCAGGTTTGATAAATTCATCTATCAGTCCATAATCATAAGCTCTGATCTGAATACTATCATGCTCATCCACCTTGACATTTATTCTTTCTATTATCCTATTCAATATTTTGTTATAACATCTATATGCTTTTATCTTAGTAGAATAAGCCAAAAATATTCCTTCATCACTTCTAGGATCAAAATTTCCTAATGCATCATCTCCTCTAATGTAACATTATCTTCCAAAAATGCTGAAATATCTGATAGTGTGAGTATGGCCAAACCATAATTCATAAGGAGTCTTACTGGTATCGCCTTTAATGTGTACTCTATTGAAAGTGTAAACAATTGTATTGACAACCTCTCTCCAATAGATATCAAGTAATCTAGATTTAGTCATCATAGTCCTTGTTGCATCCAAAATTGTTTTGTTCTTCCTTTCCACCAATCCATTCTGTTGTAGGGTTCTAGGTGTAGAAAGTTGTCTCCTAATACCATTCCTCTCACAAAAGTTGTTGAAGTTGCCAGATGTAAACTCACTGCCATGATCTGATCTCAAGCACTTTATATTCAATCCTGTCTCAATCTCAATCATAGCTTTAAATATTTTGAATTTCTCAAGAGCTTTAGATTTTTCCTTCAAAAATTCCACCCACATCATTCTAGAATAGTCATCAATAAGTAACATAAAATATCTATCACCTTGAAAACTTTTAGTCCTTGCCAGTCCACACAAATCAGTATGAATAAGATCAAGAATTTCATTAGATTTATCATGTATACTTTTGAAGGAAGTTCTAACTTGCTTACCCACATGACATTCTCTACATACCAGATTATGAGGTTTAACAATTTTAGGCAAATCTCTGATAGCCGATATTGAACTAATTTTCACTATGCAATCAAAATTTGCATGACACATCCTCTTATGCCATAACCAAATTTCGTCAACCTAAGCAATCAAGAAAGCCTTCTCACCAGAGTTCAAATGAAAGATATTACCTTTGGCCTGAGTTTTGGAAGCAATCTCCAATCGAGATTTATTAATGATCTTGCATTTTCCATCCTTAAATTACAAATGAAATCCTCTATCCACCATTTGACCTACACTCAAAAGATTATTCTTTAATCCTTCAACATAATAAACATTATCAATATTAGTCTTACCATCCAATGATATTGTTCCTTTGTCTTTGATCATGCATGCCTTGTTGTCTCCAAATCTAACCAATCCACCATCAAATTCTTGCAGTGATAGAAACTTTCTCTTGTCACTAGTCATGTGATGTGAGCATCCACTATCTATGACCCATTCATCCTTCTCTTCAATTTTAGCATCCAAAGCCTTTTCCTTAGTATGAGTTGCTTCAATGACAAATTCTAGAGAATCATCCTTGATAGCAATAAAGACCCAATCTTTGCCGAAAGAAGCTCCCAAAATCATCATCACTAGCATAATAACATGATTTATCCTTATTCCTTCTGAATCTAGGTCTGCTTTGATATTCAAGATTAGGCTTATAATTTCTCATAAATATTTCATGATTCCTAGCAGCTCTTTTAGGACATCTAGATGCAAAATGACTAATCTTATTGCATGAAAAACATTTAAAAGGGACTTTTCCTTCATCCTTACTTCCATCTAGTCCTTTAGGGATTCTTATAGCAATCAGGGCTTCTAGCTCTTCAAGATCTCTTTCTTCTCTCTCAATATCCTCCATATCCTTAGCATACATCTCTTACCAATCTATCTTCTGCTTACCAAAGGTAGATGCTTTAAATGCAGTCTCAGTTTTAGCAACATTTTGATCCCCAAGTTCTTCAAGTCCAAAAGCAATCAATTTCCCAAGTAATGTATCTCTAGTCACAGGGGTACTTGACATTGTCTGGAGTTCATTTACAGTGAATAGGACTTCAGGATTACACTCTCCATGTGTAAATGTTGAAGTACTCCCATGATAACTTTTTAAACATGTCCATGTGTAGTATTACACTCTCCTCAACTTGCCCTTTCTCATTAGCTGATAGGGTGTCATAAATTTTCCCTATGTTCTTCAATTTTCCTTCTTTTGTGATCTCATTTAACAAAATGTCTAGAGGTGCCAAGTCAGTTTTTGCCTTTTTCTTTTTCTTAGGGGTCAGCTTCTTTTTGGGTGTGACCTTTTTGACTAGAGATCTCATAGCTTGTTGCTTTTGCCTTGTCCTTCTAGGTGAAGGAGTGGTTTCCGGTGAGGGATCTCTTTTCCTAACAACTCTTTTAAAGGTTGCTGGCATGTCTCCTTCTGAAGAAGTACCTATCGATGATAGATGAGCTTCAGGTTGTGGGGCTGCCAACTCCTCTTCAGTTATGCCAGTTTTCTTTAATACATCTTCCTTAATGGCTTTTGCTTGTCTGGATCCTTTTCTCACAAAAGCTTCTACCCTCTTCACTCTTTTCTTGGACTATATTTGTTTTTCTATTGTTTCAGCACTACCAAATGCTTCCTCCTTAGGTTCATTGGGGGCTTCCAGAAGTGCTTTGGCATAAGTTTCAACTATGTGGTCATCTGTTTCATAGCCCATTTTTGTTACCCAGATTGTCCTTGGGATGACTGCTTCCATCCATATTTCATCCTTTTTGATAACAAAGCATATATCATCTTTGTATTTATCTACAATTTCCTGAGATAACCTTGTCCTTTTCTTCATTTTTGTCTTTAGTGCTTGGTGATCTTATGAATTGCATCTAACTAGAAAAATTCTCCATGAACTCTTCTTAACACTATCCTAATCACATCCTTAGGAAATTCAGGAATACTAAGGATTTCTGTGAATCCTAGGGTTTTAATGATTTTGTGTTCAGCTTTGATATTGCCGGTATCATCACATATCTTGGTTTTGTACATGGTTTTGATTTCCTCATCTCCTAGCTCTTCAATATTGTAGTGAATATACATTCTAGGGTCTTCAGCATATACAACACCTTTAGGGATTTGAGAAAATGCACCTAAGGTGTCATCCTTCTTTGCTATTTCGGGGACCAACTGAAATATAGGCCTAGGTCTTTTAATTACTTCCACAATAGTAGGGTTCGCTATGTATTCAATTGCAGAGGTGGATGCCATGATAAAATACCTTTTTCTGTCTTGGATGGATGATTGCTTGGAGTGTGCTTGCTTTTTGCTCGAAATGCCTTAGCTCGGAAATCTTCGTGCTCTCTGAAAGTTTGAAATCACGATGAAATGAAATGGAGCCAAAACCTTATTTTATAAAGTCTTTTTCGCTACCTACCATATTAATTGCATGCTGGTTAAGTATTCACTTAACTTTATTTGCCAGTAATAAGTGATTTTCAACTTCTTTTCTCTAACCGAGGGAATAATAGCACATGTGTCATTAGATTGCCAAACCCTCAAGACAATTTTCTTCAATTAGATGAAGAACTTGCCGGTGGAGCACTGCTCTGTCCTACCAGTGGAGCATCACATTGTCCTTCCAGTGGAGCATTTGTTGGTTCTACCGATGGAGGAGTATTCCCAATATTTAGATTAGCTTTTTTAATCCATTGCTTTGAGAATTCTTTCTTAACCTCTTCAACTTTTTCTTTACCTTTCAAGCTAGCACTTTTATTGTCTACCGGTGTACCTTTACTTCTACAAAATTTAGCAATATGCCCAGTCTTGTTACATGTATAACAAGTTACATTATTTTTCTGAATAGCTTTATCATAACCTATGCCAGTTTGTATTCTGCATTGATTTGATAGATGTCCAAATCTTCCACAAACATAACATCTTACATTCATTCTGCAGTTTTCAGAGTTCTGACCAACTTTGTTGCATTTGGAGCATTGACCTGTGGGAGGATTGATATTCTGATAATTCCTAGATCTACATTCATTTTCCCTATGACCATATTTATTACAGTTAAAGCATTTTCCATTGAATTTATAAGTATTAGGTGGTCTTACCGGTTTGCTATGATCCTAAGTATTTGTGATACCGGAGCTTTCTCCAACTTCAAATCCAATTCCAGAAGTGTCACCTTTGGGTTTTTTATTCTTTAATAAGGTACCAAGTTCTTCTGAGATTTTCTTGAATTTTTCTTTGTGTTGATTTGTAGTTTCCAATTCCCTTTCCAAGATTTCTTTTTGTCTCATTAGTTCATTTGAGTCATTCTGAGTATGCATCAGATCTGTCTTCAACATGTCATTTTCATAGCTAGGTCTTGTGTTCTCATTTGCTGCATCACTTAGTCTTCTGGTCAATTCTTCTTCATTCTTCTTTATGTCCTCAATCTCTTTGCAAAATCTCATAGTCATGTCCTGCATTTCATTTTTTGTTGTCATGATCTCTTGTTTCAACTTGCTTATCATATCATTAAGTGATTCCTTTTCATCATTCTCATTTTGCAATTTTTCACAAATTTCTCTTCTCTTATTTCTTGTAATAGTAAGATTTTCTTGAAGTGCCTGAGTGATATTCTGAGTTGCTCTTAAATCATCTTCTAATTTGATATTTTTCAACTTCTCTGCATCATAGTCAGTAAGAGCTCCTTCAAGTTGCTTCATCAGATTTTCCATTTTTACTGGTGTCAAGATCTTCCTCAAGTTGTTAGGCTTCTAAAAATAGAGGACCCGACTCTGATACCAATTGTTAGGGTTCCCACAGATACTGAGAGGGGGGGGTGAATCAGTATCTGTCTGGTAGTCAAAGTCTCTTGAGTTAAAACATACAGAACATAAAGTAGCAGTGTACCGGTATGCAAGAATTAATGTAATAAACAGAATCAAAAACATCCACATGAAAAGAACACCATAACACAAAATGTTTAACAAGGAAACCCGGTATGGGAAAAACCTCGGTGGGATTTGTGACCCACAATATTCACTTACTGGCCAGTAAGAGAATATTACTTACAATAGGGGCCTGCACATGCAGGAAGGCCAATTGCCTAGAGCACACTGCTCAGTGAGAAGTCACACTAACTTACAATGAGGATTATACTAATCCAATGATCTGTACTGCTTTATAATAGCATCTCCAATGCCAAATTCACTACCGGTTCTTGCTCTGTTCTTTACATATACCCTTGACCTATAATTCGCACATTAGGTCTGCCTAATAATTTTCTTTATGCTCGCTTACTTACATTTCAATTGTCTACAATGATCTTCTTTATATACAAAAGTCATTTTACAATTTGCCAAGTCGGCTTACAATAATAAACAAAATATTACATATAAAAAAAATCTTGTCGGCCTCTGTGTCGGTATACATCTTTTCTTCTATGTCGGTGTCGGTGCCGGTATAGAGTGATCTTGTTGATGTCGATGCACTGTTTTGCTTGAATAATGCTTTGTCGGTATGATGTCTTGTCGATGCCATAGGATTGCAAGGTTTCCATCAATAACAAAACCTTCAATCACACACAATGTCTCATTGGAGTGTCCATATGCCAACAGAAAGAACTTATCTTCTCATCTTCTTCCATCTTCAAAGTTTCATACCTTACCTGGAAACCTCCAAATTTAGAAATTTTCACTACCTAGTCACCTTCACAAAGAGTTTCAAGTTTCAACCAAATCTTCTTAGCATTTCCAGCTCTATGACATTCAATATCTTTTCATTAGATAGGACACTCAGCAAAGCTTCTTTTTCTCTCACATCATTTTCAGATCTCTTATGTTCATCAGCAGGTGTCAGTGTACCAGAATTAGGATCATGAGGTATATACCCTTTCTCCACTATCTCCCAAACTTCTGTTCCAAGACATCTAAGATGAATCTTCATTTGCTCCTTCCATATTTTGTAATTTGTACCATCAAATCTGGGACTCTCCTTCGGGTAAGGATTGAATGTAGAACTAAATGTTGATGCCATCGGATCTCCTCAAGTGGTTAAGCTTATGCAAAGAGGACCTCGCTTTGATACAAATTGTTAGAATGCATTGATACCGAGAGTAAACTAAGAGGGGGAGTGAATCAATTTACTAACAGCTACAGTAATCACTTTAATTCTAAACCTTAAATTGGAGAACAACATACATATCACAAATGTTTTGACATGGAAAACCCGGAAAGGGAAAAAACATGGTGGGAAACCCTACCCACAATTAGATGAATACTCTACAGTAGTATTGTGAATTATTACAATGGGGTCTGCACATGTAGAAAGGCCAACAACCTAAAGTGCACTGCTCATCACAAAGGGAAGTCTCACTGACTTACATAATCATCGAACTATAATCTAGAAAGTAATGAACTTTGAAAGTAGCATCTACAAATGTATGGTACAGTTCCGGTTAAGCACTGATGTCTTCTCTACAATACAAAACCTCACCAACCTTCTCTAAAATGATATGACTTTATTTTCACATAATCCTTTCTCTGATAATGCAGACTTAACCACCCATAACCATGACCATACAAATTACATGAATAAGTCACCTATAAATACAAATCACAAACCTTGTTGACAATGTCGACTAAACCCTAAACCCATAAACCCATAATTATAAAAATTTCATTAAATGATACCATCGGACCAATATTATGATTTGCATTACATAGCATGGACCAAAATCAAATATCCAAACAATTATATCCTTCGTTAATTCCGCTAATACCAAAATCCAACATGCTTCACTAGCCGGTAGAAACCCTCAATGAAGTAACATAAATTTTAACCGGATCTAAATAGGACCACCATAACAGCACGACATCCAATGCAAAGTCATCAAACACTCGGGATATGATCAAGAAGTACCAATAGCATGATAGAAACCAACTCCATAAGCTGGACCCAAAATCTACTGATCAAGTCACCAAATAATGTATACCAGTAAAGCTTACCGAGAACGCTAGGCAAGTTGATAAAGCCAAAAGCTAGCCAGGTCCCAGTAGATACCAAAAGTGATAACCAAATCATGAACCACTAGAATATAGAAATCATATAGACATTAGAATAAGCATCCAAAATGGATTCCAAAGATCTGATCATACCAGATCAGAAACACATCCAAAATCAAGATGATCACCAAGACTAACCGGGATAGATCCAACTGGGATAGTCTCAAACTAGGATACAGTGTCGACATCAATGACAACACTTAACCAAATCCAGCATATTACCAACAATATATACATTTGACATGTTTGTTTGATGATCTAGATAGATGCATTAAATGATTATCTACTTTATATGTTTGACATGTTGTTCTTGGGTGTTATATTCATATACATTTGATGATCTGATTTATATACATTTGAAAGATGATCTAATTTGTATTTTTACATGATCCAGAGTTTATATGCATTTGACATGTTTGATGATCTAGATATATGCATTAAATGATGATCTACTTTATATGTTTGACACATGCTTTTTTAGGTACATTATATACATGTACATTTGATGATCTAATCTATAAATGTTTGACATGTTTTGATGATCTATATACATTCAAGATGATCTAATTTGTATGTTTGTTGTTAAAACTACATACAAATTGAAAGATGATCAATTGAATATGTAATTTATACATATATACATGTGTATGTGTACATGCATGCATTTACAAACTTATATCTTCTAACCATGTGACCTCTATACATGTGTATATATTTACATAGATTATATAATATTATATGTTCTAGATTAAATGATAAAATTAAATTTCATAGAACTTTAGTTTTAACAACATGATTAAATGAAATCTAATTCAATCTACAACATATTAAATTAAATTGCATGCAATGAAAATAAATCATGTCCCCTTAAGCCATATCATAATTAAACATCCCCTTAAGCCAATTAAAAATCATGGACTTTAGGTAATGGCATTCCCAAGATTATGTAATAAAATTAAATCTAATTCAATGAACATCACATTAAATTAAATTGCACATAATGAAAATAAATCACAAAACTTCATTTTTAACATGAGAGTACATGCATAATAATTTAAATCATCCACTTAAGCCATATCCTAGTACAATTACATGTCCTAGATCTACACTTGGATAAAATTAAAGGGAATCTAATTCAATCAACAACATATTAAATTAAATTGCATGCAATGAAAATACTTTGTGTTCCCTTTAACCATATCCTACTAGTAATTTAAATCATCCCCTTAAGCCATATCCTAGTAATTACATCCCCTTAAGACATCTAAAAATCATTTATCTAGTTAATGACATCCCCTTACTCAAGACAAACCATTTAAAGTTCAACAAATAAAATTTCATAAAACCTTAAACAATATCATGTGCATACATGTATAGTGAATAAGATTTTAAGTTGGACCCTTAAGAATCATGTCCTAACTATGTATCCCCTTAAGACATAAATATAAATATCAAATTAATTGTTCGGTATGTACTCTCTCTCTCTCTCTCTAGGCCGCATCAAGTGGTTCAACCTACTCTAGATAAGTTGTAATATTCTCTCATGATCATCAATATCTAGTCTCCACTTACGAATGCCACATCCTACGAATGGATGAAGAGTTAGGGAGCTAGCAATTACAAGGCGGCTATATTGATAGACCTTGTTGTCACGTTGATAATCAATAAAGTGAATACCATGTTTAGCTAATTTTATTTTCTTCAAATATGTTCCTTGCACAACAATTGAGCCTACACGTGCGAGAAAGAATGTTTCAAATTAGATTTCAAACAATATATCAGATAGCTAGATATCAATGTGAATGCAAGATACAACTTTAAGATCTATCAATAAATAGATGTCAATATAAGATTTAAAGTGCATTGAACCTATGGGAAACAACATGTCATCACTTATTTATGGTGTTGTTAACTTATTCCTCACCTTTGTGCAACGTAATAAATAGTAACTAACACCTTCTACATTTTAAAGCTCTTTTATGGTTGCAAAAACATGTCTTGCAATTAATTTATTGGTTAAATTTGTATATGTACACATATAGATTTAAAATCAATAAATTTAACTATTAAATATATTGAATCATGAACTTAAATTGAAAAAAAATTGTAAATTATAATTTTGATCAATCCTGAAATATGATCATAATCAATAGAAATCAATGGAATGTCATTGAATCTTTCGTCCTCATCTCCATCATTTGTATTAGTAACTTCTAGTGGCACCAATTTCCATGCATTCACATATCCATGTTGTTGGTTGATGCATTCATTGGAGTTTCCAAAGATGCAATCGAAACAAAATCATGAGTAATCCCTTGTGTACAATGACCACATGCAACTAGCTATATTCATGACAGAATTTAAGGATCTTGTTTTCTCTATTGTCTTGCATCCATGCATTGATCTTTTATCCACATCTTCAAAACATAATTTTTTTATTTTCACATAAATTTTCAGTTCTACTATATATATTAAGTAAATTTAAAATTTTAATTTAATAATTTGAAAACTTAAAACATTTGAAATCAAATTTTGAAAGATCATAAGTTTACCTAATATCTCCCAAAACACTCTGTATGGTATGACTCGATCAGATCCTAATGATGTACTAGCCTCATTTGTTGCAAAGTGTGTCTTGCACCATTCAACAACATCATGTGCATATTTTATTCAAAATCCATGATAATTCATTTGATACTTTCTTAAAGCATGTTTGATGCAAGCTCCTGCACCATCATGTTCACCCTTTCCATGTCCACTCTCAAAAAAACTCCAAATATGTGGTATCTTTTGGTTTTGATGATATCTACATAGTGCATAAAATGGCCTTGATGATTTGAATTGTGGCACACATCCATCTAACCAAACAAAATGCTTCTCAATTTTAATGCCCCTGTTTTCCAAATAACCAAAAAACTTCTTAAAACAATGTTCCATAAAATGTGTGTCATGCTCTTTATCATAACTAACATAAAAGTGATATTATTTCTTGATGACCCATGCTTCAAATGTACTTTCAACACCATCCATATCTAATTGTGCATGTCGATAACACACCTGGACCATAATAGTGATCTACTATGAAAAAGTAATATTCTGATTGAATTTGTTTTTGATGAACAAAAGAGTAATGTTTGAAAAAGTTGACAACTGATAAAATTGTTCCAGGTGGGAAAGTGTCTCTACATGTTTGGAACTTTTGTGCTTGTCACTTAGGAAAAAAAGCATGATGTATATAGGGTTGAATCAATTTGCGAAAAATTTCCATAAAGGTTCCAATAGGTATCTTCTCTTCAATGTATTCTAACCTTGTGAATTCTTTCCCGAATTTTGTTTCAGACTTTATGTATTTGTAACTCTTACATCTTACCATCCTTTTCATGTCGGTATCTTCATTTATCAAAGGTAATTTAGCCAAAATACTACAAGTTTCACATTTTCCATTTATGCAATCTATTTGACATGTTGCATTGTTATCTGACTTGTCACATAAAATTGATGCTATAAACTAACTTGGTCATTTAGGTGGAGCGTTTTCAAAACCAACACTTTCTTCTATCATCTTTCGAAACGCTTGATAGTATAGATCAAATTCAATATGATAAAAGCAACAACAAGTTTCAAAATATTTGTTTATCTTCACATAATATGGCTTTAATCTTTTAAACATTGTTTGTCCAATCTTTATGTTTGGATTCTAATTATATAATGAAAAATATAATTCATGTTGTGTGGTGTCCAACCATTGTTTTGTATGTAGCACATATTCACTAGGCCCAACCCTATGTTTGATGGCATCTCTACTATTTGATGAATGGCGTGTATGACCATTCCAAAATGTAGTGACCAGGTTCCTAACTCCATCTTCAATCCTGTCAGGATGAGGAGCTCTACATATTATTGCCCAATTGCCTTCCAATGTACTATCATCCAAATTCTTTCTCCTTTTCACATAATGTGATATTATCTTCCTACTATATTCAATCTTAGATGAAAGTGAGGATATTTTTGTTTTTTGAAACATGTTTTTATTTGCAATAGATGTAAATATCACTCTTCTTGAAATGGCCTTATCCATAGATCTATACTATTTCCCAATTGAAACCAAACCACCCTTAACACTTTCAACAATATCTTTATATAGGTTGCAAAAATTCCTCTTCTTCAATGTTGTATCTACACCCAACACTTTTAATGGCTCTTTTAATTCATTATTAAGAATTTGAATTGATAATAGTGGGGCTTTTTCAAGTGTATCAAGATTCTCAAATTGAGCAAGTATTTTTTTTTACTTTTTATTCAATGTACTCCTATTAATATGTGTAGGTTGTTCAACATAATATCTCAATTTCTCCACATCCATTTCTACTAAATGATCTAAGCTTCTGTAATTATTTTTTCTCTTTATAGATTGAGATAGATCCATATTATCATTCATACTAGTAGTAGGAAGCAATATTGAGCCTTCTCCAACTTCCATTACTTGAAATTGTGTTTCCCCTTGTCCAACATTTTCTTGAGATTCATCGTGTTGAGCTTGGGATGACCCTTGTCCAACTTCAGTAGGTTGAGCTTCAACTTGTTCTTGTGCTTGACCTACATATAGAGAGAACTAGATAAATAGATAGAGAGACTAAACATATTTTATCACCCAAGTATCAAGAATATTAAAAGGAGTTCAAGATAGAGAGAGAACTAAAAATGTGCATACTTGTTTGAACTTGGGTTGACACTTCTCCAACTTCTGTAGTAGGAGCATACACTTGATCTTGTGCTTGACCTGTAAGGAGATTTTGAGAGAATATATGAGAGAGAGTCTTAAGGGGAGAGAGTGAGGGAAAGAGAGAGTCTTAAGAGGAGATAAATAGAGAGAGAGAGTATTAATGGGATAGAGAGAGAGAGAGAGTCCTAAGGGGAGAGAAAGAGAAAGCCTTAAGGGGATTCTTAAGGGGAGAGAGAGAGAGAGTCTTAAGAGGAGTCTATTGAAAGTTTAACTGTGAAGTTTTTTTGACAGTTTGAGGTTTTGTTTTGTTAACTGTGAAGACACGGTAAACAAAATGGAAACAATTGTCTTTGTTTTGTCCTAAGATCTAAACACAAAGTGTATATTCGGGGCTCAAACAAAGCCCATGATTTCCATTGGTTTTGCACAATAAAAGATACTCTAAATAATTTCTAGCCTAAGGAAATAGATACAATGTGATAACTCAACCCACAACCTCAAATCTTTGTGACACAAGTGTAAGAACCCTAATAGGGGGTACCCACTTTTTTCATTTTCAAGAGGTGGCAGATAGGGGCCTCTAGTATTGGAAGGATAACCCGATCACCCTCTCCTCGGAAGGCTACAAGTAGCCTATGCAAAGTTGAGGATTTATACCTCTCCTTGAAGGAGCTGAATAGTGAGTGCCTTGGGGTAAAATCTACTATCCTCTTGCAATGAAGGTATCACACCAAGTCTTATATAGGGTGGCTTCTATTTTATTTGGTATCTACAAGGGCATTGTTTGAGTGGCCATAATCAGCAACGTGTTACGCTCCATTAAGGAGGTCTCCCATTTTGTAGAGGTTACGCTCTACAAGTTTCCACGTGCCATATAGACACTGAGGGAAGCATAGCATCATTACAACAACATGAAACACTCATCACTTGCAATTTTCATCACAAGTGAATTTGTTTATAATGTCTTGGAGAGGCTTGTCTTTATTGTGTTACCACTTGGCTCATTCCCCTCTCACCCAGCCCTATGGGCTACTCGAGAGGGTAAGCCTGCTAAATCTATTGCACTACTAAAATGGAAAAGTGATGAGTCTAGTTTTCTGATCACACAATGAAGGGGAGAGAATACTCACCTATCATCAAAGGAATGCAAGACATAGTGTTAATTAACCTCCTATTTATGCTATGTGCTTAATTTAACCAAAAACTAAGTGTAATAAACTTCGAGAAGAGAGAGAGAGAGAGAGAGAGAGAGAGAGAGAGAGTCTTATGGGGATAGAGAGTGTGTGTGTGTGTGTGTCTTAAGGGGATAGAGAGAGTGTCTGTCTTAAGGGGAGTCTTAAGGGTAGAGAGAGAGAGAGAGAGTAAGGTCCTAATATGACATAATAGGTCCTAGAATATCACATAATAGGTCATATCATACATAATATGACCTATCATGACATAATAAGACTTACCATGTCATAATAAGTCCTATCATGACATGTATGTAATAGGACCTATTATGACATAATAGGTCCTATCATGTCATAATAGGTCCTATCATGACATAATAGTACCTATTATGTGATATTAGGACCTATCATGACATAATAGGATGTTTCATGACATAAGAGGTCCTATCATGACATAATAGGACTTATTATGACACAATAGGTCCTAATATGTCATAATAAGACCTAGATTATGAGACACAATAGGTCCTAATATGTCAAAATAGGACCTAGATTATGACATAAAAGGTCCTATTATGTGATATTAGGACCTATTATGTCACAATGGGTCCTATTAGGATCTATTATCACATAGTAGGTCCTAAAGGGAGTCATAAGGAGGGAAAGAGAGAGAGAGGGGGGGGGGGGGGTCCTAATATGACATAATAGAACCTATTATAACATAATAGAAGAGAGAGAGAGAGAGAGAGAGAGAGAGAGAGAGAGAGAGGTCCTAATATGACATAATAGAACCTATTATGACATAATAGAACCTATTATGACATAATAGAACCTATTATGACATAATAGAACCTATTATAACGTAATAGATAATAGGCCCTAATATTATGATATAATAGGTCCTAATATGACATAATAGGACCTATTAGGACATAATAGGTCCTAGTACAACATAATAGGACCTATTATGTTTGTGTCGTATTAGGACCTATTATATCCTAATAGGTCCTATTATGACATAATAGGACCTATTATGGTAGAATAAGACCTATTGTGACATAATAGGACCTATCTTGGCATAATAGGTCGTAATATCACATAATAGGCCCTAATATGACATAATAGGCCCTAATATGACATAATTGGTCCTATTATGTCAAAATGGGTCATATTATCGCATAATAGATCCTATCATCACATAATAGGTCATATCATCACATAATAAGTCCTAATATGACATAATAGGTCCTAATATCACATAATAGGTCCTAATATCACATAATGGGTCCTAAGGGGAGTCTTAAGGGGAGATGGAGAGAGAGAGAGAGAGAGAGTAGTAAAGTGATTAAGGAGAGAGATTTAATCTAATAGGAATAAAAGTAACTATAGAGAGACTTAAGATAAGAAACAAATAGTAAAATTTAGTCAATTAAAAATACTAAAAGGGGGAGAGAGAGAGAGAGAGAGAGAGATAGAGTAATTATTTTTAATCACCTTCTATTTCTTATATATTTTATAATTTCATTAATTTAAGTGGGTTGGTGAATTACAAATGATAGAGATGCATACCTCTTTTTTTGCATGATATCTTGCCAATTGTTCTTGATGACGTCTTTGTTCCACTCCAGGTGAACTCTTTTGTAAAGCCTTATTTACCCTTGTCTTTTTATTTCCCATCTCCTTTAAAAACACATCTTTTGAAAAATCCACAACAAAAAAAATCACTTAAAAATGCCTTCTTTGTAAAAAATGCAAATTAATTTTCCAATTTGAGATGTAGAAAATGAAAAAAAAACATCTACATTTATATGGATTCGTTCATAGCCCGGAAAAAAATAGGGCTGACTAGGGTTTCTATCAAATGTTGCTAGTTAAAAACTGCCATGTTCAATAGAAAGTGGCAGTTACAACTAATATTGATGATGTAGGGTTCGATAGAAAGGGGGTTCAATCAAACCCCCTTTCTATTGAGCATATGTTCTATCGAAAGTGCTTGTTAGATGTCTCTCCCAAAACCCTCCTAGTTTCTACAAAAATCTAGTCTTCGAAGCTCAATTTGGGTGCTTAAATGGATCAATTTTGACAAATCCAAATGGATACAAGTAGTACTCAAAGAGAGCTTTCTGATGATTGTTATTTTATTATGTATTTAGTTTATTAATATTTTATTTTGTTAGATTAACTAAACATAGGTTTCACACTAAACATCAACCTCTAAGTTCAATGCTTATGGAAAAATAGTAAACATCGCCCAAAAAATTCTAAAAAATATTTACGCACTAGGTATTGAAGTCCTCTTTCCAACAAAAAAAAAATGATTTACATTATATATACAACAAGTTATGTAATATCAAATGGACATATGTCAAAATTACAGTTAACTCAACTTCAAATCTTAATAAAATATGAAATATTGAAGATAATGTTACAAAACCAATTGAAAACACTAGATATGGATTTTATTAAACCAAATTCAAAATAATCATGTTAATATCTATTATACAAAAAAAGTTATGCTATATAGAGTGAGTATCACTCTTTAAAAATATTGTTTTTTGAAAAAAACTAGTTTTCGAGGGATATAGAAATATGGAAGCAAATTGATTCTAAAAATTATCAAAAAACTATTTTTAGAATCTACATACAAAATGACACAAATCACTAGTTCACATCATTTACAAATTCCTTGCGGTTTAGCAGTAATAGGTGTCTAAATCTGAAGTTTTTTTTTTTCTGAAAATGAATATTGCAATGTCAAAGTTGGCAAAAAAATTTAACCCACTATTGTGGGTTCACCCTATAGCAACCTTCATTTTCTCGGTTTGTAGATGAAAATGCCTATTCAAGTTTTGGTAGTTCTCCTATAGATCCAACTAACTAGGAGTTGCAGATAGAATTTGAGCAAATGAGAGCTAAGGTAGTCACATTGTAGTTGATCAAGCAAAAGGAAGCCATAGCCTTAGAGATTTCAATTTTGAGTTCCATGCCCATGTCAACTGCATATACTCATGTTGGTGGAAGTGCTATTAGTGGTGTTGGATACACTATTGGGAATACATTGTCCTTCATATGTAAAATACTAGTACATGTGGTGTTTCATAGTTTGTTCCTAATACTCAGCAATCTGTCTCATCAATGAATCTTGCCACACCAAGTCTTGCTTCTACTACTCAATACATTTTTCATGGCAAATGTAAATGTGTCTCATCCACAATCTTAGTTTGTCACTTCATCAATCTCCATATTATCAACACCTATGAGTGCACCTATGTCAAGTATGCAACAACATAGTGTTCAAGTGATTGCCCCTACAAATTCAGTATCCACAAGTGGCATAGTAACCTATGTGTCAATTTCACAACCACAAGTGTCACAAGAAGTTGTGTATATCCAAGTGCCAACTGTGAACCCAAGAGGGGTTGGGAATCAACAATATGGAGTTAATCCATATGCGGGATAAAAATGGACCCATGCTCAATATCAATATCCTCCCCAACAATATGTGTTTTAGCAGCCTTAACAAAATATGCTACAACTACAACATGTTCCTTAATATAACTTCCAAGGGTACTTAAATGATCTTGCTAATGCAAATTTTAATTTCCAATAGTGAAATGATCCATGACAATAACACAATGTTATCCAACAACCACAACAAAATATTCCTCCCCCTTGGCCAAAGCCTCAAGGTGTTGTTGCTCAAAATGTTCAACAACCACAAGCTAATCATTAGCATGGATATATTCCTTATCAGCACCAAAATATATTTGCTAGAGGACCAACACAATTAGACAAATACATGAAGCTTGATTTCACTAGAATTCAAGGATACCCAAATGCAATCAATAATGAAGTAAGACATGTTGTGCCAAAATTCATTGGAAATAATGCATTATCAAGTGAAGATCACTTGGGAGCATTCAATAATGTCATGGACAACTTTGAAATTGAACATGAAGATGTGATCATAAAATTGTAGATGAATGCAGTTGTTGACAGAAGATGCAAGGGATTTGTACAGAAGTCTTCTTGATGCATCTACAAGTTGTTGGATAGAGTTCAAAAAGGATGCTCAACAAGAAATATGGTGACCAAATTCAGACCCTCACTTTTCTTTGCATTAACTGAAAAAAAAATTGGAAGGGGTTCAATCAATCAATGTCATAATTTAATACAAAATTCTATTTAATACAAAATTCATGAAACTATATAACAAGATTTCAGGCCATCTTAGACCAACTGATCCTATGTGTTTAGTCTTCTATAAAAAGGCATTTGATCCTAAAATTGGATATGAGTTAAGGAGCATAAATCCTCCCACACTTATTGATGCATTCATAATTGGACTAGATACTGATAATATTAGAAGAGAATAAAGTAGATTGGCAAGAGGGGTGATGTGAAAATCCTCCAAACAATCTAAAAGGCCATTACAACAAACAACCAAAAGAGGAGGACAAACTAGATAAAGTGATGCAGGCTTTGAAGGATCTATACTACAAGGTATCCAAAAATGAGAAGGGCCTTTCCCATGATAGGACAAATTACCAAAGCAAAGACATACCAAGACTTCATGATATACCTTACAACACAAATTGGTGTGACAAAAAGCCAATAAACAATAATCAAAAGAGCTCTTCTAGTAAGGATACTCCTATTCTATTAAAGAAGGCCACTACCAATCTTTTAGATAATACCCCTTGGTGTCTTGCATGTAATTTTCCATATTCTCCCTTGTATTGTGAAGTAGCTAAATGAATTCAAGATGAAGATGCTTGTTATGAATATTATGATAATGAACATTTTGAAGAGGGACATACAATAAATATGTTGTTAATAAAGCCTTATGTTGTAGACAATGGATATGCTTCATATGAAGAAGATGGTATATAATATGATGTGGGAAGTCAAAGGCATTTTGGCCAGGTTTACCACCATGAGGTTCTCTCAGAGGATGAGGATAGTGAAAGGAGATGTCAGTTGTTAGTGCCACCAATTTTGAGTCACAAAGTAATTCAATTGAGGAGATCATCTAAAGAGGAAATAAAGGCTCTCATAGTTGCAGGAGTTGCTCAATCAAGAAGCAACTACAATCTAAGAAATAGAATAATGAATGAAGACCAGGATAAAGCTAGTAGTTTGTTTGTAAAAGAAAATTGGACTACTAATAAAATTTACCAATGGTCCAAAAGAATGAAGATAAGGACAAGGTGTTGGAAATATGAAGGAATTGATTATTTTTTGCATTGATGTTTTGTCATTGATGTCAACACTAGCTATTATGATTGGTTACCGACAGACAATTTTTGGTTATCGGTAGAAGAACTAGTGTTACCGACAGAAGGGACTATCAGTTGGATACTATCGACATGTTTAGGTCAATGGAATATGTTTGGTTTGATATTTTTGGAGTATGTTTTGGTTAGTTGGTATTGAATTGATGATCGGATACTATCATACACTCTAGTAAGCCTATACTGGTAAGGGTTTAAGGTTTTACTGCCAGAGCTTTTACTTAGAATCTTTGACGGGATGCATAAGTGGTGTTGGTGCAGCTTGTAGATGGAGACATTGCTTTGGCGTGGTGGACCCAAATTAGGTTTGGTACCTATATAGGTTATGGACCAATATCATGTTACATGTTCTCTACACATTACCAAGATGATTTATGGATTGGTTATTGTTGTTTTGGTCTAAAGCCGACATGGCATATCATTGTAATATGGATGTATGTAATATCTTTTAAGTGGATGACCCAATTGGTTTAGGCCTTAGGTTTTTTATAAATTGATGTTCATGGAATGAAAAATATATATGAAGGAGATTTGGTCGATCATAGGTGATCAAATTGGTTTTATGTAAGAGGTCAAAGGCCTTCGGTATTGAGCTTAGCCGGAACTATAATTAGGCATGGTAGATGCTATCACTGGCAGTTCATTCTTCTAGATTCTTATCCAATTATATTGAGAAGTATTATCTAACTATGGGTAGGCTTCCCACCATGGTTTTTCCCTTTACTAGGTTTTCCACATACAAATCATGGTGTTATGTGGTATGGATGCATTGTGTTAATTCTCTATTTCATTCTTAAGTTTTATTGCTTACCGGTATTTGTTTTTGCTATTTCGGTATTCAATGTTTATGTGCTTTGGTTAAAGGTTATAAAGTGGTTTAATTAATATAATCTATTGACAATTGATTCACCCCCCCTCTCATTTGTCCACCGATTATTCTAACAATTGGTACTAGAGCTTTGGTCCTCTTTTGCAGAAGCTTAATCGCTTGAGGTAGATCCTATGGCAACTAATACTTCAAATCCACTAGCAACTATTTTCAGAAGAGAAATCCCTAAGCTTGATGGATCAAACTACGGGATATGGAAAATTTGAATGGAGACTCATCTTAGATGTCTTGGCAAGGATATTTGGGAGATCACTGAGAAATGATATACACCTTATGATCTAGCATCTACCAATCCTGCTCTTGTAGACTTGGACAAAAATATTGAAAATGATTGTAGAGATAGAGAAGCCCTCCTGTGTGCACTCACTGATCAACAAATCATGGGATTGACTGATAAATCATTTGCAAAGGTTATGTGGGATAAACTGCAAACTCTAAATGAAGGTGACCCTACTGTCAAAATTGCCAAACTTGATGGTTACTGGGTAAGATATGAGAACTTGAAGATGGAAGATAATGAAAGAATTGCTACATTTATGGAAAGAGTAAATGAGATTGTCATGGGAATTCAATATTGTGGAGGATCTCTGAGTGAAGATGAAATAGTTTCTAAAGTTTTGAGATCCCTACCACCGTCTTACAAGATGAAGGCTATTGCAATTAATGAATTGAGATCAATGGAAAACACTTCAGTTAACAGAGACATTCTGATTGGGAAATTATCTTCTTTTGAGCTTGAAGAATTTGGACCCTCTGGAGCTGCAAAGTCTGAACCTGCTTTTCATGCATCATCATCTACTGGCAAAAATAATTGGAAAGCTCTATATGCAAAATAATTGGAAGATATGAGGAAAGAGGATGAATAATTTGAGCAACTTGAAGCCTTATTTGCTAGAAGAGTACCTAAAGGACCGACAGGAAGTAAGTATGAAGGAAAAGCACCTTTTAAATGTTTTGCATGTAATAAGATTGGTCATTTTGCATCTAGATGTCCTGAAATGAATGCACGATTTGAAGAAAGAGTTAATAAATCATTTAAGCCTAATCAGAACAAATATAGATTCAAGAAAAAAAAATGATGCTACATAGCGGATGAGGAAGGAGTAAGTGATGACTCAAAGGATGAACCGATGGGAGACTTTGCTAGTGGATCTAGCAATGGAAAGGAATGGGTGGTTCTATTGTTTAAAGGAAGATGAACTAGAACCGGCTATCAAGAATGAAGAAAAGGCCTTAGCAGCAAAAGTTGAAGACAAGGATGAATGGGTAATTGATAGTGGATGCTCACATCATATGACTAGAGATAAAAGAAATTTTTTGTCCCTGCAAGAATACAATGGAGGTCAAGTCAGATTTGGGGATGACAAAGCATGTATGATCAAAGGTAGAGGTATTGTTTCTCTATATGGAAAGCATAATACTAATAATGTCTATTATGTATAAGGTTTAAAGCATAATCTTTTAAGTGTTGGTCAATTCATGGATAAGGGATTCCAACTTCAATTGAAAGATAGAAAATGCAAAATCATTAACAGAATTGGTTTGGAGATTGCAATCGATACACAGATTGGAGGTAATATATTTCACTTGAACACTAGTAATAAGACATGTTTGATTGCTCACATTGATGAGAGTTGGTTATGGAATAAGAGGTTGTGTCATGTTAATTTTGATTGTATTGTTAAGATCAGTTCAACAAAGGCAGTTAGAGATATACCTAAGATTATAAATCCTCACAATTCGGTATGTATGGAATGTCAATTGGGAAACCAAGTTAGAACTTATTTTAAGAGCATACAAAATAATTCTAATGATGTGCTTGATTTGATTCATACTGACTTATGTGGTCCAGCAAGGACCAAAAGCTTTCAAGGTGATAGGTACTTCATGCTAATAGTTGATGATTATTCTAGAATGATGTGGGTGACTTTTCTAAGGGAGAAGTTTGAAGCTTTTGAGAAATTCAAGATCTTCAAAGCAAAGGTGGAAACAAAAACTAGATTAAAAATCAAATGTCTAAGATCAGATCAAGGCAGTGAGTTCACATCTCATGAATTTAACAATTTTTGTGAGATAAATGGAATTAGGAGACAGCTATCTGCACCCTAGACTCCTCAACAAAATGGAGTAGTGGAAAGGAAGAATAGAACAATTTTGGATGCAGCAAGAACCATGATGATGGAAGCCAAATTGCCTCACATCTACTGGAGAGAAGCAGTGAGTACAGTAGTCTACACATTCAACAAAGTTCATATCAAAGGTGAAATCGGTAAGACTCCTTATGAATTATGGTTTGGACATACACCTACTATTAAATATTTCAGAATTTTTGGAAGTAAATGTTATATCAGAAGGGATGATTCAATTGGGAAGTTGATCCTAGATGCGATGAAGGGATATTTCTTGGATATTCAATTTAGAGCAAAGCATATAGATGTTATAATAAAATATTGCAGAAAATTGTGGAGAGCACAAATGTGAAAGTGGATGAGAAATACAAAGATAAATCTATATCATATGACAAAGAACCGATAGTGGAAATGATCATAACTGAACTAGCAATGCCTCAACTGGTACAAGACACTGAGACAGTTACACTAGTACAATCAAAAAAATTCAACTGTGACTAATGATCAGAACAATGAACCTAAAGTTCAGAAGACACCAAGGTATGTAAGATTAAATCATTATGAAGATCAAATCATTGGAGATAGGAACAAGGGAGTTATGATAAGAAGAAGACTGGAAAATGAAGAGGTGTGTCTTATTTCTCAAATTGAACCAGCATCTATTATTGAAGCTTGTAAAGATAAATATTGGTTAAAGGCTATGGAAGATGAATTAGATCAAATAGAGAATAATAAGATTTGGACTTTAGTTCCCTGGCCTAAAAATAAGAATGTTATTGGAACTCAATGGGTTTTTATAAATAAAATAAATGAGGATGGTCAAGTTGTAAGAAACAAGGCTAGACTAGTTTGTAAACGATATTCTCAAATGGAAGAAAATGATTATGGTGAGACATTTGCACCAGTAGCTAGAATTGAAGCCGTTAGACTATTTCTTGCCTATGCAGCATACAAGAACTACAAGGTCTATCAAATGGATGTTAAATGTGCATTTTTGAATGGTGAACTTGAGGAAGAAGTATACATTGAGGAGCCTGATGGATTTTCACTGATAGATGACAAAGATATGGTTTGCAGGTTAAGGAAAGCATTATATGGATTGAAACAAGCTCCTAGAGCTTGGTATGCAAGGTTGGATAAATATCTTTTGAAGCTTGGTTTTACTAAAGGTAGTGCTGACAGTAATTTATATTACTAGATAAATGATAATGATATTCTGATTATTGAAGTATTTGTTTATGATATCATTTTTCGAGGTGAAGAAAAATTATGCATGGAATTCTCTAATAATATGAAGAATGAATTTGAAATGTATATGATTGGTGAGATGATATTTTTCTTAGGTTTGTAGATTACTCAAATTGACAAGGGCATTTTTATCTGTCAAACTAAGTATCTAAGGGAATTGTTAAAGAAGTTTGGTATGGATAATTCCAAACCGATAAGTACTCCTATGGTGACAAGTGAGAAATTATCTATCAAAGACACATCTGCACTGGTAAATTCAACAAGGTATAAGTCTATGATTGGTGGCTTGTTATATCTAACTCATACTAGATCGGATATTATGAATGCAGTAAGTATTGTTTCAAGATATCAAAGTAATCCTAAAGAAAATTATGAATGTGCAGTAAAGAGGATATTCCGGTATTTGCAAGGAACAATAGAATATGGCTTATGGTATTCTAGAGATGATAACTTCACTTTATGTGCATATACAGATTCAGATTGGGCACAAGATACTGATGACAGAAAAAGCACTTCTAGTGGATATTTCTTTCTTGGAAAGAACTTGGTTTCATGGATCAGCAAAAAATAGTCATGCATTTCTTTATCTACTACAGAAGCTGAATATGTTGCAGCAGCAACTAATTGCACTCAAGTCTTGTGGATGAAGTAAATGTTGAAGGATATCAAGGTAAATTGCAGTGAACCGGTAGTTATTTATTGTGATAACTCTACAGCTATTGACATATCTAAGAATCTGGTATTTCACTCTAAGACTAATCACATTTCAATAAAATATAACTTTCTAAAGGAAAATTGGAAGAAAAGGAAGTCAAATTGGTTTATGTGAACACTAAAGAAAAGATTGTAGATATATTCACTAAACTGTTGTCTAAGGAATCATTTAAATATTTGAGAGATAGGTTAGGGGTATCTACCCCTCCAAAAGGAACTTAACTAATGGAGTAGAGCATCAGTCCAATATGCATCATCGGCTTTATCATTTGCTATGGATTGATGTAGTGGTGCTACTACTAAGGTGGAGTAGTCAGCTTTGAGATTCACAGGATTTTGATATCTATGTCATATCTTTGGCATTGATGTCAAAGAGGGAGAGTTATATGTAAAAAATAATGTCATAATATGTCATATGGGAGAGAGTTTCAGATCAGTTTCAAATTGGACTACACTTCTTAGGGGGATTTGCTAGGATTTTTCAATTTTTCATTGTTATATCTTCTGTGAGAAATGTTTGGCATTTCTTAGCAGTTAGATGTTTTCTTTTTCACATATGTTTTCTTTTTCACATCTAGTGTTGCCATCAATCCTAAAGGGGGAGATTGTTAGAAATATGAAGGAATCTATTATGTGTTGTATTGATGTTTTGTCATTGATGTCAATACTATCTATTATGATTGGTTACCGACAGACAATTTTGGTTACCAGTAGAAGAACTAGTGTTACCAGTAGAAGGGACTATTGGTTGGATACTATCGACATGTTTGGATCAATGGAATATGTTTGGTTTCATTTTTTTGGATTATGTTTTGGTCAGTTGGTATTGACGGATGATCATATGATATCATACACTCTAGTAAGCCTATACTAGTAAGGGTTTAAGGTTTTATTGGCATAGCTTTTACTAAGAATCTTTGACAAGATGCATAAGTGGTGTTGGTGTGGCTTCTAGATAGAATTAAAGATGCAAAAGGTGATCCTTGATTGTGCCTTGACTGATTGGAGACATCGCTTTGGTGTGGTGGACCCAAATTAGGTCTGGTACCTATCTAGGTTACGGACCAGTATCATGTGACATGTTCTCTACACGTTACCAAGATGATTTATGGATTGGTTAATGTTGTTTTGGTCTAAAGTCGACATGGCATATCATTGTAATATGGATGTATGTAATGATCCTATTGTAATATATTTTAGGTGGCTAACCTAATTGGTTTAGGCCTTAGGGTTTGTATAAATTTATGTAAGATCTCATTGTAGATCATGGTCGTGGTTATGGAATGAAAAATCATATGTGAAGGAGATTTGGTCGATCATAGGTGATCGAATTGGGTTCATGTAAGAGGTCAAAGGCCTCTGGTATTGAGCTTAACCAGGACTTTAATCAGGCATGGTAGATGCTATCACTGGCAGTTCATTCTTCTGGATTATTGTCCAATTATATTAAGAAGTATTATCTGGCTGTGAGTAGGCTTCCCACCATAGCTTTTCCCTTTACCAGGTTTTCCACGTACAAATCATGGTGTTATGTGGTATAGTTGCATTGTGTTAATTGTCTATTTCATTCTTAAGTTTTATTGCTTACCGGTATTTGTTTCTCCTATTCCGATATTCAATGTTTATGTGCTTTGGTTAAAGGTTATAAAGTGGTTTGATTAATATAATTTGTTGACAATTGATTCACCTCCCCCTCTCAATTGTCCACCAATTATTCTAACACAAGGTTCCCAAGTTCCAAAACACATAGAAATATGTCCCATAAGACACTCAAAATAATAACAAGGCGGGAACAGAAGCTAATGTAAATAGTGCTCCTATGCTTCTAGTCTCCACTAATAAAGAAAAATGTCTCAAGGTTGTGGTAAGTAAAACCAATGATCCATATATGCCTACTATGCCTTCATGTAACATAATTCAGACTTTGTCTCATATTAAAGTGTTTGTGCCTCTATTAGAAAAGATGAGGAAAAAGGAATATAAAAATACTATCATTTCTTTGATTTTTATAGTACACCTTTAAGAAATTAGAAAAATATGAATAAATCAGAGAAAGTGAACAAGAAAATAAATGGTGTAGAAACTAAAGTTTTGAAAACTCCTAAAGTTTATTTAGGAACAACCTCGACTAAATTCCCTTCCCAAGTAGATCCCTTTTATATTACCTTGTTGATTAATAACAAATTGGTTAATAATTGCATGATTGACTCTAGAGAAGACATAAATATCATGCCAATGGGATTCATGAAAGAATTGGGAATTTGTGTTGATCATACCTATTGGAAGTGTTACACATGAATAATAGGTGTGTTCTAGTCATAGGAATGATGAAGTATGTAAAATTAAAACTGACCTCTTTCCTAGAAGTTGTTTATAGGGTCGAGATAACTATTGTTGACATCCCTCCCTAATTTGGCATTATACTATCAAGGCAATGGTCAACAATTGTGGGTGGGAATGTTTAGTTAGAATTTTCATATGCAACCACCCTTGTGAATGGAAAAGAGGTCAAACTTCATCTAGAGAACCCACATCACCAAACTTAATTAAACATATTGATCCTAGTGAGAAAATTTCCTTATGTGGCATTGATATTGGAAGCTTTAGTGTTGAATGTTCATAGCCTCTATTACAAAGAAGTGGTCCAATTACTAATCAGGTACAAAATGTCCAAGAGGTATTGTGGTAGATGTATTTTGATAGTGCTTGTCCCATAGAAGGATATGGAGATGGTGTAATATTTATTGCACCTAGTGGGAAAACTTACAAGTATTCATTTTTGTTATCTTTTGAATGCACAAACAATGTTGTTGAATATGAGGCATTGTTGTTAGGCCTTAATCTAGCTATGAAGCATGGAATTAATTTGTTGACTATTTTTGGAGATTGTAAGCTAATTTTTTCACAAGTTAGGACAAAGTATTAGCTTCAAAAAATAAGAGATTGAAACAATATAAAGTTTTTGTATGGGATACTTTGGAATTTTTTTATGTCTTTTCTATAAATTTGGTAGAAAGGTCTAACAACATTATGATAGATTTTCTAGCAAATATTGCTTTGAAGAGTAATGAAATCACTTTGGTAGGGATTTGAACGGTTGAAGTTAAGACAAGACCTTCAATCCCTAATAAAATTGTAACTTGAAAGTTTCCAAAGATAATGATTTATTGAAATTTCTCCAATGCATAGATCAATATTCAAAACTTGAGATAAATTTCAATGCTTTTATTGAAGTTGTGAATGGTAAGGATACAATGTTTGGGAATTAGATTGTCTAGCTCAAGACTAACAAGATACCAAAAGGGTTGGTTGCATTGGAGAGAGTTTTTTTATTATAATGACTATTGTGTTGTAAAACCTACACCAGTGAATAAGGAAGATCTCAAGGAGGTGAATTTGGGGATTGAAGCATCTCCAAAGAAGGTTCATATCAGAAAATATATCAATCCTAAAATCAAAACAATACTCATTACATTGTTGAGAAAGTATAAACATTTTGTTTCTTGGTCTTATGATGATCTAGAGGCATACAAAGAGGACTTGTTCCAACACAAATTTCTTTGAACCCAAATGCGAAGACTTTTAGACAAAAAAAACAACCAATGAATCCAACATTGGCACCTAAGATACAAGAAGAGCTAATGAAAATAAAAAATGGAGGTATAATTAAACCAACAAGGCATTCTTCTTGGGTCTCCAACCTAGTTCCAGTAAGAAAGAAAAATGGGAATATAAGACTATGTGTGGACTTAAGAAATCTAAACATTTACTCATTCAAAGACAATTACCCATTGTCAAATATGTAAGCAATATTGCAGAAAGTCATGGGTTGTGAGTTGTTGTCAATTATGGATGGCTTCTCAAGGTGTGATCAAGTGTATCTCAAGGAGTGGGAACAATATATAATAACTTTTACAACTTCTTGGGCTACCTATGTGTATGTGAGAATGCTCTTTGATCTAACTAATATTGGAGAAATGTTTCAAAGAGCCACGGATGTTGCATTTGTAGACCTAATTAATATAATAATGGTGGTTCATCAGGATGATCTGACTACTTTTTTCTAATAAGGCTAAAGATCATTTCTTGTACTTAGAAAACATTTTCACTAACGTTCTAGAGTATGTGATTTCTTTAAATCCTAAGAAGTCCAATTTTGCAATAATAGAAGGTAAGTTTCTAGGTCATATTGTTTTGAAAGAAGGTGTTAGAAGTGACCCAAAAAGAGTAGTAGCTATTGACAAGATACCAATTCCCAAGACCGTGAAATCAATACAATCATTTTTGGGGAAAATTAATTTTGTTAGGAGATTCATTTCAAATTTGGCAAACATAGTTAAAAAATAGATTGAAATGTTGAAGCTATTGATGCATTCATTTCCATCAAAAGATCTATTAAGGAGGCACTTGTACTAAATTCCCTTGACTTTAGTAAGCCCTTTTATATTTTTTCTTTTGCATCTTTTCACACTATGGCAACTATCATGCTACAAAAGAATGATGAGGGATATGAGTAGCCAATTTCTTTTTTTAGAAAATCCCTCCAAGTTGTTGAACTGGAGTATGATATTGCATAAAAATAGGAATATGAACTAGTAAAGACAAACAAAAACTATAGGCCATATCTTATAGGGGCCAAAGTTGTTACATATGTACCAAATGCAATCTTCAAACACATTTTTGTTCAGTTCGAAGTAACCAGCGGAAGATGCGGATAGATCAATAAGATCCAAGAATTTAATATTGACATTAAAATTATAAAGAGAATTAGAGGAGAGGGTCTAGAAAGATTGATGGCTCAGACAAATTTAGAAGATGCACAAGTGAACAATATCAGCTTTGATGGAGACAACTATTGTAGACTTGAAATGTTTCCTTGGTACATTAATGTATTGTATTTTTCTAAGCATATGAAGTGTCTAGAGAACTTGACTAATAATCAAAAGAGAACCTTGAAACTCCAATCTCAAAAGTATGTGTTCATTAATGGAGACTTGTACTAGGACAAATATGGAGTACTACTTATGTGTCTATATGAGAATCAAGCTAAGGCAGCGCTAAAAGAGATGCATGAAAGTGTATGTGGGGGTTACTTCACAACAAATACTATTGCCCACAAGATTCTGAGAATGGGATATTATTAGCCTTCTCTATTTTTAGATTCTTACAAATATGTTATGAAATTTGAGGCATGCCAAAAAAAATCAAGGAAGTTGAAGTATGTAGGAGCATTGCCTCTAAGACATCTACAAGTTGAAACCCCTTTACATCAATGGGGATTTCTTTTATAGGATAAATTACTGAAAGACCAAGTGGCAGTTACAAATGCATCTCGGTTGCCACATATTATTTTAGTAAGTGGATAGAGACAATTCCAACCAAGAAAACCACTAGAAAAGTCGTCATCAATTTTTTGATGGATTATATACTGACCAAGTTTAGAGTTATTGTTAGATTGATTATGGACAATGCCATGTGTTTAAGATTTGAAGAGTTTGTAGACTTTTGTCATTCATATGGTATAACTATTTCATATTCATTACCATATAATCCACAATAGAATGGCTATACTAAATCAAGCAATAAAAGCATCATGAAAAGCATCAAAAGAATGTTATAAAAGAATAAGAAGGCCTGGGATTCAAAGTTAAGATTAGTATTGTGGGTAGATAGATGACTGTGGAGACTTGGCTATTGATAAATTGCCCTCTGAGTTGGTATACAGAGCCCAAGAAAGGATACCAATGAATAATTTGTTGCTAGTGTACAAGTTCACCCAAGAGCAAGATATTGATATTCTTGAACTTATGGAAGAAAGAATGGAGCAACTAGATGAATTGGATGAAATCAAATTTGAAGCTCAAAAGAAGAATGCAAAATTTCAGCAACATTCCAAGTACTTATTCAACAAGAAAACCACAGCCAAGAAGTTTAAAGTGAATGACTTGGTTTTGATGTGGAATGCAAGAAATCAAGAAAAGGGAAAGCATGATAAATTTTTAGGCCCTATGGCTTGGGCCATTTGTGATTGTAGATAAATGTGGTGAAGACTCATATTACTTGAAGAATGTGAACTCTGAATTTCAAGAGTTGTCAGTGCATCAACAATTCTTTAAACACTTATATTTGCATAAAAATTTGTTCCATGAATAGTAGAGTTAGTTTGTATATTTATATATATTCCTTTCCTTTCCTATTTTTTTTATCTCTAGTTTAGTCTACCCCCCATAGTATTCTAGATTGTTGCATTGATTAGGATGATAAATCATTCCCAATTGGAGACATTGTTGGAATTGGTGTAAAATGTTACGCTTAGGGTTATGTTTTGTCTTTTAAACACCTTGAAGCCCTAATCCTATAGTTTCCCAAGCCCATGTTATAATTTGCAAGTGACCTATGTTTCCCATTGTAGGTTATGTTAGTCACAACTTAGGGTCTTTTAATAGTTTAATAACTAATCCTAGGTGTTATTTTTTTATCTTTTACCCAATTGAATATTTTGTAAGTGTCTTTTTTGCCTTTTGGCCTTATATATCTTAATCCCATGACCCTCTCACTCTTAACTCCCTAGTAGGCATTAAGTGTCCACGTGTGTAAGAAATCCCTTTTTAGTGTCAAGCCTCATCTTTGAGGCTTTCTCTATTATTGGGCGCTCTTACAAGCCCCAATGACCAAACAATGTGAATAACATGGTCATTTGAATCAAGTATATTAGTTCATCGTTGAGGCCTAAGGTATCATTAGGTTCCCTTTTGAGCCCCAACAATCTACCAATTAAGGAATAAGAGGCAATTAGTATGGCTTGTGGGCTGGAAACCTTGGTGGGATAATGATTAACATTGGAATGTCTTTTGAACTCCAATGACATGATGATGGAATCATAATTGTTGACCCACAAAAAAGGTGACAAGGCAATGACATGTCCAAGGAGGGACTAATGGGACCATGCCATCGGCTAGGTTATAGTTGTCATTGGAACCCTTTCACGGATCCAATGACACAGCCCCTAGTACATTTGGGGCTGATTTACGATGGCCTATCGTCGAAATGTCAATTATTTTTTGTCAAACTGTCGACAAACGAAGCCATCAAAAACTCATCGTTGGTCATTCCGAAGCTACCATCTAATGTCAGAATTCCACTAACATCCTAAACTCTTTCGACGACAGCCATGACCACTCATCTAACGAGATAATGTTGTCTGACGTAAAGAATCCTTGTTAGATGGATGTCAGAATGTCATCGCCTACCAGGAAATTGCACTAACGATGATTACGACGAGCGTATGACAATAGAGTGTCATCAGACATATAGCATCCTCATCAGATGTTTCATCGATTAGCGTCAGAATTCTGACTCCTACCAGGAACTATGCACCAACGAGGATTTTATTTGTCTGACGGTTTGGTCATCGGTGCAAAGTTGGGAGGATGTCAGAATTCCAACAGTGATTTATTTTTATTAAAAAAAATAATACGTGTCATGCTCTGTGAAGTGTACCTGTACCTACAAACACAATGCACTCAATAAATCATTACAAGCAATGGTTAGTGAATTAAATCAAAGAAAGACAAAACCATAGCTAAGCGATCTATTGCCTCTTAGTAAATGCAAGTATGAATTTTTCTCTCAGATCTTGGTATGCAAACTCCAGTGACTTGACTACACTTAGATGGAGGATTCGAATGATGAAGATGCATAAGCTAGCAATGATAGCATGATTAAGCTACATGATTTTATGATTGATCTAGAAAATGAACTAAGATTAAGATGCAATTAAGCTAAATTTGAGCATGATAACAATGCTTGAAATGATAAACTAGAAGCTAGATGCCTATAGTAACAATGCATAAGATGAAAATGAGATGGGATCCATATTGCTCCAAAAAGAGGTCTATTTATAGGATTTCCAAGGCTAGGGGTGAGGTGGCAAGAATCAACGGTCAAGATTGATCTGAAGATATCAATGGTTAAATTGGAGGAGGATGGAAAAGAGAGTTGGATTAAAGGGAACACTTATCATCTCTATGGTGACAAGTGTCAAGAGGCATCTAGAAGGATTTTGGTGAAAGGGAACACTTAGTGACAAGTGTCACAAAGGTTCTAGAAGAGGTTGGATGAAAGGGGACATGGTGGTAGGTAGAATGAGTTAGGTTTAGGAATGGTTAGGTTTAGGAGTGGTAGAAGTTAGGAGAATTTGAATTTAAAAATTCAAATAATAGGAAAAGGCTAATTAATCTCAACAACTCATGAATTTGATTTGTTTTAATTAATTAAAGGATTTAGAATAAATGAATTTGATGGGGGGGATTAATTAATTTGAATCAATTAATCAAAGGGGATTATGAAATGAACCTTATTAAATAAATCCTTAGATTTATTAATAAGTAGATGAAAGTGGAGGATTAATTAAATAATTGCTTATTTAATTAATTATCTTCAGATCATTTTTAGGTGTATACAATACGCATGCCAAATTATAATGGTGCTTGTTGGTTCTAGTATATCAGGATAGCTAACTCAATCTAGTAATGCCAGTATTGAAGGATGTAATCGAAATAGCTATATCGAACACCGATATTGATAAGCTTGTCAAAATAACTAACAAGTGCGGAATAGCAACATTTCGCAATAGCAATGAGGTGAAGTTGTCCTGACAAAGAAAGTATAAGCATAAGTGTCATTTGAGCTTATTGGGATAACCTGTGAAATCGGAATAACATATTAGAGACATTCTAACCAGTGAGAAGTATCTCAATGACATATAAACAAAGTGGTATCGAGGAAACTATCCCAACTATACACCTATGGTTGGGAGATGGATATTAGTGGAATCTATGGCGATACAAAGAATGATACCCTTATCGGCAAAGCTGATAAAAATTAGAGTAATAGGGTCATCAAAAGGCCGATAGAACATCCTATCCCGATAATGAATATATCTAATAACATTGGAATAAGACACTTTGATAATGCATCCTCTTCTAAGTACCTATATCGGTATAACTTATAAAGACGGGATAGCATCTTTTTGCTTCACTGATGGTAAAGGTAATTCTGACAAAGCACTTCTTAAGAGGTATTCGGGATAACTTACATAAGCAGAATAGCACATTAAAGTAGCTCCGATCAATGAAGTTATCCTGATGCTTTACAAATGAAACAACATCAGGAAATTTATCCCGATCTGACATTCACAAAACAAACAACCCAATAGCAGATGGGAGAAGGATAAAACCCTTATCGAGATAACTTGTAGTGTCAGGAAAATGAACTTTGGGTATGTCGATAGTTAAAAAAATGTCGATGGATACCGACCAAGACATTATAGGTGCTCACAGATAAAAAATAAAACAAATTGAAGATTACTTGTCGGGATAGGGTAATTCCACCAATCTCTCTCTCTCTCTCTCTCTCTCTCTCTCTCTCTCTCTCTCTCTCTCTCTCTCTCTCTCTCTCTCTCTCTCTCTCTCTCTCCTTTTCCCAATCTCCCTCTCCCTCCCTCTCTCTCTCTCCCCCTCTCCTTTTCTCAATCTCCCTCTCTCTCCCTCTCCTTTTCCTAGTTCTACATAACTCGTACAAGTTATGTAGAACTAAGGCCAAAACTTCTAGTTCTACAAAACCCGTACGAGTTACGATAAATTGTGAATGTTCGCATTAAAGGTTTCCATAAACCGTACGAGTTATGGGAAAAATTAATATATTTTAGTCCCAATGACCTAAAAACCAGCATTGCAAGTTGTTTGAAGGCCCCATTGCTTTTGCACATGATTTTCTGGGATAGTAATAGTCAGGTTTTCATTTTTTTGTCACTTTTGCTTTGAAATGATTGATTTGTCTCGTATATTGGATTGTTTTTGAAGTTATTTTATCATTGTTACTTTAGATTATAACAAAATGATGATCATTTGTTATTTTTTTGCTTTGATCATGATTGATTTGTCTTGTATTTTGGTTTTTTTGAAGTTATTTTATTATTGTTACTTTAGATTATAACAAAACATTAATCATTTGTTGTTTTTTACTATTTTATTGTGGATTGTCATCATGATGTTATGTGTAGGACAATGGGAAAGAATAAGAGAGGAACAAATGAACAAAGAGAGGCAGCAAAGGAAAGACAAAGGGAGTGTATGAGGAGATTACGTGAAGGTACGTCATCTAATGCACCTAACAAAAGTGATGAACATTCAACAATTGAAATTGATATGACGAATGCACCAAATCAAAACGATCAACATACACCAATTCAAATACATATGATGAATGCACCTAATGAATGCAATGAACATACACCATTTGAAAATGATTCGATGAATGCACATGTTAATGAAATTGAAGAAGATATACCATTTTAATTTGATGTGATCAATGAACATAATGCACCTAATCAAAATGAAGAGCATGCACCAATCTTAACACCTCTTAGAATAATTCGTAGAAAACCAAAGTTCCCAATAGATATTGATGAAAATATTGTGAAGCCAGTGCATGATAAATTTTTTGAAAGAACTTGTAGAAGAACGGTTAGAAGAATCTGGAATAACTATTTTGAAAACTTAAATCAAAGTGGAAGATGCCAATTAGTTGTTGAAATGATTAAAAATATAAAATTTAGAGAGACAATGAAAATTTTGGGGTTAAGAACATCCAAAAATAATAGTGAAAGAACCATTGTGAGAAATATTTTTGATGCATACCAAGCCATTGGTTCGAAATCATGCACTAAAGATGCTAATGTCACTCATCATGTCCTCACATCAACCATAATGGGAAAGGAAATGAAAAAATCTTGTTTAATAAGAAAAACAAGCAAGTCATTAAGGATGATAAGTAGAACCACATTACACTATGCCTTAGAGAGGCGAGAGAAAATCGAGGAACCTAACAATAATTCTCTTTGGGCATTCTCGGGTAGACTCCCACGCAAGGACAAGGTTGTTGTTGATGCACTAAGAACATTAATTGAGAAATATTGGCATGACAACACAAGGGTTTCACCCAACCAAAGAGATGTTGTTAGAAGGTGAATTGGAATTAGTAATCGTGAGCCACATCCAAAACACTATTTAGATACAACTCAAACACAATTTTATGAAAGGTTTCTTCAAAGCTTTCCTCAAATTTAAATTAGTCAAAGATTTTTTGAGATGACAAACCATTTTATGTTAAGATTAATCATGCACGTACTACATGTTGTTCTAGGGTCCATGTTGAATTTTCCATGCATTATGATATTTATCACTATATATGTTGTACTTTACACACTAACGATGTTTTGTAGGAATGTGGCCTACAAGCACCTCCTAAGTCACTGAGAGAGTTTATTTCAAGTGTACTATGTAGATGTGATGATGGGTGCATTTACTATAAGATGATGTGTTTGAGAGGTTTTTATCCTACATGTGGCGGTTTGCAACAATTGCATAGATGCCTACATCTGGATAGTACACATGAAATTGGTAAGGAATTAGTTTCTATTGGAAAATACAAGTCAGTCACATATGGTGTTAAATATGGAAAAGAATTAAAGAGGTGTGAGTTAGTGAAAAGGGATATATGTGTAGCTAATTTTATGAAGATGTTTCAAGAGAAACTAGTGTATGAGTACATAGGTCACACACATAGAGCTAGGTGGTTAGATGAGCAACTTAAGTTGTGTAAGGACACTTTCCCCCTCGGTACTATTGTCTCTATCATTGATTTTGCTGAGAATTATACACTAAAGCCACAAAATGAAGTATAATCTATGTATTACCACTCTACACAAGTTATAATTTTTGCACACATAGCATTCATGCATGCACATGATAGCACCGAGGAGGACAGAAAGGTTATAAGAGAATATCACTTCTATATCAGTGATGATCGTACTCATTCCTCAGAGTTTGTGCAAGGATGCTTTACAGTCGTCTATGATAGTTTAAGGGAAAGAGATATAAGATACAACCAACACTTAATATGGTTGGACAATTGCACTGCACAATTCAAGAATGCAAGGATGTTCTATTGGTTGACTAGGATGCATGTGACAAGTGGTGTGCAACATTTTTAGAATTTCATTGAGGCAGGGCATGGAAAGGGAGAGCATGATGGTGCAAGAGCATGTGTGAAAAGAGCTCTTACCAAAGAGGAATTGAAGTACGAAGGTGGTGCATTGTTAATAGATGCAGAAACAATTGTGCAATGGTGTAACTCTACGATGGGACTAGGTAATGTAGGTAAGTCTATGGTTTCTAGATTTTTTTGATTAATACATTAATCTAACATTGAAAACTATCTAGATTGTTGTACACTTACCGGATCAAGTGACATGCATTCATTTATAAGTTCAAATGCAACATCACTAGTTATTTATACTAGATAGATTACATGCTTTTTCTCTTCGTGTATGCATTTTGTGTGGAATATATGTGAATCAAAAGAGTGGGTTGACCAATGGTCTTGTAGACCTTTGCAAACCCTAGATACATATCAACTTCCTAGAGCACTACAAATGAACCAGATTGAAGCACCAATGGATTTTGACCATGTATTAGACATATTTGAAACAAGTAAAGGGTTACAATTTGCTACAATTTTAAGCTCAATTTATTAGTATTAACTTATGCTGATTTTGGTATTAACTTATATCCTTCTATTAAATGCAGGTAATGTATATGCAGTTATTGTGGATGATAACAATGAAGAAGGAACATATTACTTTTTGTGTCATTTTATTAAGGCCAAAATGAAAATTGACCTCTACAATGGTTGATGGAGAGGGTATTGAGTACCCAATAGGATCTGTTGCTATGACAGGGACATGGCTTAGAAGGTACCATTGTTGTGTCGAGTTGTATTGAGACCTCTTAAACTCATTTATTTAGCAGTCATTGTATTAATTTTGGCATTAACTTATCCTTCTTTAAAATGCAGGTACCCTATCAAAAATTCTAATGCCTAGTTGTTTGAGGACTTTGAGACACAGATATATTCTTCATTACTCAAACCTTCTTGTTGCAACAAATATTCATTTGATTAAATATCATGGTAGACCTCTTAACAAGGATTCATGGAAAGTTCATGAATCTGACCATGAGGCAATACTTGAGACAGTAAGCGTTAGAGCTGATCTAGAAGGTTCACTTGATTGATTTTGGGTCATCTAGAAGAATAATTCTACAATATGGTAGAATAATTTTGACAATTTTGTATATATCTTTTGCGAAACATTGTAACTTCGCTTTTTTGGATGTGCTTTACATGCATATGAGCTGTAATATGCATATGAGCTGTAATGTGCATATGTAAATACAAATTTTGTATATAAAAAAATCAATGAGTTGTAATTTGCATATCTAGATGCTAAATTTTGTATATAAAACAACAATGAGTTGTAATGTGCATATCTAGATGTTAATTTTTGTATAAAAAAACAATGAGTTGTAATTTGCATATTTAGATGCAAAATTTTGTAAATATAAACAATAATGATCTTGATCGTTTATATGAGATGCCAAATTTTATATATGAAAGTGTCAATGGGGCTGATTTGCAAATTTTGAGAGCCCAAATTTGTACCATTTGATTATAAATACATTTGTAATAAACTTGAACTATTTGATTATAAATTTGTACTATTTGATTAGAAATAATTATGTCTAATTTTGACATCTATTAAATAACTTTCAAAGGGCTATCTGAATATGCAATTTTTTTTCCAAGTGTCATGGGAAAGTTTTGAGTTATTGTTGAATTACCCGATTTGAAGGGCTACTAAGAATAGTCTAAAACCGAGAGAGGCCCTTTTAGGCAGCGATAACATGACCCCATAGGTTCAAATGAATCATCCATAAGGTCCATGGTCTCCAAGTTATGTGACATCAAAGTTTGACCCTTTTTTTCCACTTTGAGCACTCAAGGGAAAACGTTTCTACGAGGTGGCTCGGAATGATCAGACGTCTTGGGGAGTGAGAAAAGGGCACACCTAGCATAAAATCGGCCACCCCAACACGCTCGCACTGACATTTCATTTCCATGACGAGCAGAATGAAAATGCACTATTTTGCCACCTCTCACTAACAGTTTTTTATGCGATAGAAAAAATCTCACCACAAGAAAACAAAATCGAGTTGTCCAAAACCGAGAGATTTTTTTTAGGAAGAAATAGCATTACCCCATAGGTTTAAATGGATCATCCATAAGTGACACGGTCTCCGAGTTACACAACATCAAAGTTTGACTATTTTTTCCACTTAGAGTGCTCAAGGGATAACTTCACTACGAGGTGGCGAGGAACGATCGGACGTCTTGGGTAGTGAGATAAGGGAACACCTTGCGTAAACCTAGCCACCCAGATGCACTCATTCTGATGGTTCAATCCCATGATGAGAAGAATGAAAGATGCACTATTTTGCCACCTCTCACTAATAGTTTTTGATGCGAGAGAAAAAATCTCACCACAAGAAAATGGAATTGAGTTTTCTAGACCGAGAGAGGATTTTTTAGGTAGAGACAACACAACCCCATAGGTTTACATTTATTGTCCATAAGTGCCATGGTCTCTGAGCTACGCAACATCAAAGTTTGACTATTTTTTCCACTTTGAGCGCTCAAGGGAAAATGACACTATGAGGTTCCTCGAAATGATCAGACATCTTGAGGAGAGAGACAAGGGAATACCTAGCATAAACCTATCCACCCAGACATGCTCATGCTGACAGTCCATTCCCACAATGAGTAGAATGAAAGATACATTATTTTTCCACCTCTCACTGACGGTTTTTGATGCGACATAAAAAATCTCACCACAAGAAAACGGAATCAAGTTGTCTAAAACTGAGAGAGGATTTTTTAGGCAGTGCAAAACAACCCCATAGGTTCACATAGATCATCCATAAGTACCATAGTCTTTGATTTACGTGACGTCAAAGTTGGACTATTTTTTCCACTTTGAGCGCTCAAGGGAAAACGTCGCTACGAGGTGGCTCAGAAAAATCGAATGTACGAGGGAACACCCAGTGTAAACCCAACCACCCAAACATGCTCGCACTGATGGTTCCTTCCCACGATGAGAAGAATGAAATATGCTCTATTTTGCCACCTCTCACTAATGGTTTTTGATGATTTTTGATGCAATAAAAAAATCTCACCACAAGAAAATGGAATCAATTTGTCTGAAACCGAGAGGGGATTGTTTAGGAAGAAACAACATGACCCCATAGATTCACATGGATCTTCCATAAATGTCGCGATCTCCAAGTTAGGCAACGTCAAAGTTTGACTATTTTTTCCATTTTGAGCGCTCAAAGGAAACCATCGCTATGATGTGGCTCCAAATGATCGGATGTCTTGGGGAGAGACATAAGGGAACACCTAGCACAAACTCAGCCACCTGGACATGCTCTCTCTAACGATTTGTTCCCACGATGAGAAAAATGAAAGATGCACTATTTTGCCACTTCTCATTGATGGTTTTTGATGCGACAGAAAAAATATCACCACAAGAAAATGGAATCAAGTTGTTCAAAACCGAGAGGATTTTTTAGGTAGAAAAAGAATGACCCCATAGGTTCAAATGGATCACCCATAAGTGCCACGGTCTCTAAGTTACGCGATATAAAAGTTATATGATTTTTTTCACTTTTAGTGCTCAAGGGAAAACGTTGCTACGAGGTGGCTCTGAACAATCGGACATCTTGGGGAGTGAGACAAGGGCACACCTAGCATAAACCCAATCACCTGGATGTGCTCGCATTGACGGTTCATTCCCATGACAAGCAAAATGAAAGATACACTATTTTGCCACCTCTCACTAACGGTTTTTGAAGAAAGAAGAGCTAATTGGTTTGATTTGATGTTAAAATGATTGCTTCAACTCTTCTTTTATAGGTGATTTGGATGAATAGGTGTGTCTCTTACCTTAAGGCTGACTTGTTATGGAACAAAATTTAAATGAAAACCTTACCTAAGCCTACTCATCCTTAGATAAATTTCAAATCTATTTTGTGTGCTCAAATCTTGTATTAATTGGTTCTTGAAATGATGAAATTCGCTCCATAAGCATGATTTTATGAAATAATAAATTCACTCCAATCTATTCATGCACGAAGGAAGTTCAAAGAAAATGCACTCAATCAAAATACACAATATCAACATTATTGGTGTCGGTACTTGGGTATACACAATATGAGCAATAGATAGTTTAAAAGTATAAGCCATATGAGTTACAAGTAATGAATAAATTGGATCACATTTCAAGACATATACACAATGAACAAGTTTGATCACAGTTCAATAGCAAATAACTAAGCTTCAAGAATATCAAGTTTCATATATATCAATGAACAAATTGGATTGAATATCAAGTTTCATATATATCAAAATGAACAATAATCGTTTACATATCCAAAAATGGCATGGATGCCAAACCAATAATAGTTACTATTGCATGTGATATTGGAATGGTGATGGCTTCCTTCTTTTTCGGTTATGGTTGCTTGTGAGGCCTGCGCTTTGCATGTAGCAAAAGGAGTGACAATCTCCTTTGTCAATAGTCAAGAGAGAGGTTGTCCTTCTTATCCGCATTGAAATTGAAGACTCTACTTCAGGTGCATGGTGAATGAAGCGTTGTTGAAAACTACAAAGGGCTAGGGCATTGTGGCAGTGTTTAGGTTTATTTTAGCAGATCTGAGAACTAGAAGTAGGGTTGGTTTATGAATTGCATAGGTAAGATCGGATAGCTGGGAGTGTTACAGTTGGATTCATTGGGTTTTATCCCAATGTCGGGGTCACTTGATGGACTTTCACATGCATATTGTTGAACTAGTCATTATCAAAAGTGTTGGATCTGTTTGGATCCATTTCTACTATGGTTGTATTGTCTGCAAGGATGGTGCATTTACTCTTTAAGCGAGGTTTTCAAAACTTAGGGTTCGACGCTATGGTTTCCATTCAAAGAGGGCAGAGGCTGGTGAATTAAGCATAGTAGAAAATTGCAAAATGAGATAGAGGTGACCACTTTGACTCTTTCGTAGTGGCACTGTAGTAGGATTGTTGGTGGTAGGGATCGGATCATTCGATATAAGATGACGAACCCTAAATGCAGCGGTGGTCATGGATTGTTTAAGCAATGGAAACTAGGTAGCCAATACAGATCACAAGGACACATAGAGGATGGTAGACCGTGATGGCATCCAGGGATATTTGAAGAAACCCCTAGGAATGGCAGATAGGTAGATGTAATGGGCAGATGTGTCATTTGACGACCATGATTTGGCTCAGTTACAAACTTCTAATCATTCTCCTCAATGGGTTGTCAAGGATGGTCGCTAGCATGACTTGGCTTATGACAAATTCTTGTCGGCTTCGTCATATTTTCACAAATTTACAAGTAATTTTGTTCCAAAACCTTCGCATTCTTATTATAAATCTTTTGTTCCCAAGGCATTAATATTTTAGGGCATTCTAGGTCCTCCTCCTGTTGATCACCCAAAGACTCCTTTTAAGCATTTTCATTCTTTTTTTGGTTCTAAAAAACCTAGGAAGCATAGATATGTTTCGCCTCAACCGCCATTCGACATTTGTGATGGCTCCCCGCGTTCTGATGGTTTTTCCCCATTAGCTTCTTCTGGATGTCCCTCCCATGATTGTAATCCTTCCCTCCCATCTTATGTCACATGGCCAAATAACACTTTGGTTTCTAACCCTCACTTCCTTTCTTTCGTGAATGACATTCATGTTGCTAAACGAGCTCCCTTCCATCCAAATCCACTTCCCCATAACTCTCCCTTCGCATTTTCCAATTCGATAAGGGGTAATCCGCATTCTTTTGTGCAGTATAAGGTTATATTCCCCGATTACATGATTTGGGACTCTATGAAGTTATTGTGTTCTACTGCCCTCATTGGTAAGCTTCTTTCTCCAGTTTCTTTTGGTAAATTGTTAACATGGGCAAAGTCTAATTGGGATGGTATGAAGGATTTATTTCTCTTTGATAAAGATTCTCTATATTTCACTGTGATTTTTTGATTCTGAAAAGTATAGGGATTATGTGCATAGATTTAAAGGGTGGTTTTGTTTTGGAATAGGAATTTTTACCTATGCTTGGCCTCCTCATTTTGATATTCAATCGATGAAGCCACAGTTTATGCCCTTCTGGGTAACTTTCCTAGGTCTTCCTTCGGAGTATCTGATGTGTATATGGTTGAAATCCTGGCAAACAAATTGGGCATCTTTATTAAGAATGATTTAGTTCCTTTCGAACGGCCTTATCTTCCGGTTAGGATTTGTTTGTTATTAAATTTGTCTAAACCCATTCCCTGTGAGATTACTATTTTCTCCAAATATGGTGTGTGGATTCAACCTGTGGTAATTCAAGATTCGATCGCTATTCATTCTTGTGCTCTGTTACTTGGCCATTTCACCTCTAAATGTTGTGGTGATTCTGATGCACCTTTACAAGTTTGTTCATATTTTTCATTTGATTTTCGCCAATGTTCCTTTTTTTAGAGTAAGGATCGTCAGTCTTTGAAGGATCATAATGTTAAGGATTATGCTCCTTTACCTCTTTCTATTACATCTCTCATTCATTTTTCTGGATATACAGTATGTGATGTGCCTCTGATGGATTTTACTTTTCTCTTCTCTCTGGCCATGTTCTTCTTTGTTCTGTCCACCATTCGTCGGTTTTGTTTTGTTTCTTCAAACTCAGTTAAGTTTCTTCCTAGTCCTGTCAAGGATTATTGGTCTTCTGAATTTTGTTTTGAACCTTTTCTGTTCTCTTCTATGAGTTTTTTTCAAATTTCTTGTCCTTCAGTTCTGTTTCCAAAATTGTTGTTACCTTCTAATGGTTGCACAAATCATTGCTCTGTTAATTCTTCTCCTCGTTCTTCTTTTGTGGGTCTGGCGGATGATACCAAAATTGTTCATAGTTTTATTTTTGATAGTGATTCTTTTTTGCCCATTCCAAGGTCTCCTTCTTCTCTTTCCATTTCTGAAGAGAAGATTCATCTTATTGCTTCAGATATTTTATTTTCAGTTTCTTCTGATCTATTTGATGGGATTGTTGCAAAGGAATTTCCTGAATTTTCTTTTTCTTCTGCATCTGCCTCTTTGGGGCCTTTCCATGATGGTTGTCATGTTTCCTCTTCTCAGCCAAATTCAATTGAAGGTATGGATGCAGATCTTATTCATAGTCCATCTTAAACTATTTATAATGTGTATGGATTTGATTTCTCTTAGAAGTTAGCCTTGGAGCAATCTCCTTCTGTTTCCCCCCTATTATTAAAACTCCTAAGAAGAGGGGTCGGAAACCAAAATTGGCTAAAATCGAGGAGGAGATTGTGACTGATATTCAATCCACTATTGTACAAAAATTTTCTTCCCAAGTCAAAACATGGAGGGCATGTTACTCTCCTTGTGATAAATGAGGATTTTATCTTGGAATGTCAGGGGCTTAAATTCCCCTGACAAAAGGGGAAGGATCAAGAAATTTCTTAATTCTTCAAAAGTGGATATCATCTTATTGCAAGAGTCTAAACTTTCTCAAGATTCTTTTGATAACATAATTTCCAAATGTTCCCTTTGGAAATTTGTTCATGTTCCTTCTTTGGGTGCTTCTAGTGGCCTTATAACTTTATGGAATCCTAAATCAGTCAAAGTTGAGATGTTATCTTTTGCTTCTCATTGGTAGTTGTTAAAGGTTGACTAGTTTGAAGTCTCTTTTGTTCTGTTTAATATTTATGGTCTGACTTCTCCTTCGGATAAAATCGACTTATGGGATTCCTTATCTAAATTTTTTTTACGATATGATGATTTTTTTATTGTGCTTGGGGGTGATTTTAATGCTCTCCTTTCCTTGGATGAAAAAAGAGGGGGTAATCCGACAGCTCAGAAGGTTATTGATGACTTTTCTTCCTTTGTACAAGACAGTGCGTTATTCGATATTTTCCCTTCTAATGGTTATTTCACTTGGACTAATAGGAGATCTAAATGCTAGATTGCCTCTTGCCTTGACAGATTTCTTATTTTCCTAAACCTACGTTTGAGCAAATTTTCCTTTTCTTCTGAGATTCTGACCATTTCCCAATTTTGCTCAATTTTGATAAAATGGATCATGTTCCCTCTATTAGACCTTCTTTTAAGTTTGAGAAAATGTGGTTCATTCATCCTCATTTTCTTTCTTTATTAAAGCAATGGTGGATAAGTGCTCTATTTTGCAAAGGTACTAAGATGTTTCAATTTTATTCCAAACTGAAATTTGTGAAATCTCAAATTATGGCTTGGAATAAATTGGTCTTTAAGAATATTTTTCATGAAAAAGAGGTAGTTGCCAATGATTTGAAGGTTGTTAATGAGGAGATTATTAGACATGGCACTAATTCCTCCACTAATGATGCTCAAAAGAAATTGAAGGCTTAATGGGAGATCCTTTGCTCCCGGGTTGAAATCTATTGGTAGCAAAAGTCTCATGAGGTTTGGCTTAAAGAAGGTGAGAGGAATACTGTCTTCTTTCAAGTTGTAGCCAAGCTTAAACAAGCTGCTTCTACAATTTTTAGTATTAAGGATTCTAAGTCTGGTTATGTCCTTAATTCTAATAAGCAGATTAGAGAGGAGGGGGTGTCTTTTTTAAAGGAATTGTTATCTCCTTGTTTTTCTTCTTCCTCTATGGATCATCATGTGGATTTGATTTTAGATTCTATCCCCTCCCTTGTTTCTCATGAGGATAATGACTTTCTTATGAGGCCTTTTTCTTTAGATGAGCATCATTCTGTTGTTTTTTCCATGGCCCCTGACAAAGCTTCGGGTCCTGATGGTTTACTATCTTGTTCTTTTAGAAATGTTGGGATTTTATTGGTTTCGACCTATTAATGGCTTTGGAAGAGTCTAGGAGGGGTGGTTATATCCTTAAAAAATTTAACATCACTTATATTGCCCTTATCGCAAAATCTAAGAATCCCCAAACTTTTGCTGAATTTAGACCCATTTCTTTGTGCAACTCTATTTACAAAATCTTCACCAAGGCTATTTATTTAAGACTTAAAATTCTCCTTCCTCATATCATCTCTCCTCAACAAGGAGGTTTTGTTCCAGGTCGATAAACTCATGAGGGAGAAATTGTTGCTCATGAAACTTTACATTCCATAAATTCGTCCAATATCCCAGCTTTTGTGGTCAAACTTGATATGATGAAGGCTTATGATAAAGTTTGTTGGGCTTTTTTGCTCAAAGTTTTGAGAAAATTTGGTTTCTCTGAAAGTTGGTGTAAATGGATCAAGAGTTGTATTTCTACTGCTTCATTTTCTATCATCATTAATGGAGCTCCCTCTGGATATTTTTCTTCAACCCAGGGTGTCAGACAAGGAGATCCTTTATCTCCTTTCTTATTTATCATTATGGCAGAAGCTTTTAGTCGATTGGTTATTAAGAAAAGGGATCTGGGCTTTTGGCAAGGGGTGTTAATTCCTAACTCTGATATTTCAGTCACTCATAACCTTTTTGACGATGATACACTTTTATTTGGGTCTTCTTCTATTCAAGAGGCTACTCATATTAAATTTATTCTGGATACTTATACTGTTGGATCTGACCAGTAGATTAGCCCCCATAAATCCAAGATCTTCATTTTTAATACTCCTTAGTTGGTGGCTGATAGACTTGTGAGTATCTTAGGTTTCCTAGTAGACTCTCTTCCTTCTACCTATTTGGGGATTCCTTTCTTTATGGGATCTGCTAAGTCTTCTTTTTGGAATTCGGTTATTGAGAGACTTAAATCTCGTATTTCTACTTGGAAGGCTAGGTGGTTGTCTCTTCCAGTTAGGATACTTCTCATTAAAACGGTCCTATCTGCCATTCCTAATTACTATATCTCAGTTCTTCAAGCTCCCAGATCAGTCATCTCCCAAATTGAAAAGATTATTTGATCTTTTCTTTGGAAAAATAACATGACAAAAGATAAAAGATTCCATAAATTTCTTTGACCAAGATGTCTCTTTCCAAGAAAGTTGGTGGTGTTGGGATTCAGGACTTATCTAAAAGAAATAGGGCTTTTGGGGGAAAACTAGTTTGGTCTATGTATACTAAGCCCCAATCTTTGTGGTGCCAAATTATGCAGGTTAAGTATTTGGATTCCCAGAATCTTGCTAGGATCTTCACAATTTCTAATCCTCCACAGGGGTCTGCCATTTGGAACTTTATGATCTCATGTAGGGAAGTGGTCTCTAATTTTCTCTCCTAGCAGGTCCATTCAGGGGAGGATATTCTTTTTTGGAAAGACTCCTAGAATGGCTTTCCCCCCCTTTCATAGCATGATTCTCTTGCTTCTGTTTTAGTTGTTCTTTCTCAATCATGGGGAGTTAGATTGGTTGATTATGTAGATAGTGTTGATCTATTTTCTCACAAGGTCTCATGGAACAATCCCTCTACTCTTCCATTGTCCTTGCAAGAAATTCAAAATTTTAAATCTATTTTGCAAGACCGAGTGGCTTTCCTTTCTAACATCAAAGATCAACTTATTTGGTGCCCTTCTAAATTGGGAAACTACTTTGTTAAAGAAGGATATTTTGATGTTCAACAAATGGCCAATCAAAATGCTCCTCATCATGCCTTTTTGTTCTATTGGAATAATTCAGTATTACCTAAAGCTAGTGTTTTTTCCTGGCTCGCGTTGCAAAATAGAATTTTGACTAGTGACCGTTTAGTCAAATTTAATATTGCATCTTCCTTTTCTTGTGTGTTATGTGGTAAAGCTCTTGAAGATGTCAATCATCTTTTTTTTCATTGTGAGTTTGCGAGTAGTTGTTGGTATTTTGTCCTCCAAAAGTTATCTCTTTCATTCCCTTTACCTTTATCTTTATGGGACATGTTTCAGTCTCGACCAGTTTTGTATTCATCTTCTCTATTTGCATGTTTGTGGTTTATAATTCCCTCTTCAATCATATGGGCCATTAAACAAGCGCATTTTTAGATGTGACTCATCAGATTTATCGGTTGTTCTTGGAATTTTGGAAATAAGTATTATTGAGAAAGTTAATGCTCATGTTCAGAAATATTTCAATATGAATTCAAAGTTCTCTTCCTGGGACAATTTTATGATCTCTTCTTGAAAAGTATCATTATTCCTATATCACCCACCTTTTCAAGGATTCGAAAAACACCTGTAGACATAAATTCCATAAAATGGCATCCTCCTAATGCCCCTTTTTGTAAATTGAATTTTGATGGATCCTCCCGTGGAAATCCTGGTGATTCAGGAATAGGGATAGTTTTTCATGATCATTTGGGTTTTTTATTAGCATTAAAAGCTATGCCAATTTCTTCTGGCACAAATAATATGGTTGAGGCTTGTGCTCTTTTAGAAGGTCTTGTTATGGCTAAGGATTTGAATTTCAAATACCTTCACATTGAAGGTGATTCATCTATTGTCATTAATGCTTGTAAGGCAAGAAAAGCTAATAATTGGCATTTCCGGTATATTCTTGAACAAATATGTACTCTTCTTGATACGTTTGAGCACCTCATCATCTCACATGTTTATCATGAAGGTAATGCATTGGCTGATTGCCTCGCTAATATGGGTTGTGACAAAACTATTATTGATTCCCCTCGATTGGGGTATGATTTGATGAGATTCTCAAACCTATTAAGTATAGCTTGTAGAGAGTCAAGTATTTAATCTTTCTTACTATATGATTTCTCGTTTATACGAGTTGATATTCTCTTCTCTTGGTGAAGTATTTCTTTTCATAATTCCATTTGGTTTTGATTTGAGGAACTTTTCTTTACTCGATCATCACTAGGCATTTATTAATGATGAGTTGGTTGTTATTGATGTTGTTTGTGTGTTTGGTACTCTCTTCTGGTGCGAAATATGGAGATATTTATTTTCACATTGGGAATCTGTCCTCCATATACCATTTAAAGTTTGGTGTGGCGTTGTTGTCATGATTATCTTTGTACGTCACTTCTTTTGGTTTTTCAGATTTTTTATGATATATCTCCTCTTTCTTTTCATTTACGGCATAAAAATTTTGGGCTTCATTTCTCTCTAGCATTTCCGCATTCACCTCTTCTCCTTTGGCATTTGTCTATAATGGTAGACCACAGATCTCATGTTGTTGGTGTTAGTCATATTTTGGACCCTTGTGTTTCTTGTAAATTCTCTGCGTTCTGTAGTATATATATATTTTGGTTGCAGGTGTTTTTTGGTGCAGGGGCATGTCAATTTTGGTTGCAAGAGTTCTTTGTTGCAGGGCCTTCAAGATATCCTAGGAACTTATTTTGTAAATAATCTTGCATGCTCCTATTATGTAAAATGAGCTTGAATGCTCCTATTTGTAAATGAGCTTGCACGCTCCTTTGTTTATCTCTATTTTGTAACTAGCTCTGGCTAGAGGATTGTTCACTACTTCTCTTCTATAGTCATGTTGATGAGCAATGACCAGAGTTTTTCTTGCTAGTTATTTTCTTTGGGAGCTTAGTTTGAACCAATTTTTAAATATATTGTAAAAATTATATATTATTAATAAAATATATCAAGTGGCATTGCCACCTTGCCGAAAAAAAAAATGATAGTTACAAAAATGTGGCATGTGTCATGTCTGTCAAAGTTGATATATACATATACAAATGTCGAATATATAAAAAAAATTGGTCCTTCAATGACCACAACTATAACTATATGTCTCTATTGGTATCTATGACTGTGGTGGATAATCAAAATTGAGCCTCTTCGAAGCAGTACATGGCTCTGCACGTGGCTACACAAGGACAATTCAAATGTCCAATCAGATATATTTTCTCAATATAACATCAAAATAACTAAATACTGAACTCTAAATTGTTTGAAGTTGAAATTTTGATTACCTCATCTCTGTCTTCTGCAATTGGGTGAGGTTGAGGATCCATGGGATGTCCTGAAGTGGGGTGAAACTGGTAAAACAACATTAATACATGTAAATAACATATATGTCAAATAACACATAATAACTAAAAATGAATAGACAAAAAAACTAAAGCATACTGGAGCCTCAGATGGATGTGTTGTCGTCGTAGGAGGAAAAGTCACAGATGAATCAGTTATGACCATTTCCTGTATCCATGGTAAGTGATCCTAAAGGAGTTAACTATAGGGTTTCAACTTTGTTGTGCAATTAGTGAAAGGAGTTGATCTAAGATAAACATACCTTTTCCCTTGGCCGTGTTGGATCCCATAATATATGTGTAGGACTTCTACTGAAATGGAATGGTAGAATAACATTAGGAAGTTTAGAAGGGGCTTGTAATAGGTTAAAGACAATTATACAAGTAAATAACCCAAAGTTGTTGAAAAACTAGATAAAAAAAATACATTTGTAGAACAAATGCACACCGAAGCCTCGTATAGTTCTCATATAACCTTAGGAGGCCTAGTTGAATCTGATGCTACTATTACCATTTCCTGTATGAAAAATGATAACATATGATATAGACATAAAAGGATTTAGTTATTTAGAACAAGCAACAATACAATCCAAAGTGAATATGAAGATATCACCTCTTCCCTCTGTTGAACCTCATCGACATCAGGTGGATTCATTAATTCCGTTAACCCCATATGTTTCTGTATATAAAACAAATAAATTAAGTGCATTTATCAATATCTGCATATACATGTTCAATCATATTACATTTCAACAAATAAATTTAAATTCTACTAAATTACCTTATGTCATTTGGGTGTCCGAGAGGATATATTTTTCTGCCTCGAAGTGCCTGAGGATGGATTTCTCACACAAGATGTCCTTGAGGTGGGTGGAGTAAACTAATAGAAAAAAATTAATATAAGGAAAAAGAGCATGTATTTAATATATCACTTAAGTCAAAAATATATAAAACTAAATGGTACCACATAGCTATCTTGGCCAAAGTCAATGGCCGAAAGAATGATATCATCAAGTTGGGACATCTCAACCACTGATAAGCCCTATTAAACACCAAATAATGATACATATAATTAACAAAAGATATTTTGAAACCAATGTATTATTATATTTTTAACAAATTTACAAATCTTTACCTCTAGTGGCAATACTACTCGTGACCATGGAGTCGACTGAAAAGTATGTGGTGTACTCCCACCACCTGTTGCACCCCACAATGCATTTTATTTATATATCACTTTAAATTTTTCTAAAAATAAAAATTCATTTCTTTTTATAAGATTTAGTCACTTAATTGATAACATGTCATAAATAGAATTAAACGCACCTATGTCTGATAGAGAGGGTACAACATATTGATCAATTCATTAGTGAGGGCCACATCCTCTATAGTGGAAGCATGGCATCTACTCCCACAAAATGTACACGAATGAGTTGTCGAACCATCCTCGTTCGTGTTAGTGTCTACGCCAGAACATACACCCTGGCAGGTGGGGTACATATCCTGAATGGGTTGGCCAGTGCCAAACGATACATGAGGTGATGCTAATGAAGGAGATGACGCTGATGAAGGAGGTGCTACTGATGAAGGAGGTGTCATTGATGAAGGATGTGTCACAAGTGTTGGTATATCCTTTTCTCCGACCAACTGTGTGCTATGCTAAACAATGACATCAGTCAATGATGCAGTTGGTTGAAGAGTCTGTAATTCCATAGAATACTTCAGGGATATAGGGGCAGTGACATGAACCATGGGTATAGGAGCTTTACGCCTCCTATGCTATGGCTCTACCACCCTATGGGCCCCAGGTCTATCTTGCGCAAAGCCTCTCCCTCTACCCTAAAATTGTTGGATGTCAAAGTAATTCGACTTCTCGTTGAGGATAAACTCACAATACAACTTTCTCAAAAAATATAGAGGCACCTCCCAATTATTACAAGGTAGTTGGTCAAAGACCATATACCACCTATCCCAAAAATATTCTTTCAATCTAGCATGAACACACCAATGTATAGGAAACCAAGCCGTATTTAGTTCTAGGTTGTTACTGGTAATGAGATCGATGAAAAGAGCACATATTTCAGCTTTACCTATGGCCTTTTTTTTTCAGTTCATCATATGACAACCCATCTACATAAAATGTTTGACATCTATCCCTCCATGAACCCCATTTCATAAACTCCCTAGATACTTAATTTGCACTATTAGCCATTGTTTCTAGTGTTCTGGTAAGGGTTGAGTGGTGCTCAAGCCTAGATGACCTCAACCTATTCACCAATATAGAAATTTGGGCACTATTTTGTGTAAGGTGATTGATGAGATCCTCTTATGTGGCATCTACATGATCAAATGAAGGACATGGAGGGTTTCGGGATGGAGGTGGATGTTGAGGAGAAACATTTTGAGGATTTTGAGGATTTTCTTGTTGCTCATGTGCAATGTTTACAGGGTTTGCTTGTGTTGCTTGTGCAAGAGGAGGTCTTTGTTGTCTATTTCATTTTTCAGGATTGCTTGAAGAATCTGACATCAAATTAATAAAAACAAAACTTAAATCAATTAAAAAATTCTACTTCAATTAAAATGCAAACAAAAATAATCAAACCAATCAAATCTTACTTGTTCGACAAGGTGCCATTGTTGAAAATTACTCCCAATGTTGGAAAAATCCAAAATAATTGCAAACCCGTGCAGGTTCTATGGTTTTTTGGCTTTCCCTTGCTATTGTTCCATGGGTTTTGGCATTGAAAATGGCCAAAACCCATAGCCTACACACAAAAACAAATGTTCCTCAAAACGCGTAGGGTTTTGAGGAACTTTTGGTTTTTTAAATTGTCTTTGGCTAGGTTTGATGTTACCAAGCCTAGCACATTTTTGAATTTTTAGAACCCACACAGGTTATGAAAAATTTGGTTCTTTTTTGGCATGTGACCCCTTTTCTATTCACCATCTTGGTGCACTTACCCGATAGCTCAAGCCAAAATGACACAAGAGGCAGATGGTTACTAATATAACCATATTTTTCTATGGCAACTAATTTGTCAGAAAAGAACCAAATTTGGAGCAATGACAGAAGGAGTTAAGCCAATGTCCTACATCATCAGAAAATTTAAATTTCAAAAAGATGGCACATTGATTCACACAGTTAAGGCACATTTACTGTTGCATGAAAGACGCTTTCTGAGAAGCGTATTCAGGAGAATGTTGCATTCAGAATTACAAACTTTGAGATGATATTGAGGCAGGTTGAAGGCACATTGGATAGCGGTGAGTAAGTGCTTTGAGCGATTCCCCTATTATTGTTTCGAATAGTCTATTAAATTGCTTGTGAAATGGAAAACCCTAGTGGTGCTGCAAAGAGACGGAGAGGGGAAACAAGCAAGGGTAAGGGAAAGAAACAAAAAATAAGTGAGACAAGTCCTAAAACTAAGGATGAAGATAGAAAACTAAATCAAGACTTGCTAGATCAACTACCAAGTTCCACCCCAAAGCCTAAGAGATCTGCAAAGTGGAAATTAGAGGATAATTATACTGATGTGGGAGACGTGTACACAACCATCAGGGGATATGAATTGTTTTTGTTTTACTATCTGTAAAGCGGAAAAATCGAACCCTAGTCGTTCTCCCCTCCCCAACTCCAAGGAGAGAGAAGGGAGAGTCACTAGGGTTGATGGTTTTCACTTAGGAGAGACTTTACATTCAAAAGAGGGGTTGAAACCCACAAGATCCAATCCTGCGCAATGCAAGATTGGATTCTATATGAGTTTCAAGGGTTGTGATAGCAAGGATACCCTCTTTTGTAAAGAATGTGGATAGAATGATTAAGCTAGGAATGCATAGAAAGTGAGAAAGATTCGCTTATAAACTGAGTTAGGGATATGATATGAAGCTGCGGACCTGGAATTAGTAGTAAAATGTCGGGACGGTGTTGTTCTACAAATTTGAGCGAAAGTTGACGGGACGATGGCGCCCGGCGTGCACACGGTCCTTCGAAAAATCCGCAAAACGAAGGGGGATCTGTTCGTCTCTGCACAAGGATTCCAGATCTTCAATTTCAGCCGCATACCTGCAACCTACACACAAAAAAGTGAAGACGATTGGGGGGTTAGGGATGAGGGGTTTGCCTTTAGGTCAAACCCCGGTTTTGGAATTAACCAAGAAATGAGAATGTTGTAAATGTAATGTAAAACAAGTACTAATACCTTGTTGTAAGGATGTTTGTATCCTTATATGCGAAGGTATAGATGTTGTTGTATGTTGTATGTTGTATGTGATATGTGATCTCCTCTTCAATGGTTGAATCCTTGTCTTGAATGCAACACTTAGCCTTGAATGGAGACTTAGAATTATCAATTGCTTGAAGGAATGCTTGAATGCTTGAATGCTTGAATGTTGTTTCCACGTCTTGTACATATCTATCCTCCTTTTTTCATCTACCCCAAAATGGGAGATGAAATGTAGTTTATATACTTGTCAATTAGGGCTGATAGACTGATTTTTCCGACCTTGGGCCGACCAGGAAAGAGTATTTTCCAATTTGCAAACATAAAGACCCAAAGCCCCATAGGAGACCGAGCCCAAAATAGGGCCAGGGACCAGGGCGCTGGGCGCCATGGTCCTGGGGGACCAGGGCGCTGGGCATCCTGGTCCTGAAGGACCAGGGCGCTGGGCGCTCTGGTCCCACCTCCTGGGACAGTAGGGTGCAAGGAGGGATCAGGCCAGGGTGCTGGAAAATGCAGTTTTTGATGTCATGAGCAAGTTTTGGGGTCTCCATTCAGGTTCAGTATTGCGTCGCCATCGTGAAGATCCAAATGCGGTCGAAATTGCAAGTGTCGCAATTTTAGGATGCTACATTTAGCCCCCACTTTAGCGGGAGTATAAGCGTATGCTCATACTTCCGGTAAAGTACAAGGAAACAACATTGAAAAACTTTCACCATGTCAAGGAGGCAAGATACACCAAGCCCCCAGTGGACTAAGGATCTTACGACTTTGATTGACAAAGTAAAAGGGAAGATCACGAGGGAGAACCATGACTATCAGTAGTAAGGTTCCCTCACTATGAGTCATGCAAGAAAGATATCAAAAATTTTCAAGGCAAAGCTAAATTTGTCAAGAAATTTTCAAGTATCTTGAAAAGATATGGACGGGATGTATGCCCCTCTACATTAAAGCGATCGCACACGCCTCATCGGGGGTGATTGCTTTAAGGTAGTGATACATATAAGAAATGAGAAGGGAAAGGAGTACGTTATCACAAGGATTTAGCCCCCAAGTGTGAGATAAGCCCAAGGATAATAGACACAAAACACAAAGCACAAGGTGACTTCGCTTTCCTCGGGGTCAGTATGCTGTATGATAATTCATGTATATCATATGTATGTATGCATAATTGTTCTTCATTCCCCAATCAAGGAAAGTCACCTAGAAGAAGGGAACACATGTGTCTTTTGAGTCAACATGAGAGAGACCAAAAGAGGTCGCAATGCTTTGCATCATCCTCAAGTAGACAACACTAAGGACAACAAATAGAAGAATGAGAGTAACATATAGAAGAAGTAACAAAAGAGAGGAGGAGAGAATCTGCTATGCTAATGAAACTAGTCTAGCACGTCATCTACCCCCCGATCTTGCTGATCAATGTTTCGGGAAGGTAGGGAACACGCTAGAGGAGGAACATCCAACACAGCAGATGGAGCTATCACAAGATCCAAACAAGGGCTATATTCATGTTCCAAGCCACGTTGTTCTTGTCTAGGAGCTAGGATAAGTGCTTTAGAAAATTCGTTAGATAAATGGTTATCAATATCAACAAGTTCATATTCACTATCAGAAGCAAGAGAAGTAGCATTTCCATCATGAATGACATTTTCATCTATATCATCATCAAGATTTATAAAAATAGGATCTTTAACTCGCACAGGATCAAGACCATCATGCATCTTATGTTTAGGAGATTTCAGCTCAATCGTCGGCTGAGGAGAAAATGGAATAATATTAGTTGAAGGTGTTTTTGGGGATTGTAAAGTTTGAGAAGCAGCTGCCTGAGCTCTAAGATGACGCTTTCGTCGGCATTCACATGCAGAACGATTTCGTCTAGTCTTAGTAGGAAGTTGAGAAGATCGAGGAGGAGGAATGTTCTCATCCTTATCACTTGGGTGTTTAGGTTGTGGTCTCTTAGGCTGAACAATAGGAGAACAGGAAGGTCTCTTCTCTCCATAAGAGGAAGGAGGAGGAGCTGCTCCATATAAGGGAGGAATATTCGGTTTAGGAAGGAGACTAAGTCCATCATGACGAGGAGGTATAGGTCTACCTTTAGAAGGTTTATTAGACATAGACATAGTCACATCCATAGGGATGGGTTGGGAATCTTCTTGAGGAAAGACATTACTTTTATCTTTCAAAGGAAGAACTTCCTTCTCAAGAATGATAGGAATGTCAAGTTTGGGTGTTCTAGGTTCGCTTAGAGATAGGATCATGTCTTTTTTCCACTTTTGATAAGATTTGAAAAGATGATCACTTCGCGGAGGAAGAGATTGGAATTGTTTAGGCCAAAAATAATCAATAGGAACGCTAGAAGTTCTTTCAGCTGGTTTAAAGAGACTATGATTGACAGTAACAACTTCACCATTATGAGGAAATTTCAAACACTTGTGAATAGGAGAAGCAACAGCTTTCATGGAAGATAGCCAAGGATAGCCTAGCTTCACACGAAATTGTTCGGATGATGGAATAATAGCAAAGTCCACATCAAGGGTTTTGTTATGGACCTCAATAGGTAATGTAATAGAACCAATTGCAGGAGAAGAAAATGCATCAAATAATTTCACAACCACATCTGTTTTGTCATAGATCACTTGATTCAATTGCAAAGTAAAAAGAAATTCTTCAGTAATAACATTAACCATGCACGAAGGATCAATAAGCACTCCACGGCAAGGTGTGTTCTTGACTTTTGCAACTATGTATAAAGGACCATCAGGTGCCCTGATAGTTTCACTAGAATCAAAGGTGATGGAAAGTTCTTTAGGGATTTTCTGCTGCTCCACAAAGTTAATCACATTCGGAGTCATGGACACAAGATCATCAGGTGAGACAGAGGAATCCGTAGTATCAATTGCATTAGAGGTATGAGAAGGCAATGGATCAGTGAAAATCTGAAGATTTTTGTTAAGAGGAGCTACAGATGTATTGCCTTTATCATTCACTCCAGAAACAGAAATAGTATTATTATCAATCAAATCTTGAATTTTACCCTTTAAAGCAAAACATTTTTCAGTATCATGCCCAGGTTGACGATGAAATTGACAAAAAGATTTGTTATCAAAATAGGGTGAATTAATCTTTGTAGAATCTATTTGCCTTATAGGAGGAAGAGTAAGCACATTTTGTTCCAATAACTTATTCATAATACTATGCAATGATTCATTCAAAGGAGTAAACTTTCTTTCTTTCTTGAAAAACTTAGAAATAGGAGGCACACCTGATGCTGCATTCACATTGTTGTTGATGATGTTTTCATTGAATTTAATGGACTCTCTGTTCGGTTTAAACTTCCCAAATGGTTGTTGACTACTATCACCCTTATCACTCGGAGCCATAGGATGTGATTGTTCCATTTGACTCACAGTCAGTTGATAATTGTGAAGAGTTGCACACAACTGTTGGAAAGAAGTAAACTCAGAAAACAGAAGTTTATCTCGAATATCTTTTTGTAAATTAGAAATAAAGATTCTTTGAATATCATTGTCAGGCACTGGAAAAGAAATTTGAGCATACAAATGCTTATATCTACCAATGAAATCAGTCACTTTTTCTTTAACACCTTGTTTACAATGCATTAAATCGATCAAAGTAACTTTAGGACTTATATTGTTTTGAAATTGTTGAATGAAAGCATTTGCAAGTTGTTCGAAAGAAGAAATAGAATAGGAAGGCAACAAGCAATACCATTGTAGGGCTTTGTCTCTTAATGTTCTAGTAAATAGTTTTGCAAGCAACCTTTGGTCATAAGCAAAATCAGTACATATTGTTTGAAAGGTCTTAACATGTGTTAGAGGATCACCCTTACCATTATAAAGCTCCAAATGTGGAATTTCAACATGTTTAGGGGGAATAGCTCGAACAATGTCAAGAGAAAGTGGGCTCGCAACATCAAATGTGGGCACACTAAACTTAGATTGATTCATAGAGGCAATTTGTTGCTGTAAAGAAGAGACAGTTTGTACAAGATTGTTAATGGTCGCTTCAGTTGAAGAGTTCATATTAGATGTGTTAGATTGTGATGGAGGTGTTATGTTATTGAAAGAAGGTAGAGAGTAAGGTGGTGGGACACTATGATAGTTAGTCATAGGAGATGATTGGAAAGGAGGAACACCACAAGGAGGAATGGAAGGGTTAAATGAATTGCCCCCTTGCGTCAGGTTCATTTGTGGAGATATAAGAGGAACACTCATTGAAGGAATGAATGAAGAAGTTGGATTGAATGAAGGAAGAGGGTTGATTGAAGAAGAAGGATTGCCCCCATGACTAGTGATCATAGGAGGAATGTCTTGTATTGAAGTAGCCATTATGTTTGATGTGAAAGTAGGTATACTAGCAATAGGAGTTGTCAAAGGAATAGAATGATTAACTTGAGTAGGAGGTTGTGTATAACCTAAGGTTTCGGCACAACTTTTCATAGGCATCACATTCAAATCCATAATGTGTGTAATACCACGCAAAATATTGATTCCATTCTTATCACTTTGAACCATACGTTTTAGACCCTCAATTAATGAAAGAGCTTCACTATCAGGGTATTCTTGAGACATCCATTGTCGAAAATCATCAAATTGGTTATCCAATTTCAAAAGTTGTTCTACATAAACCTCATGGAGAGCTTCTTCATCATTAAGAGGATTAGAGGAATTACCCATGTCCTCGTTAAAAAGGCCATTCAAATTAGGTTCCATCTCCTCAGTAATTACACCTTGGAAAGACTTAATTCTAAGGCTTCGTCTAACGGGAATAGTGTAAGTAGGGCTTATTGTTGTAAAACTCATGCACTAAAGAAAGATAGAAGATTTTGAATTTTAGAGGTAGCAAATTTCAGTAAAATCAGCCAATCTTCTAGATTTAAGCTGTTAAATACAATCAGGACAATCTCTCGAAATTTCGGAAAAAATGTCCGGGACCGTGGCGCTCGGGGTGCACACGGTCCTCGCAACTTTTTCCGAAATTTGCAGGGATGAAAGTTATGATGATTTTAAAGCTAATCTGAAAAAATTGAGTGATTTTACGATCTGTAGATAGGCCAAATTAAAGTTGCAACCTCAAAATTGAACCCTACCCAGATTGTCGAAAAATGCAAAATTTGAATTTTGAAAAAGAGAGGGAAACTGAAATTTTGAATTTTATGATTTTAGAGGGAATGTTAAGAGCAATGCAAGTTTTGAATTTTAAAAGTTGACTCAATTTCACGCAAAATTCAATTTTGAAAGTGGAAATCAAAGTTGTTGTAATTAAGCACTTAATTTCAAAAGTCACAAATTGCAAGAATTTGAATAAAGCACTGAAATTTCGAATGAATGCCAACACACTTTTCAGATTTAGGACTGTAAGAAACACAATTTTGACACGAATTTCAATTTCAACAATTTTTGAATGATTAGAAGCCTCAATCCAAGCAATCGCTAAACCAACTTTGACTTTAATTTTGAAAGTGTTAAAATTGATAAAATCAGCCAAAATTCTGGATTTTAGCAGAAAAATACAGTAAGATCTAGCTCCCGAAATTTCGGAAAAAATGTCGAGGACGATGGCGCTCGGAGTGTACACGGTCCTCGCAACTTTTTTCCAAATTTTCAAGGATGAAAGATATTATGATTTTATTGCGGAATCCAAAGTTACAGCTGATTTGAAGTTGTTTTGATCAGTGAAATTGTCGGACAAATGTTGAATCAAGAGGGTTTCAAAAATTAGGGTTTTGACACTTAACCACTTAATTTTCAAAATTAAAGCACAAATATGAATTGATAATTTGCAATAGAAGGGTAGATCTAAAACAAGCATTAACATTTAGACATTTCGCAAGTTCAATTACTAAAAAGAAAATTTAGGGTTTTCACACAATTAACCTCTAAAATTTTGCAAAAGATCAAACATGGAAATGTAATTAAGGAAGCAAATTTTCAGATCTAACCATGAATAATCAGAAAGGATGTTCACGTAGGGTTCACCAAAATGTAAAGCGGAAAAATCGAACCCTAGTCGTTCTCCCCTCCCCAACTCCAAGGAGAGAGAAGGGAGAGTCACTAGGGTTGATGGTTTTCACTTAGGAGAGACTTTACATTCAAAAGAGGGGTTGAAACCCACAAGATCCAATCCCGCGCAATGCAAGATTGGATTCTATATGAGTTTCAAGGGTTGTGATAGCAAGGATACCCTCTTTTGTAAAGAATGTGGATAGAATGATTAAGCTAGGAATGCATAGAAAGTGAGAAAGATTCACTTATAAACTGAGTTAGGGATATGATATGAAGCTGCGGACCTGGAATTAGTAGTAAAATGTCGAGATGGTGTTGTTCTGCAAATTTGAGCGAACGTTGACGAGACGATGGCGCCCGGCGTGCACACGGTCCTTCGAAAAATCCGCGAAACGAAGGGGGATCTGTTCGTCTCTGCACAAGGATTCCAGATCTTCAATTTCAGCCGCGTACCTACAACCTACACACAGAAAAGCGAAGACGATTGGGGGGTTAGGGATGAGGGGTTTGCCTTTAGGTCAAACCTCAGTTTTGGAATTAACCAAGAAATGAGAATGTTGTAAATGTAATGTAAAACAAGTACTAATACCTTGTTGTAAGGATGTTTGTATCCTTATATGCGAAGGTATAGATGTTGTTGTATGTTGTATGTTGTATGTGATATGTGATCTCCTCTTCAATGGTTGAATCCTTGTCTTGAATGCAACACTTAGCCTTGAATGGAGACTTAGAATTATCAATTGCTTGAAGGAATGCTTGAATGCTTGAATGTTGTTTCCACGTCTTGTACATATCTATCCTCCTTTTTTCATCTACCCCAAAATGGGAGAGGAAATGTAGTTTATATACTTGTCAATTAGGGCTGATAGACTGATTTTTCCGACCTTGGGCCAACCAGGAAAGAGTATTTTCCAATTTGCAAACATAAAGACCCGAAGCCCCATAGGAGACCGGGCCCAAAATAGGGCCAGGGACCAGGGCGCTGGGCGCCATGGTCCTGGGGGCCCAGGGCGCCCTGGTCCTGAAGGACCAGGGCGCTGGGCGCTCTGGTCCCACCTCCCAGGACAGCAGGGTGCAAGGAGGGATCAGGCCAGGGTGTTGGAAAATGCAGTTTTTGATGTCATGAGCAAGTTTCGGGGTCTCCATTCAGGTTCAGTGTTGCGTCGCCATCGTGAAGACCCAAATGCGGTTGAAATTGCAAGTGTCGCAATTTTAGGACGCTACACTATCATAGACAAGAGAAACTAGAACCCATCTATAATCCATGGCAGTTAGGTCTGGGAAAACTTGTAGTCTCAAATGTCTTTGTTAATATTGATCTCCTAGAATTGTTAGCACTAAATTTTAATCCAAACAAAAAAGAAATATGTGACCGAGATGGAAATCCTTGTTTCTTCGTGTCACGAGAAGCAGTTTCTGAGGTTTTTGATTTGCCTAGAGTTTATGATTGTCCCATCATTCTTGAAAATTTACTGGAGGAATACAAAAGATTGGATACCACTTATGCTAGGTGGAGATTACCATTTCATTTGTTTAATCTTGAGGTCCCTTTGGAAATAGAGGAAAGTCTATCATTTCATGTAAATCTATTCAAGGACTACTTCAAATACACATATTATTTAGTATGAAAAGTATTGGGGCTAAATACTCCAGATTTCATGAGAATTAAATCTGTGATCATTGTAGAAGTCATTCAATCGCAGAAAGCCAAAGAATTTGACTATGCAACATTCATGACAGAACAACTTGTCCTTGGACTCACAGCCATCCAGAGGGACTACAAAAATTCACTTTTCGCACTATTCCCTACTTATGCATATGGTGCTATTCTATGGGAATGAGATGGGTCTATGGCCCGAAGAGATGAAGATAAGAAGACATGATGATAACAACCATTGTCTACCAGTCCAATTATGGACTTCAATATGGGATTGCAGATTTTTTAGATCTAATTAAATTCATTTTGAAGAATATTTTGTTAAAACACTTTATAGGTTTTATAGTTATCCTTACCACTCTGCACTTTCAGAAGATGTAAAGAGATTATTGAAGCCTGTAGACTTTGGGGGACCAGAAATATCAAACACAATTGGGGAGATTGGTATTGCTTCTCTGATGTAACCATGATAAGGGTTTATGGCTTCAAAGATGCCCCACTATTTTTTCCTAAAACAATTCCCAACAGGATAGCTTATCTGGAGATCATAAGGCAAATGGGGGAATCAAGTTCTATGCATCTGGCTTCACATGATAAGAAATCATTTCTGCCTGGGACTCTATGCATAGGAGAATTTGTTGTAAATGGAAGAGAAGGGCAAGATCTCACATGAAACAAATTGTTCCATTATAACATGAAATTGGGAGCACCAAGAAAAGGCTTTGACCCAGAGGGGTATATTCATTCTGTGAGAAAAAGGTAGAAACTAGGTGTCTATGAACACATCATGTATCTAAGAGATGACTTGATAAGAAATCTAGCTGAAAAGGATGTTAAAGTGGCTATAGATGATCAAAATAGAGATGTTGAACAAAAGGATAAGGAGAAGAAGACTGTAAACATATCATCTTTAGAGGATAAGGAATCATCAGAGGAGGATGAGCTCTCATTAGAACAATTCTCTAAAATACTGATTGAGGAACACATGTTGCCTGTAAGAGATCCTAATGAAGGAGCCTTGGTGGAAGATGATCCAAGGCAATTGCCATGTGACACACTGATATCTGATGATTATTTCATAGCATCTTCTGAGTTCATGTCATTTTTATATAGGATAAAAGGGAAAGCTACACTAGTATAGATGAAAAATGTGTGATGATTTATCCCTTCAAAGCAGGTGAGCGATCCAAGGCAGATCAGATTAGATTGGATACAGATTTTATCGAAGGAGGGAAACCCTAACCGTCCTAATTTTGAATTAGCTTTTGGCGGGAAGCCTCAAGTTTAAAGATGTCAACCTGAGACTAATATGAGATGATGCTGCAGAATGAAAGTGAGTGGGAAAAGTCTATTTGAGTGAAAAAATAAGAAAAATCTAAAGTATTTGTGTATCAGTGAGAAGGAACAAGAAAAACAATGTAAAGGACAAACCAGCAGAGTAAGTGAAGAACATAGAGGTGTCAAAACCGACAAAGGCAGAACTTGGAAAAGTGTGGTCAAGTGTGAATTGAATCCAGTAGTCAGAGGGAGAGAAGTTTTAGCAGAGTAAGAATCTGCAGAAAGGCATTGTTGCAGGGTGTGTGGATTTTTCATAGACCAGTAAGATTGAAACCGGTAGTGCATAGTATTGAAGGGTTGCAAAACTTCATTTGCAAAAGGGAATTTATTTGTGTATCTGAATCTTCATATTGTCTTCACTAAGTAGGTGCTTAGTGCATGGGTTCTAGCTCCTTTAGGTTGTAGCCTATAAACTGATCAAGGGTTGGTGCTCCTTTGAGTTGGTACTCATAAATCAGGGGTTGGTGCTCCTTGGGTTGGTGCCCTAAAATTGTAATTAGATCATTTTCATTGTGAGGCTAGATTGGAGCAGAATATCTCTAGCAGCTATTCTCATCAAGTTTTTTCACACATTGGGTTTTCCTCGTATATCTGGTGTTATGTGATGCATTCTTGTGTGTGTTATATTAATTCTATAGAAAATCCTTTCACACACTTAGTTTGCATTGTTTGGTTAACCGATCAGCACTCTGTTTGTTTTATATTGTACCGGTATATCCCTGATTAGGAAATAAGTGTTTGAATCACTTATTCACCCCCCTCTCGGTGATCGATTGTGTCCAACAATTGATATCAGAGCCTAGGTGACCTATTCTGTCAAAGCTTTCTCTAGCTTGGGTAGATCCTGTCAAGTGTACACAATGACAAGAAATGAATCTACCTCCTCAAAAGCTCCTATGTTTAATGGTGTCAACTATACCTTTTGGAGTGGAATAATGGAAACCTATCTATCCTCTCTAGGTTTTGATGTGTGGATGTTGGTTAAGAATGGGTATATAGTCCCAAATGTTCCCCTTACTGATCCAAATACTAAGAAATAATATGAGAACAATGCTAAAGCTAAAATTGCCATTCTTAGTGGGTTATCTGATAATGAGTTTGTTAAGGTTATGAACTTCTCATCTACCAAAGAAACTTGGGATAAGTTGCAGAAAATATTTGAACGTGATGCTAAAGTCAAGGAAGTCAAGTTACAGACATTGAGAGCACAACTTGAGGGTTTGAAGATGAGAGATGAAGAGAAGATTGTTGAATATCTCCAAAGGATTGAAGAAACAACAAACACCATTAGAGGGCTTGGAAAATAAATTAAAGATGAGGTGGTAGTGAAGAAAGTACTTAGATCTCTCACATCTAAGTATGATACAAAGGTTTCAGCAATACAAGAAGCAAAAGATCTAAAAAACCTTTACAATGGATGAGCTATATGGTTCCCTAACTGTTTATGAGATGAGGAATTCCTGTACTGAGGCTTTGATGAAAGAAGTTGCATTCAAAACATCAAGGAAAGGAAAAGAAGATTTTTCTCAAGATGGAACCGGTGAAGATTCTAATGATATCATGGAAAACTTTGTTAGAAGATTCAAGAGGGGTTCCGACAAATACAAAGGCAAGTTGCCCTTGAAATGTTTCAATTGTGGAAGGATTGGACATTTTGCTACCAAATGTCCCTATGGTGATAAGGATGAAGATGATCAATCAAGTGGTAGCAGATCAATCGGTAAAGACAAGAAGAAGAATTTCTATTGGCATGGTAGAAGAGGAAACTGGAAGCGGAGAGGCCTTTACACACATGAAAATGATACCACAGATGAGGAGAGTTTTTTAGATGACTGTTGCAGTGAATATGAAGTCAAAGAAAATCTTTTTATGGCCCAAGAGGTCTCGATACCAGAAGAAGAGAAAGAAGGAGAAGTAGATCTTGAAGCAGAACTCATCAGTGCCTTGGAAGAGCTAAAGAAAACAAGAAGAGATCTGAATAAGGTGAAAAAGGTTGCAGCTAAAGAACAAGAGATGTTGGAGCAATCTCTTGAAGAATCCAAGAAAACAATTGCAGATCTAAAACTTCAAAGTTACTAGTACTGGCTTGAGTGAAAAGGAGAAGGAGCATCAAAACTTGGAAGAAGAAATCGTTAAGCTCTGGAAGGAATTAGAGAAGAGAAGGAATGAATTGATGATAAGAAGCAAGTATGGAAGCAGTACAAAGGCCCTAGATAAAATGTTGAGCAAGAAAAAGTCTTCAATGGATGTCGGTGGACTTGGATTTGAAAACGGGCAGAGTTCTGGAAGCAAGGACTCAACTAAAAAGGAGATACAGTTCATGACATCCAATGAGAGTAAGGTCAAGTAGGTATTCACTGTTGGCAAATCTGAGAAAATGAAGTCATATGTTGCTTCTACAGAGTATCAACCAGTAAGATAGAATGTTTTCGTAGTTCAACATACAAACCGGTATGCTGGAAATAAAGGAATGAGGAAGGTTGATGACCAAGGTTTCACTAGATTTCATCAAGTGAGGAGAGTATATCCGGTAAGATAGAATCATGCTGCTCCTAGGACACAAAACCAGTATGTATCTGAATTCTATGGTTATTATCACCGATGTAATAAGTTCAGTCATAGAATTACAGAATGTAGGAAGATGAATGTAACCCCCAGTTTTGAGAAAAGAAACTCATTTGCTGCATTACAAACTACAAATGTCACATGTTATAATTGCAATGAGTTTGGTCATAAGAGTTATGAGTGTAGGAGAAATGTGTAGATGTCCTACAAGAATGTTGTGAATACATCTTTCAATGCTAATGTGAAATGTTATAAGTGTCAAAATTTTGGTCACATAGCAAGGCATTGTAAGCTGAGAAATGACAAGCAAAATAAAACGGTACCGGATCAGAAGATAGAGACAAAACCGGAACACAAGATGATAGAAGAGGAGAAGAAAAAAGAGAAACAGGTTTGAATAGAGAAGGAGAAGAACAAGACAGAGTCAAGCTTGATTGTGTAGACTTCTCTACATGCTGAAAGGAGGAATCTATGGGTAGTAGATAGTGGTTGCTCAAATCACATGACCGGAGACAAGAAAAAGTTTATCAAGCTTGATGATTGGAATGGTGGTTCTGTCCAATTTGGTGACAACTCCTCTATCAAGATTAAGGGTCGTGGTACATTCAATATTGATGGAAAGCTCAAGGATCATGATGTGTACTACGTGGAAGGACTAAAACATAATCTACTAAGTGTAAGTCAGATGTGTGACAAAGGGTACAAGTTTACATTTGACTCTACTGGTTGTCAGATAAGAAAGAAGAGTATCAGTCAGGTTGTGGCGGAAGGAAAGAGGACATATGTTAATGTCTACAATCTGAAGGAATGCTATGAGTCCCAATGCATGATGGGACAGGTTGATGAAAGTGGGTTGTGGCACCAGAGATTAGGCCACGTGAACTTTGATAATCTGGTGAAGATAAGCAAAAACCAGTATGTAATAAATATTCCACAAATAAATAAAGCAACAAGTACTTTTTTGTGATGAATGCATCAGAGGCAAGAAAATCAAAGTGAGTTGCAAAAAAAAAGAGTACAATACCTCAAGACCTCTGGAATTAGTACATACAAATTTTTGTGGACCAACAAGGACAAGGGCTCTGGCCGATGAGAGATACTTCATTCTATTCATTAATGACTACTCAAGGATGACTTGGGTGACATTTTTGCATGACAAATTACATGCATTTGAAAGATTCAAGATTTTCAGAAGAATGGTTGAAAATGATAGTGGATACCAGTTAAAGTGCTTAGGATCAAACCGAGGTGGAGAATATTCTTCCAATAAGTTTATTGACTACTATGAGAGACATAGAATCTGGAGACAGTATTCGACATCAAGAACACCACATCAAAATGGTAGCAAAGAGGAAGAATACGATAGTGAAGGAGATGGCTAGAACAATGTTGAATGAGGCCAACATACTGGATACATACTAGAAGGAAGCAGTTCATACTGCTATCTACACATCAAATTGGGTACAGTTAAGAGTGAACAATAGAATGCCTCCTTATGAGTTATGGTATGACCGGAAACCATCACTCAAGCATTTTAGAATGTTTGGAAGTTAGTGTTTCATCAAGAGAGATGTTGATGGTTTAGGAAGTTTTGATTCCCAGAGTGATGAAGGAATCTTCTTGGGTTACTCAACCAATAGTAAAGCCTACAAATTCTACAACTAGAGATTAAGAAAGATGGTTGAGAGTATAAATGTGAGAATAGATGAAGACCTACATAAGGGAAAATATGCACCGGTACCCTACATTGATGATTCAGATGTTGAGTATGAAGAACAATCTGACAATGGACCAATAGAAGAAGTACCAAGCAAGAACTCCAACTAGTGTGTGTAGAAGAACCATCTAGAAGAGAAGATCATAGAAGATAAAAATGAAGGTATGCAGACCAGAAGAGGACTAGCTCAGAACAATGAGTAGGTAAATTTCTGCCTCATGATTGAATTAGAGCTCAAAACTTTTGATGAAGCTAGCAAAAGTGAGAAGGGGTAGATACCATGGATGAAGAGCTGAAACAAATTGAGAAAAAACAAACTTGGGTACTTGTTCCTAGACCGGCAGACAAGAATGTCATAGGTACCAAGTGGGTCTACTGGAACAAAATGAATGAAGAAGGCAAGATAATCTGGCATAAAGCAAGGTTAGTTTGCAAAGGGTATGCTCAGGTAGAAGGTATTGACTTCGAAGAAACGTTTGCACTGGTTGCTAGGTTAGAGGCAATAAGAATTATTTTAGCTTTCTCTACCTATAAAGGATACAAGGTTTACCAAATGGATGTCAAATCTGCATTTTTGAATGGTAATCTTGAAGAAGAGGTGTATATGGAACAACTGAAAGGATATCTATTACATGATGATGAGAGTTTTGTATGTCGGTTGAAGAAAGCCTTGTATGGTTTGAATTAGGCCCCTAGAGAATGGTATTCTCGGTTAGACAAATACTTGAAAGAGCAAGGATTCTCGAAAAGGAATGCAGACATCAACTTGTATATCAAGGTAGATGGAGATCATATGATTATAGTTGTTGTATATGTGGATAAAATTATCTTTGGTGAAGACAATGACATCATGTGCAAAGAATTTGCAGATCAGATAAAGAAATAATTTGAGATGTCCATGCTGGGTGAGTTGTCCTATTTTCTTGGTTTGCAGATCTCATAGCAGGAGAAAGGAATTTTCATCTCACAAACCAAGTATGTTAAAGACATGTTGAAAATGTTTCAAATGGAGAGCAACATACTAATAAGTACTCCCATGGTTACCGGTTGTAAATTGAGCAAGCTAGATGAGTCACTGGAAGTAGAGCAAATACTATATAGGTCTATGATAGGTAGTTTGTTATATCTAACAGCGTCTAGACGAGATAAAGTACAAGTAGTTTGCATGGTCACTTAAATGCAGTCAGGAGAATCTTCAAGTACCTACAAGGAACAATCAGTTATGGTCTGTGGTATCCAAAGAAAGGAGACTTCACTTTCCAGGCTTATACTGATATAGATTGGGCTGGATGTATTGATGACCGGAAGAGTACAAGTGGAGGTGCATTATACTTAGGAGACCGGTTAGTATCTTGGCACAGCAAGAAGCAAGATTCAGTGTCATTATCTACTACTAAGGCTAAGTATATAGCAGCTTCTACATGTTGTTCACAGGTATTGTTGATGAAGTTGACACTGAAGGACATACAAGTGGAGATACTGGAACCTATTCCAATCCGGTGTGATAACTCAAGTGCAATCAACATCTCCAAGAATCCAATAATGCACTCAAGAACAAAACACATTGCAATCAAGTATCACTTCTTGAGGGAGAAGGTAGCAGACAAGGAGGTCATAGTAGAGTATGCTCCAACCGGTGAGTAGATTGTTGACTTATTAACCAAGCCACTTCCTTCGGGCACTTTTGAGTACTTGAGACAAAAGTTGGGAGTTGTCCCACCATCATGCAACACTTAAATGTGTAGGGAGATGTATGCTTCAGGGGGAGTCAACAATTATTATTATCTTATGACTCTTGAATTATGAAGCAAGGACACAGGGGGAGAATGTGTCCTACCCGTTGAAGGCATGAGTTGTGATTCAACTTGTCCAACTTTTGATTCCATAATTGCTAAAGGGGGAGAATAAGGTTGGAGTCTAGAAGTATGATTAGTGTCAGACTAAGGTTTCTTTTGCCATTGTTGTCAAAGGGGGAGAGAAAATGGTACAGAAAGTGTTGACATCGATACCAAAGGGGGAGATTGTTGGCATTGAGTTGTCATTGATGTCAACCGATATTGCACATTACCGGTACAGTATGTCAAATGGTATGGGAGAATAGTTAACATGCTATCATTAATCTCAATCAGTGAGTAGGAGTTGTTGGCATGGTCTTGTTGGCATGATCATATACTAAGTGTCAACCAGTATGAAGAAGATTGAACTAGCATAAAGAAGACTGGAACGATGGAAGAGAAGTATGTTCTGAGTTGACAGATGATATCACTAGTATGAGGTGAGATGCAGGAGTGTGTTGGCATGCTTGAGTGATAACCAGTAAGGCATAAACCGGTATGAAGGCTGGTTGCTTGTTTGTGATAAAGAGGCAAAATTTTATATGAATCACAACAACACTCAATGAGAAAAACAGAAAGAATGGTATGAAGACATACCGAAAGGCAAGATGAGTTGTCAAGAGGATATGTCACCAGTAAGTGATTTTTCAGTGTGTTGGACATACCAGTAAGGGTTTGTACTAGTAGAAGGACTTGGCGGATGTTCAAGTTTGAACCAACCCTATGTAGGTGAGTTGAATGTATGTTGATGTGTGCCTCGGGGAGTTGAGGTGGAAAACATGCAGAGTTCGGTGAAATGTTCATCCACATGTCTATATGTGTAGTAGGTGGTCATTAAATGATAAAACCACAAATCATGGGTTGATAACACACTGATGCATCTTGAGGAAGAATGGATGATAGAGAATGATCAGACAGTTGGTGGATTGTGATCAAAGCATGAAATATGATTGCAGATTGACCTCGATAAAGAAACAGTTGGATCATAAATGTGTCAACAGATTTCAAGGCCGAAAAATAGGGTTAGTTTGCTACTTTTGGCAAACATGCTTTGGATAGATGAAAAATGCGTGATGATTTATCCCTTAAAAGCAGGTGAGCGATCCAAGGAAGATTGATTAGATTGGATACAAATTTGATCGGAGGAGGGAAACCCTAACCGTCCTAAGTTTGAATTAGTTTTTTTGTGAGAAGCCTCAAGTTTAAAGATGTCGACCTGAGACTGATATGAGATGATGTTGGAGAATGAAAGTGAGTGGGCAAAGTCTGTTTAAGTGAAAAATAAGAAAAATTTAAAGTGTTTGTGTACTGGTGAGAAGGAACAAGAAAGACAGTGTAAAGGATAAACCGATAGAGTAAGTGAAGAACACAGAGGTGTCAAAATTGGCAGAGGCGGAACTTGGCATAGTTTGGTCAAGTGTGAATTGAATCCAGTAGTCAGAGGGAGAGAAGTTTTAGCAAAGTAAGAATCTACAGAAAGGCATTGTTGCAGGGTGTGTGGAGTTTTCACAGACCGATAAGATTGAAACCGGTAGTGTAGAGTATTGAAGGGTTGTAAAACTTCATTTGCAATAGCGAATTTATTTTTGTATCTGAATCTTCATATTGTCTTCACTAAGTAGGTTCTTAGTGCATGGGTTATAGCTCCTTTAGGTTGTAGCCTACAAACTGATCAAGGGTTGGTGCTCCTTTGAGTTGGTTCTCATAAATCAAGGGTTGGTGCTCCTTGGGTTGGTGCCCTAAAATTGTAATCAGATCATTTTCATTGTAAGGTTGGATTGGAGCACAATATCTCCAACAGTTATTCTTACCGATGTTTTTCCCACATTGGGTTTTCCTCGTATATCGGGTGTTATGTGATGCATTATTGTGTATGTGTTATATTGATTCTATAGAAAATCCTTTCACACACTTATTTTGCATTGTTTGGTTAACCGGACAGCACTCTATTTGTTTTATATTGTACCGGTATATCCCTGATTAGGAAAGAAGTGTTTAAATCACTGATTCACCCCCCTCTCAGTGATCATATGAATTAATTTAATATCAATGACATTATACTTTGTCATTGCAATTTCTTTGTGTTTGTGTGATGTGTGTGTGGGTGTCTTTCAAGTTTAAAGAATTAAACTCTTCATATAGATTGTTATGAAGTTTGAAGGAAAATGAGAACCAATAAGTACGGCTTTGTAATTGTATAAGAGGATTCAATTATGTGATGCATAATTGAAAGTTATCCACTTTTTAGAATTAACTCTATTAGCTGAACATGTTCATGATCTGCATCTTGACTCCATCTCCCTAGGATTTAGGCACCGATCTATTTGAAAGCCTGCATTATTTTTAAAATTAAATTCACATTGATAAATCATTCTTACATTTTTGTTGTATGAATAGGATGGATCTAGAATTTTGTTCTCAATATTTTAAGGTATACCCGCCTAGGTCTAGCACAACCTACAGTGCAAGAGAATTCAATCAGTATTTGATTAATTCTCATTCGTTGGCCACTGATCTAGAAACTTGTTGAATTAAATTGGCTACTTCATAGGTGTTTCTGGGAAACTAGTTGGAATAACCAACACTATGGAGCAGTTAGTGCCAAAATTTGGGCCAAATTGGCCCAAATTCAAACCCTCTAATGGTCAGAACAAGTTGAGTAGGAAATGTTTTTTCATGTCAGCCTTCTTTGTAATTTTCAACACATTTTGTGAGGTTAGGTATAAAGCAATTTCTTATTCCCTCATTTGAAACATCTCTCAATTATCTCTCATCAAAGAACTTACTCCACATCAAGCATTTTAATTAAGCAATAAATCAAGCATCATTAGAGCAATGAAGGAGAGTTCAAGTATTAAGATTTTTAAACATTCAAGATGGCATCTATGATCTATTATATATAAAGAAATGCATGAGTTCTACATGAAAACATAAATATTTTTATGAAGACTTCAAGTTAAAGAAGATTCATAAAGGAAGGTATAACATTTCATTTCAGCATTTATTTCCAAATCTAACCTCTTCCCTACAAGGCTAAGCTCTCTTTTCTATTTTGATTCATAAATATAGGGTCAATTCCAACCTAGAGTTCAACTGAGGAAAACCCCTATCAAACCAACAATATTTTTCCTCTCTTGTGTGTGCAGGTTTCAAATTTATAAGAGAAGGAATGCATATCCAAAAAGTATAGACTGAAGCAAAGAGAACCATATTTTGAAGAAGCAAAAAACCCAAGACAATGGTAATCGTTGAACAATGTCTGACACTTTTTCAATGAAAATTCAAGAGAATATTCTAAGCAACATCCTAATTCCAAATTTGATTCTAATAGTTGTGTCATACACCTTTAGGACTAGGTTGCCTAGCCTCATAGTCCAACACTTTTGAGCTCAAAATGCAAACGCAGGTTCCTCTCTAACTCTCATTTATAAATTTATACTCAAAGTCTACATATCTGATTTGTAGCTTGTTATTCATGTTGATTCATTTCAATTTTTCATCATTAGCCCTAGTTCTTGCATTTAATCATTTTATCTTATCCAGTTACATCTACAACAAATAAGAAAATAATCAACCATTGTGCCTATCTCTTTCCAATAGGTTTGAAGTTGGGTTTATTGATCATTTCCTTAATGTGATGTTGTTCTAAATGGGTTTGATTCTTAGTTTGTATGATTAGACTAGTTGGCCCCATCCCCTCACCATTACAATTTTGGTAAGCCTAACTTGTTCATTACATAATTTATGATATCCATCCTTAGATCTGATTTTTATTGCATATGATTTTAAGATTTATAGGCATTAATTGTTCAAATTTGTCATTTCTATAGTGCATTTTGCTTAGTTAAGTGGCTAATTGATCATTCTATTGGGAAATTGCATTATTCAATCACTTCTTTTGTTATAATTATTTGCATTATCAATTGTATAAGAGGCATTTTAAGTACAAATCTATTTCATTATCTTTTCTCACTTTGTGTATGAGTTTCATTACCCTTTGTCTTGAATCCAATATCCTGATGAGAAAAAAGTTATAGACTTATGGCTTCCCAAAGTGTAAATACTAAGGGTATTGAGCTTGAGTTGACTAACATATTCTCTAGGAGCTTGGGAGAATTCCCTTTACCTACACATGACATGCCTAACATTGTGGAGAATCCTTCCCTTCATGCTTCTCATGATGAGGATGACTCTTTAGCTCAAGTGACTATTGAATAATTGGGTAAGCTTGACAAGCAATTGGAAAGTCTTAAACAAGTGATGAGCAAGGTGTGAGTGTGTTGTGTAGTGTTACTCATGATGTTGGCAATAATGTTATGACAATGAAAATTTATGCTGAAGTGCTTGGTTATTCAAAGCCTACAAATCAACTTCAGCCTTCCACTCCTACATCTTTGCCTAATGAGCCTACATATAAATCTTCTATCGTCGCTACCTCTACACAAAATTTTAGTGCTACACAAGTTAGTAATGGGGGGAATCATATCAATCAATAATTATACATACCTTCCTTCAAACGATCTTCCATTTGTTTCCCAGCCATCTCCTTTACCTATCTATTGTAATGTTCCACCTACCTAGCATGCCTCCAATCCTCCAAATCAATCCCACATGTCTCCATCCAATTTATCTACTGAAGTCACTATAAACCATTTGCTTCAAAATGTTTCATCTTTACAACAACCAATTGGCTTCCATCACTCAATCCAAATTCACTCTTCCTACATGTTCCATTGCTAGCCCACTTTCCCATGAAATACTTCATACTCCTCAAAAAAAATTTGTAGTGATATAATGGATAGGGCGACCTCCAAATTCGTGTGAAAACATTTCAAACTTTCTGTAGTGATTTTTCATATGACCACAAACTCATGGAAAAACTATTGACCTGTACCTTAAGAAAAATGATTTGCAATGGTTTTGCTCTTTGCCTCCTCATTCAATTGATTCTTTTCAAAAATTGTCTAATGCATTTGTACAACATTTTCAAAACAATAATGGTTCACAAATTACTTTGGCTGATTTGATGCATTGAAAACAAGGAGTTAAAAAAAAAGTGACTAATTTCATTGGTAGATATATACATTTGCATTCACAAATTGCTTATAATGTTCCTGATGGTGATGTTCAAAGAATTTTCATTAATAATTTGTAAAGACTTTAGAGATAAGCTTTTCTTTTTTTATTGTGCATCTTTCACATGATTGTGCACAACACTTCATAATAATCAAATTCAAGTGAGTCAATTTCAGCCCTTCATCATTGGCTCTAGTTGATAAGAATGAAGATGCTCATCAAACTTTTCAAAAATTTCAAAAACAAAGAAAAACATTTCCTCAAGATCAACAATAATTCTTCCTATCATATTGATTCTCAAGTGGCAATTGCAACACCCATTGTAGCTCTCTTCTCATCAAATTTTAGACATTGCAACGTCACTTCTCTTTCTGAAACAGTTCATAGCACCATGCTTAAATTGATTAATTCTAACATGATGAAGCTTCCTCTCATTCATCTAATGATAGATACTTCCAAGCCTTTGCCACGTTCTTTTGATCCCAAAGCCTATTGCCAATACCATTGTCAAGTCAGCCATGATACTAAGAAGTGTTATAGATTGAAGCATGAAATTCAAGATCTTATTGATTCTAATACTATAGTAGTGGATTATGTGAATGATAAAATAAATATATGTGCCACACCCCCTAACCAAGACTTGCAAATTTTTACCAATCCTTTGCCTTCTCATTCTACCAATGTTGTTGAGCCTAAGGATCCAAGCTTTATAAGTGATATGTCTAATAAACCCAACAACGTTATGAACTTGATTCAGCAACCTAAGCCTAAGTGTGACCCTTGTATTATCCTTGACCCAAGAGATATCATTAGAGCACTTGATGGACCATTATACTTTATTGCAAAGATTAAAGGAAATCTCTCAAGAGGAGTGATCATAGATCCAGTATGTATAGTGAATGTTATCACGGAAGAACATCTTTATACACAACAATTTCATCAAGATACGTATGACAAATCTGATGTTATAATTAAGGTGCATGATGGTTTCACTTGTCCCACTATAGGTTCCATCACCCTTCCTGTTGAAGTTGGTACTAAGTGCTTAGATGTTACCTCCGTCGTTGTCCCTACCTCAGACCAATTTCATGAAAAATTGGGACACCCTTGGCTTGACTCCATGAAAGCTATACCTTCTACCATTCATAAGTGTTTGAAGTTCCCTCGCAATGGTTGTTTCATAATGATCGATCATAATATTTATCAACCCTTAGAAAAATTTGGAATCTTCACCCTTGATTGTTTTTAGCCTTAGAAACATCAACCTTTGTGACCTCTTCAATATTTCCTTTTATTATCTTATCAAAATCAAATCTAGAAGGATATTGGCCTTAAGTAAGCCCAGTGATTGTTCACCTATGAAAATAAATACTCCGCCTCTACATCTCAGACCTAGACTTCTTCCTACCCCTCCTATTCCTCCTATATATGTCGTGGTCCCACCTCCTCAATCTTATAAAGGTCAAAAAGAAAAGTGCACATCGTCTTGTATCTCTCAACCTAGTGAGGTTTCTTCAATTCCTCCTATAAAGGAAAAAGAGAAGCTTATGTTGAGTGATCCACAACCTTCAGAATCTTTAAGTTGTAACAAAAGAAATCATAGTGTGAGAAAACATCAACGAATACTGTTAGAAGTATGTAGTTGTCGTTGCACCAAAAAATCAACCGAGTATTCCCTGATACAACCATTAGACTTATAGAATCCATAGGAGGCAGTTAAGCCATGTCACAAACCCGAGTGTTGTGTTGTTTAGCACAAGGAGACCAAGGGCATACACCTTGCAACAATCCCCCTAGTACAAGCGAGGGGGTTTGAACCTGTGACCCAGGCTCTGATACCACCTGTTAGAAGTATGTTTGTCATTGCACCAAAACATTGACTTGTTAATGCCTGATACAACTATTAGACTTATAGAATCCATAGGAGGTGGTTAAGTTAGTGACGGGGGACCAAATTCTGGTACCAATTGTTGAACAGATTGGAATACTGAGAGTGAGGGTGAATCAAAATACTCAATGCTTTATCTGTAAAAGTTTTGGACATAAGGCTAATAACTGTAGTAATCAAGTCATGAATAAAAGCTATAGACCATTTGTGAATGGAGTAAATGGATCACATATGAATAAGCCCTTTCAAGGTTATTGTCACATATGCTATAAATTTGGTCACAAAGCTAATCTATGCAAGTCTAGAATAAATTTGTTGAATTTAGGATAGAGGAATATCAAGTGCTACAATTGCAACAATGATATTGTGCTAAGGCTCATGAGCTTGCTTCCCACAGTGTTTCCTCCCCTAATTCGTCGAATGTTGACTTGGTCACATTTTCCCAACCTTCACCTAATAAGGAGCTTTATCTTAATCATCCTCGTAAAAAATTAAAATTATCTAATTCTAAATGATTCTTATACTTCATTTCATCCATGCATGAGATCTCCTATTGTGATTTTTTTTGGATGATGATGTTGATAATAATAATGTGGATACTAATGGTTCTGATGATATGTATGAAGTTGTTGAGATTAATCATGGCTATCTTTGATATTTTCAAAAGCTTTAGCTCTAGCTCCTAGTAACAAACACAGTGATTCATCATTAAAGCATGGTCCTTGTTTGGAACTTGCAATAACTCCTTCTACTATATTTGTTGTGGCCCCTCTTGCATCTTGTGCACCATCTCTAAATGATGCTAAGCAAGATTGGGAGGGGGATTATTTTCTAGACTTCACTTGTGTAGTGAATTCTTTTCTGTGTTTTCTTGCATGTGATGTGTTCCCCATGATGTGATGCTCGGCATGTCTTTGTGTTATGTTATGCTCTTTTTGGATGACCCTTGTTGCTCTGTTGGTGCAAGGCAACGAAGGGACCAAACCTATTATGACATTCCTCTATTTGTATCTCATATCTTCTATATGTCATATACATGTGTTCTAAATGTGATCTTATTGTAAAAATGCTTTTGTGTTGTCTACTTGGGGATGATGCAAATCGTTGAGATCTTCTTGTTCTCTTCCATGTTAACCTGATAATGCTTCCATTGTTCATCTTTTGTGCTCTTCTTCCATTATGCACATAGTTCCACTACCTTTGGGAATGGGGTCAATTCACTACAATTATACTTGAAAAACATAATTTATCTAATGCACGTACTGGCCCCAGATAGTGGATCCCTTATGTGCTCTCTTTTATGTCTTGTGAACTATTGCCTTTGATTTGCCTATGCTAGGAGCATTTCATTATTCCAATGTGTTTGTCTCTTCGATGTATGTAAGCTACCTTAAAGTAATTTCTCTCAATAAGCTGTACACAATTGCTTTAACATGGGGGTATACACTGCGCTCTATGTTACACTTTGTGCACACTCCACAAGGTTTGGATTGTACAATTTGATCAAACACCATGATATGGTGCATACTACAACACCCATTTTGCAATCGATCTTTGTTCAAATTACTTTGCAAGTTGAGGCTTTGTTTTGGATTGTACAATTTGATCAAACACCATGATATGGTGCACACTGCATCACCCATTTTGCAATCGATATTTGTTCAAATTACTTTGCAAGTTGAGGCTTTGTTTTGTAATCTTTGTGCTTGGTGCATGTTGCAACACCCATTTTGCAATTGAGTTTTTTGTCAGATTATTTAGCAAACTAATCTTTTGCTTTGTAATATTTCTTTGTACCAACATGACTCATAGTAAGTAGCTCCTTACTAGCCCAAGAAATCATGTCTTTTCTCTCTCTTCTTATATGGCTCATAGTAGGCAATTCCTTAGAAGACCTAGAAGCCATATTCTCTTCTCTTTCTCACATGCTCCATGTGTTTCTCCTTTTATCTTTATGTTAGACTGATGAGATCCTAAGTCCTCGGTGGCTTGGTGTTTCTTGTCTCATTAATGTTTTGGTGAAAGTCTTTTGATGCTATTCTATACTTTACCGAGAGTATGAGCGTAAGTTCATTTTCTTGCTAAAGTGGGGGCTAAATGTAGTGTTGCAAATTGTATCCTCATTCAATTCCATGCTCACTTGGGCCTCACTTTAACGTTTCTACCTTTTATACCCTGATATGCCTAATACTGCTCAAACTAGTGCCAAAGCTATGATCTTTGTCTTCTCTTGTTTTCTGACCTTGACTTAGTCCAAACAGACTAGGGTGCTTAGCACTATAGTCTGTGACAAATGAGCCCAAATTCAAACATTCTAACAGTTGGAATAAGTTGAGCGGGAAATGATTTCTGATGTCGGCATTCTTCGTAATTTTCAACTTGTTTTGTGAGGTTAGGTATAAAAACAAGTCTTATCCCATCATTTGAAACATCTCTCAATTATCTCCCATCAAGGAATTCACTCCACATCAAGCATTTCAATTGAGCAAGCAATCAAGTATCATTAGAGCAATGAAGGAGAGGTCAACTATTCATATTTTCAAGCATTCCAGATGGCATTCATGATCAATTCTATATGAAGAAATGCATGAGTTCTACATGACAACATCAATCTTTTTATTAAAAATTCAAAGCAAAGGAGGTTCATAAAGGAAGGTATAACATTTCAATTCAACAATTACTTCCAGATCTAGCTTCTAGCCTACAATGGTAAGCACTCTTTTCTATTTTGATTCATCATTTATAGGGTTGATTCCAACCTAGAGTTTGATTGAGGCAAACCCCTATCAACCCAACAAAAAATTTGTGTGTGCAAGTTTCAAATTTCAAAAGAGAAGGAACACAGACCCAGAAAGTACAAACTGAAACAAAGAGAACCATATTTTGGAAAAGCAGAAACCCTAGATAGTGGCAATCATTGAACAATGTCTGACACTTTTCTAATGAAATTTCAAGAGAATATTCTAAGAGACATCTTGACTTTGAATTTATTTATGATATCTATGTTAGACACCTTTAGGACCAAGTCATGTAGCCCCATAGTCCAAAACTTTTGATCTCAAATTACAAACACGAGTTCCTCTCTAACTCTCATTTCCAGATCTATACTCAAAGTCTACATATTTGATCTACATGGCTTGTTGTTCATTTTGATCACTCTCAATTTTGCATCATTAGCCCTAGTTCTTGCATTTAATAATTCTATCTTATCCAATTACATCTACAACAAAAAAAGAAATAATCAATCATTGTGCCTAGCTCTTTCCAATAGGTCTAAAGTTGGGCTTGTTGATCATTTTGTTGATGTAATGTTGTGAATGGATTTATTCTTAGTTTGAATGATTAGACTAGTCAACCCCATTCCCTCAGTATTACACCTTTCAAATGCTTCAATTGTGAAAAAGTTGGTCATTGTGCTTCCAAATGTCTTCTTATAATGAAAGTAACAATCAATCTAAGGCCTTTAAGTATAAGAGGGGAAACCATCAAAAAAGTTTGTATTCCAAGAAAGACAATAGCTCCTCTGTTGATGATAATGACACTTGGTGTGCCTCTAAAAATAAGAATGAAGTCTTATTCATGGCTATAATTAAAAAGAGGAAGATGAAATAGATCTAGAAGGTTAACTCATCTATGCTTTGAAGATGACAAGGAAAGAAAATCTAATGCACAAGAAAAAGATGAAAGAAACTAAAAAGTTGTTCATTGATTTGAAAACTTAAATTGAAGAAGCCAAGAAAATTGAAGATATGTTGACAACAAAGTTGCAAGCTAAAGAGAAGGATTGTAAGCAGCTTAAATCAAAGATAGTATCCCTGAGAAAATCTTTAAATTTTTTGAGAGGAATCTAAAGTTTGAAAAAAGCATAGGAGTACTAGATGAGATCTTAAGCAATCAAAGATCTCTCATTAAGACAAGGATTGGTTATGAAGAAGATCAAAACTCAAAAGCCATCGAACCTACCAAAAAGGAGAATATAGAGAAGGGAAAATCAAGTGTTGATGCAACCATGAAAATTGAGGTCAAGAAGTATGATGGATTCATCAAAGTCAACAATAGAAACAAAAGATTTAGAGGATTTGCTCCTACAAAGCAATCACATCCAACTAGGTTTGACTACTCATTCTCTAGTTATTACTTTTATTGTAATCAGCTTGGTCATAGGGTTATAGACTGCAAAACCAATATGAGAATAAATACTTTCACAACAAAATATTCTTTTGAACCTTTGGTTGATTTCAATGTGATGTTACAAATGCAACAACTTTGGGCACATAGCAAAATATTGTAGACGCTTTTGTAAAGCCCCATAGACAAGAAAGCAGAGCTACTTCTCGAAAAGAAAATGAGAAAGATGGCATTGCTGGAAATCAAAAAGAAGAATCTACAAAGGAATAGAAAGTGAAGAAAGAATTCAAATGGATGAAAAATCCTTGCTTGCAAAAGTTGCATTTCATATACAAAATGAGAAGAGCATATGGTACATTGGCAATGGTTGCTCAAAACATGACTAGAGAAAAGAGCATGTTTCTTTCCTTGAAGGGAATTGATGAAGGCACTATGACATATGGAACAAATGATACTGCAATCATAGTTGGAAAAGGCACAATCCATTTTATCAATTTCCATAGGATTTTATTATTTTCATAGTTATTTAACCTTATTTTCTCCAAATACTGTATTAAGTCACATTATATTTAACTCTTAACTTTATAAAAATACAATTTGGCTGATTTGGCTAAATCGGTAAAAGAATATTAGACCAATTTATTCAAAATCATAGTTTTTTTTTTAGATAAAAATTGCAAAACCTAATGATTCGCAATTTTTACAAATAATCATGATTTTTTGCTTATTTGGCAAGAACATTCATATAGAATTTACAATTGCTTAACATTGCCACCAATATGTACCAAAAAAATCATTGACCTTAGAATTCCCGAACCAAAAAGCTTTAAGCACACCCACAAGCAATAAGATGTAAGGAGGAGTTTTGTTACAAACTAAGCCTAAATTAAGAGAGAAGTAAACAAAACCACATCGTCTTGCCGCTGATTCAAGACAAACTTGAACCTGGCTTAGTACTCCAATGAATTGCATAAGTAAAGTGTTAGATTTGAGTACTTTCAGATTGAATAAAACTCAGAAAATCAGAATTAGTTTGAGCTAGGTTAATTAATTAATTGTTTTCCAGATTTAAGCATAGTAAAAGAATTGAAATGCAAAAGGAACAAAGCACAGTTACCCTGGGAAAACCTCCTAGGAGGAAAAACCTAGCCAAAAGATCCTCAGATCTGATTAGATTAAGTATAACAGTGAACTACAACATTGCCTTTCTAGGGCATACAAATAACTTATCTGCTTCACTGTTCAGATGTCGATTTCAGAACATATACTGAAGTTCACTTGCCCTAGAATGGTTGTTGCTCAGCCTGAAGTAGATTCGGCAGCCTTGAATTAGGTTCGACACCCTTGGAGCAGGTTCAGCAGACTTAGGAGCAGGTTCACACAGCTAGAAGATAATTCACTGATTAATTCGCTGTCATAGATCAACTTGAGGATATGATGATTGCAGAAATTAGCACATAGCAGAGATGGGATTCGCTCAATGATTGATTTGATGACTTGTGTTATTGATCTGCACTCCTCTTAGTATATTTCGCTGTAACTTAACTGCCTTAGCATGTGATTCGCTTCCTTAGAGTATTTCGCACTTGTTCCAAAGACTGAAAAATGTGTGATATGAATTGAGTGTAGTTTGTGCTTTATTTATAGGAGAGCAATTAACCATATTATTCATGTCGGCCTTCTTGCAATAACATATTATTCATTTAATCCCTTTTAACTGAGATGCATAGGGTCGGCCCTATCAAGGATTGCCATGGAGACTAGTAGCGTGGGGACCTTAAGTGTAGCGTGGGGTCCTTTTGGAGTTGTCGAAGTATATAGGACTTGGCCCCATATTGGAGAATGGGTTGGTCCATCGGGCCCTAATTATAAACAACATAAAGAACTCCAAGCTCCCTGCCACCTTAATGATAAAACTTCCTCAACAAAATCAGGCATTGTATGTGCATATAAGATATTAATAACTGAAAGTGAAAACCTCAAGGAAATATCCCTGAGAAAAGCCCCAAGCTTTAAAAGTATATTATCCAAATGACAAATAAAAAACTAATAGGCTGAATGAAAACTCAATGCAATATCCAAGGGGTTGAATTTAATTGGTCAAACTTTAAAGCATTGAGTTTTCAATTGGGAGATTTAAGTTCAAATTCTCAATAGGGCATATAATACGGACTCTAAGTTGCCACTCTTTGTCTTCCATAATTGACTTCTAATGTGGACATGATTTCTAAATAAGTGGATTTACAAGTTGTCTCTTGGTCCTTATAAGTGGTTTCAAAGAAGCTACAATTAGTCTCATTATTGTACTCCCAAGAACTTGTATTGAAAATATTTCTAAACAATTAGCAATATAAAAAAAAAAATTTTAAAAACTCAATGCAGCATGCTCACATAGAAATGCCTTCGTTGATTTGAAATTTTTATCTACATTTCTAATCACCAACAAAAAGGAAGTGACCATAAAGTTAATGACACAATAGACAAAAGCCATTAAAAAGGATTTACTAAACACACACGTCTGTACAGATGTAAGGTCATGAAGCCAGCTCACATGTGATAGGGAAGGAAGCACTGCTATCCATTTATCAAACAGATTTACCACTTTCAGACTTCTGTATTTGTATAGCAGCAAGAGCAGATGGTTATGATTCTTTTGAATTTTTAGGACAGCTCACACAGCTTTTATTGCATACATTTCTCTGTCCGCAAATAATGATGGACTTCAGCTCTGGACCCCTCCCAGATTTTCTCTCTGGTTGATGGGCGTTCTTGTTTCAACAGAGCCTTCATTTGGATAATATTACTATTTCACTGCTGACTAATTAACAAAGCACATACACAGATACAACTCCTGAAAGTACTTTGTGTAATACAAAAGTGCATTGTTAAACACTAGATGCAACTCTTTAAAAATTCCAGACTGCCAGAGTAAGAGCCTTCTCTAGTTTTAACCTTGCAATACTGAAGTCCATATGCCTTCGAATCATGCTTCAGTAGCAGACATTAACCTACAAAAACATAAATTAATTGTGAGAATAATACTCATCAGCGGACCAATTCATTCTCAAAAAATAAATTACAAAGTGTTGTTAGGACCACGGAAAGCCTGTGAGCCTGAAAGCACCGGACAGCAGCTCTCAAAAAGTTGAAGGCATTGACCCAAGTCCAGTTGATGAAATTTGAGTTAGGAAAAGTAGAGAAGAGAGGGAAGAATAGTGATTAAACCTGAGCTTGTAGCCTTTGTTTGAAGATGGAGCCAAATTTGCAGGCAATGCTAACCCTCAAACACTCAAGGAGAGGGAGCAGTTTGTCAGGCACCTTGGCCTCCCTTTGGCTACTCTGGTTCATTGTGGACACGTCATCAGTTCCCTCACCTTGGCTCTCACCTGAACACTTTCGCTGCTACTATTCATTCTACCTCCCTCCCTTCTTTGCCTCTACGCAGATTCCTTTGACAACTTCCTCTCCAGTTTCTCTGGATTCAGTGTTGCCCTCTTGGAAGGTATCACCTGATGGCCTCATCAGTGTTTTGGATTGCACATCCATAGATTCTAGTATATCCTGTTCCAATCTGTGAGTGTGTTCCTTGGCTATTGTATCAAAGCTTTGGTAATAGAAATCCAAAGGAGAGGCAGGCACACAAACTCCAAACCAAACCCAAGACTTGGGAGGGAAGGATATGGTTGTCAATGTGGGCGTGGATGTGGGTGTGGGTATAGAAGCTTCAACAGAAGGGAGCTCTAGGTGGGATGGATATTGTTTCCCATGTGAACCCAAACGCAGATGTTCTTCTTCTTGTTTCGTCCCGTTCTACTCCCATTCTGCCTTAGAGCATTTTCACCTTCAACTCTAGAGACCTGCAACACAAGCAAAAACCAGTACCCCATCCCACTACAAGTCAAAAACCAATATTCCAAGTGGTGGTCACATGGAATCATACACAATAGAATCTTGACAAACCTACCCCAAGAAAATTCAATAAAATGGTCACAAGAAAACCCACCTACCTGCAATTATTATTGAATCTGCCTTGGGGGACATGATACTGGACCTTACAATCCTACACAGAAACAAAGACCTTGCAAGTAAACAATGATAATCAGATGAAGAAAAGGAAAGCATGATATCCTGACATATGAAGGGAAGGCCAAAGGGTTATTATTTCCTCACCTGAAGCTAACCCAATTGTTAAGCCTGCACCCAATTGTCAGTTCTGTTGGCATGAACCCAATTTTATGACCATCTCTTGTGTTTGTCTTTGCTACAGTATCTTCTATTTGCCCAGATGTCTCTAGCAGTTCATACTCTGTGTGTTAGCTCACCATAAGTTCTGAAAGTGTGCAATCCTTCACTTGCAGTGTTGTCTTGTAGATTGTTCTGCTGCCCCTGCTTGCTTCCATATTGTTGTTGTTAATTGTAACTAGGGATATAGGGGTTCGGATTGCCTTAAGGCAACATCCGAACCCCATTTTAGGACCGGGTCCTATCCTAGGGTGATGTGACCCTATTCAATGCCATGCTAAACTCATGCCATTTAACATTGGCGCCAAAATCCAAGGAGGCCGACTTACATTTGAAAGAATAAATGATGCATATAAGTAAATGAAAATTTGCAAGTCAATAATCAATCAAGTTCGATAATATACAAGGCGATTTAGCTCTGCTGTGCGAAGTCTTAAAAGGGTGCGAACTTAAGGAAGATTGAGAACTTGTTCAGCTTGGTGCAAAATTGTCCAAGAGGACATAGTGGATCTTGATGCAAGCCTTTGAAGTATACAAGGAACAGATCTGATATGTGCAAATCAGATTCAAGCTAAGTATTGTACTTATGTTTAGAGGAGAAAATATAATCTGACCTATGGGTCTTTCATGTTGGGTTTTTCCTCCTTGGAGGTTTTCCCAGGGTATGCTTGTTTGTCTACTATTCCATTTCTGATTTATATTGGCTTATTAAATACTGTAAATCTGAATACAATCTAGGGGCACAATTAATCTATGTTGGTTTACTAAAATACTGCAAATCTGATTACAACCTAGGGCATAATCAAATATATGAATCTGATTAACATACCTAGGGTTTAAAATAACATGGTATCAGAGCTATAGGTGTCATTAACCTCTTATTTTAGCAAATCAATTGTTGCACATAGCTGTTGTTTGTGTTCAGATTAAAGATGTTAGGTTTGAAGGCTGAAGATAGGCTTGAGGGAGCCATTGATTTTGCTACTTGGAAAGTTTGTATTCTATTGATCCTTGAAGAAAATGATCTACTGAAATTTGTAGAAGAAGAAAGGCTGTCTCCTCCAGAAGATGCTGAAGAGCTGAAACTATTCAAGAAAGATTCCCTCAAAGCTAGAAGGATCATAATTGAGTCCATCAAGAATCATCTTGTCACTGTCATATCAAAGTTTGTATCTGCCAGAGAAATGATCAAACACTTGGAAGGGATGTATGAAGTCAACAATCTCAGCAGGGCTCTTGCCCTAAGACAGCAACTTCTTCACATGAAAATGAAAGAAGAAGACTCAATCATAGCCTACTTCATGAAGATCAATGAACTAAAGGACAAGCTAAGCACTCTTGATTGCCAAATCTCAGATAAAGATCTTGTTATGATTGCATTAAATGGCCTACCTGATGAATGGGAACCATTCATTCGTAGCATTGGTGGAAGAGCCGATTGTCCCAACTTTGAACGTCTTCAATCTGATTGCATCGAAGAGGAATCTCGAATTGAGGTAAGAGGAAAACTTAAGAACTCTCTCAAAGATAATCATGTTCTCTTACCTAAATCTAAGAAAGGTGGTCATTGGAAGAAAGAGAAGAGAAGCAAAGATTTTAGATCCTCCTCCTATGATAGAAGGAAAAAGTCAAGAGATTCCTCCCACATTCGTTGCTTCAGATGTGACAAATATGGTCACTATGCCAGAGATTGTCAGAATGACCCAAAGGAAAGGGAAGCCAACTTAAATGAAGTTGCCGAACAAAGTGAAGACTACCTTCTTATCTCTGCTCTTTCCAGCAATGTTCCTACGGACAACAATACGTGGATTCTTGACAGTGGTGCCTCCAGACACATCTCAGGATTTCATGAGCATCTCTCAGATCTGATTGAAAAAGACACCAATCTTCATGTAGTAATCGGTGATGATGCTCTATACTCGGTAAAAGGTTCTGGCACTACCTCTTTAAAACTAGATTCTAGTATTTCCTTACAACTCTGTGATATTCTCTTTGTACCTGGTATTAAAAGAAATCTTATTTCCATTTCGGCTTTAGAAGATAAGGGTTTGCAAATAGCATTTTCTGAAGGGAAAGTACTCACTTGGCCTAAGAAATCTAATTTCAAATCTGCTCATATTATTGGAAATAGATGTGAGAGTTTATATAAGCTTGCAGCTAATCCAATTCAAGCTCTCATTCATGAGACCTCTGAATCATGCAAGCTATGGCATAGAAGATTGGGTCATCTTCACTTTCAAGCTCTTCCCACTCTCGGTAAAATGGTCAAAGGTATGCCTAACCTCAGTTTATCTCATGATGATACTTGTAAAGGTTGTGCAATGGGTAAGAATATAAAGAATCCCTTTCATAAAAGCGATAGTAGGGCTAAAGAAAGGTTAGAACTTATTCATTCAGATTTATGTGGTACTATGTCTATAGCATCTCCTAGCGGTTTCCTATATTATGTTATCTTCATAGATGATTTCTTTAGGAAAACATGGATCTATTTTCTTAAAACTAAAGAGTTTGAAGAAATCCTAAACAGATTTAAAGAATTCAAAGCCTTAGTTGAAAATACTACAGGAAATTGAATTAAATGTTTGAGGTCTGACAATGGAGGTGAATACACCTCAGGTAGCTTCTATGACTTTTGTGTTAAAGCAGGAATTAAGAGGGAGTTCTGTGTTCCTTACAACCCTCAACAAAATGGAGTTGCTGAAAGAAAGAACAGGACCATTGTTGAAGCTGCAAGAGCCATGATACATGATCAAGACTTGCAACCTTTTCTATGGGCAGAAGCATCCAAAACTGCAGTTTATATTCAGAATAGATGTCCTCATCGAGTCCTAAAGGATGTGACACCTGAAGAAGCCTTTTCTGGAATCAAACCAGACATCAGTCACCTAAGAATATTCGGAAGCCTGTTGTGACGTTTTCACACATCGCCCCATTGCAAATGGGGACCCATGTTTTTATGCTCGTTCCTTTGCTCGTTTTTCACTTCGTTTTTAGGATTTTGTTAGTCAGTCAGTTGTCTGGATTTAGGGTCAAGCCTTAGGGTTTTAATTACCGTTTTTTCAGGCCAGAATCCAGTCAGTTTTGAGAGCTTTTTTGAGCTTCTTTGTAGGATGCAAATTTTGAATGGAATAAATTCGCTAGAATGGTCTATTTTCAATTGGAATTTTTGAGTGCAGAGCCTAAATTTGTCTAAGTGTTGATAATGAAATGTGAAATTTTTGTCCAATTGAATATTTTTGACCAAAGTTTGAGTTTTTTGATTTTTGATCCCGGGCATTGAGGGTGATTTGTTTTTGCCTCGTGAAGTGATTAAACGTGTAAAATCATGTTATTCTGCCCTGTAGGAGCAAAATCGCTCCTGTCCCTCAGTGAAGGACCGGAGCTACAAATCAAATATTGCTTTGTCCTTGCAGGATTTTAACGACTTGACAATTTGAAGATGCTCAAGGAGAGATGTTTTATCAAATGAATATAACTTGAAGTGCCGCCGTGAAGGAAAGTGACCCAGAATGCCAAAATCGCTCCTGTCCCTCAGTCAGGGACCAGGGCGAAATTCTTTGTAGCTCCCGTCCCTCTCCAAGGGACCAGAGCGAAGTTCTTCACAAGACAAAATTCAGGCAAAGATCAAGTCAAGTTTATGTTTGAAGGCAAGGAAGGAGGTGAAATGAACTCATTGAAGATAAATTGAAGATTACCAAATGCCAACAAAGGACCAAAATGCTTAAGTTCGCTCCTGTCCCTCAGGAAGGGACCAGAGCGATTTTTGTTATAGATGATTTTCTTGCCAAGTTACAACCGATCTCAAGGCATGAATGAATGAAAGGAAGTATGACGAGACAATTGAAGATAGTTTTTGAAGGAGATGAAGTGAAATGAAGCCCACAAGAGCAAAATCGCTCCTGTCCCTCTCCAAGGGACCAGGGCGATATGATGATTATATTGCTATTCTTCCAAGTTCAAGCCACTCCAAAATGAAGAACAAGGAGGCAAGGACGTCTTAAGACATCTCAATCAAGCACGAAGTATCCAAAGTTGCCAATATTGAAGGAACCGCACTTAGACACCTAGTTCGCTCCTGTCCCTCAGGAAGGGACCAGAGCGATATTGATTATATTAGCCAAATCTCTCAAATATCACGTAAGGTCAAGGTTTTGCAAGGTCGTAAAGGGTCCAAGACATGATTAAAAGATGATATTCAAAGGCTTCAAACGTTAAACAATCATCAAATTGAACAAAGAAGCTATATCGCTCCTGTCCCTCTCCAAGGGACCAGGGCGATTTGTATGGGATCCTTCATTTTCCTTCAAATTCATGCCAAGTCAAGGTTTTTCGAGATCACACAAGGTCTAAGGTGTCTTTTGAGGGTGATATTCAAAGGTTCCAAACGTCAAAGTACTATCAATTAAGCAAAGAGCCTATATCGCTCCTGTCCTTTGGACAAGGACCAAAGCGATTTCATTAAAACATTCATGTTCCGTCAAAACCAAGACAAGGCAAGTTCACGCTAGATCAAGAACGACCTTTGGAAGGCAATGAACGAGGAACCAAGGTTGAGAGGTGATGCATTTGGACTAGAGCTTGAAGATCGCTCCTGTCCCTCTCCAAGGGACAAGGGCGATGATCCTTCCAACGTCTAAACACCTTGTAGAATTCAAGTGGAACGAAAGGGGAGCGAAAGAATAGCATTGTTTGTCCATCACAATGAAGATTAAAGATCAAAGATGCAAAGATTAAGGAGAAATTATGAGGATCGCTCCTGTCCCTCTCCAAGGGACCAGGACGATATTTGCCAAAACACATGATATCCTTTAAAGATCACGTTAAAATAAAGTCGCATAAGCTTTAAAACATCATTTGGAAGGTGATACAAGGAAGGTGAACGTTAAGATGAGCTTGAAATGGAGAAAACATCAAGATCGCTCTTGTCCCTCTCCAAGGGACCAGGGCGATGTCACCTTAAAAGAACACTAGATCACACAAGCAAGACATTCAAGCTCGAAGGGCCCAGCAAAAATGGCAATCACAACGTAAGGATGGAGACTTTGGACGTAAAATTGCAAGAATCATGACCAAGGTGATGGATCGCTCCTGTCCCTCAGTCAGGGACCAGGGCGATGAGGTTTGTACTCTTCTCAATTCTCCAATTTTGGCGTTCAAACAAGTTTTTGAATTTATTTTAAATGTTAAATTCGATGGGTTTTCAAAATTTAATTAAATGGCATTTAAAAATAACGCATAACATTTATTAATTAATTTTGCCTATTAAAAATCGAAAAAAATTAATTATAAAGGCATAATTAATTGTTAATTAATTATAAAATCAAGTTGAGCGCTTGGGTTTATTTTGTCAAGGTCGGCCTTTTAAACTTATTTTAAATTTGCCTTATTCACCAAAGTCCGCCTAAGGTCAATATGAAGGTGAGCGCCTATAAAGGGAGGTGAAAGACTTTTATTTTCACATTATCATTTTATCATCTCACATGCGATCTTAAGGGAGAAGGGTGCAAATTTATATCCAAAGATGGTGCGAACTTTCATTTCAAGCAAGGAGGTGCGAACTTAGTTTCCACTTGAGCGAACTTGCCAAGGACATTGAAGAACACATCAAAGACTCCAAGGGTGGCGAATTGATAAAGAGGATGTTCCTTATCCTTGAAGATCACGTGGCAAGGGCTTCAAACGTTAATTTTGCCTAGGCGAATCCATTTGTTTTTGCATTCTAGAGTTAGCTCTCAAGTGAGGTATGACGATATGGATTTATTATTTTGATTTTGAACGTTGATCGTCATAGCTTAAATTTTGAATTTTGAATTTTGAATTCCAGTAGCCCAATCGTTTTTTAGGAAATAATAACTCAAGGATTTATTATGAAGTTTCCTAAAAATTAATCTAATCTATGTTATATATTGCAAAATCATGTTACTAATTTTAAAATGTTGTGTAGGCATCAAATGGAGATCTCATCAAGGAAAATCAAGCCGGATCAAGGACGGTCTTCGCCGGGACGATCAAGCCAGGACAAGGACGACCTTCTTTGGACTAACGTCATCAAGGGCAACCTCTTCCAATCCAACGTTCCAAGGCGAGGTACATCATCATCCTGCACATCAAGGACACAAGGAGTTAGAACAAGAGTTAATTAAAGATAGCCTCTCAACGACATCAAATTGAATATCTAGCAAGCTACAAGTGTCAGATGAGGTGGCATCCCAGTCATCACTCCTCCAGTCAGTGTGGTCCACCTCAGCATGTCCAGATTCAATGTACTTAACTCATGGAAGGTGGCACAAACTCCGATGTACCTACCCCGGCTATCCATTGGTCGATTTTTCTAGAAGGGACATGTGTCCAAGCAATACAATTTTGTCATTGGTCAAGCATTAAATGTTATGTAATGGTTGTAACAAACCCTAATTAGGGTTTTCATTGTTGAATCTTGGCCATTGATCTTGAATTGATCTAAGCCATCAAATTGTATTGTGGGCACTATATAAGCCCAGGCATTTCATTTGTAAAGGTTAATTAGCAATAAGTTAGAGATAGCATGTAAATAATTGGAAGAGTTAGAATATAGTTGATAGAATAGTAATTAGAGTAGAATAGGAGGACAAGGCAAGAAATTGTTGCCATTGATTGTAAACAAACTCCATTTTCATTGAAGTAATGGTGAAGTGTGTTGTTTCTTGCAATTTGCATGGTTTCTTGTTGAGTCTTCAATCCTAGATGGTAGATGATTAGATGAATGGAGGAAATGCGATTGATTAATGGTGGAATTCATACATCCATACTACTAGCAGTTTGTTGATTGCAGACTTGCCTTGCGTAGTCAACTGGAATCATTCAGCCTAAGCTCAATTTCAATTTGTCGCTTCTTCATTGATATGCATCAACTTGATGGTGTCTATGCCTATGGTGATGATTTGAACATCATAAAGCTTCCCTTAGAAGATCGCACTAGCCTTGTGTAGATGTTCCATTGATGTCAAAACAAGACCTAGTTGGAGTTTCATCAAAAATCAAATCATTGCTCCTACATTCTTAGTATTAGGATTAGATCCTCTCTTCACCCCCTTCCTTTTTCCCTTTTTTTAATCTAAGTTAGTGAGAGCTTGTGTTCTAGCAAAGTAGATCGGAAATTCAATCACCAAATGTAAGTCCCCTTGTGATTCCAGCAAATCACATCATACCACAGAGAGCTTATCCACATGTAGAGACCCTACTAATAGGAACCTTGGAGTCATCCTAACTGATCCTTTATGCGAATCTTCAGCAGTTAGAGACTTTTTCTCAAGAGAGGATAAGATACCCTTAGGTATTTTATTCTGTGTTAGGCTGTGTACAAAATATACGTCAACAAAGCCCTGTGTATGTTCATGTGCCTAAAGAAAAACGAACCAAGCTGGATCCATCTGGAAAGAAAGGCATCGTAGTAGGATACAGTGAATCTTCCAAAGCCTTCAGGATCTACATTTTAGGTCAAAGGTATGTTGAGTTAAGTAGAGATGTAACTTTTGAAGAAGATATTGCTTTCAAAAGATCTAAAGGTTCATTAACCAACTATAATGATATGGTGATGGAAAATCAAGATTCAATTGTTGATGCTAACCCTGAGTTACAGGAGGAGTCTACTGATCTTCCAAATCAGGAAGTTCAGAATGACTCATCAGAACCCATGCAATCTACCGATATTCCTCAGGATATTGTGGTCTGCAAGAAGAGACCACTTTGGGTTAGAAATACGATTCAAGATGCTAAAGGGTTTGCTGCTCCCAGAGGAACTTTCAGAAATAGCAAGAGTGTTCAAAATCATGCCAACTACATTTCTGTGATGTGCAATATAATTGAGTCTGAACCCCACAATATCGGAGAAGCTATGTCCCATCATGCTTGGAAATTAGCCATGGACGAAGAGTATGGGTCTATCATCAAGAATAATGTCTGGGACATTGTACCCAAACCCAAAGGTAAGTCTATCGTTTCTTCTAAATGGTTGTTTAAAATTAAACATAATGCTGATGGTAGTATTGAAAAATATAAAGCTAGATTTGTACCACGTGGTTTTTCTCAAAAGGAAGGAATAGATTATGAAGAAACATTTGCCCCTGTTGCTAGATATACCTCTATTAGGTCTATAATAGCTATTGCTGCAGCCAAAGGTTGGGAGCTGCATCAAATGGACGTTAAGATAGCCTTCCTTAAAGGTGTCATTGAGGAGGAAGTCTATATTGAGCAACCAGAAGGTTATTGTTGTGACGTTTTCACACATCGCCCCATTGCAAATGGGGACCCATGTTTTTTGCTTTTTAGGGTTTGTTTTCTAGGTCTTTTAGGGTTTTGTCAGTTGGCTTTTGCATTTTTGAGTGCTGTCGGGGAGATCAATAGGATAGCAAGTCCGGCTTGAGTGATGTCCTGATCCTGAAAATTTGGCTAAGTCTAAAAGTCCTGATCCTGAAATTTGACTAAGTCTGGAATGTCTTGATCCTGAAATTTGACTAAGTCTGGAAACTGAAAAACCTCAAAAAACTAGATTTTGCAATATAACTCCTGGAGGTCTGAAACCACTCTCAAACATCCTGAAAGTATATATGGAATATAACTTAAAGTATAAGAAGGAAGAAAGATAGAAGGAAATGTCACTTATACTTTAATGTTATATTCCATAAAAATTATCCTGATAGAGAGTTCAAAAAGTCAAATTTCGCTCCTGTCCTTCACTAAGGATCCAGAGCGAATTTCGCTCCTGTCCCTCTCCAAGGGTCCAAGGCGAAGCGCTCCTGTCCCTCACCAAGGGTCCAGGGCGAAAAGGCTTATTTGAGTCATTCCTGACCTTGTTTGGTCAAATTGAAACATCAAAGACACAATGAAAGACGAAATGAACGTGATAGAGCATCCAGACTTGATTAAAAGCAATGAAATGATGGAGTTTTTGTCTAGAAAGGTAAAAGCGCTCCTGTCCCTCACTGAAGGACCAAAGCGATTTTCTTTATATGCACAATTTTAAACCTTTTTTGGACATTAACTTTTATTCATAGCATGAAGTAAGGTGAAATCTTCCCTAGCAAAGGAATTTCGAGATGAAAGTGAAAAGATTTGGCCTAGAGGGCAAAATTCGCTCCTGTCCCTCACTGAAGGACCGGAGCTTGATTTTCAAATTTGCATTGTTCTTGCAGGATCAGGACAATTTTATGATTGGAAGAGATCAAGGAGGGCATGTTTTGTCCATTGAATATAATTTAAGCAGTCTACAAAGGAGTAAATCAACCCAAATGACAAAAAGTGCTCCCGTCCCTCACTGAAGGACCGTGCCACTTTTTCAAGTTTCTCCTATTTGTTTGATATTTTATGGCAAAACTTGACTTGGATGGGAAGGACGAAGGATGTTTTATGCCTTGGACGCAATTGAGAGATTTAAAGAACAAAAGGGTACACCAAGATGTCAAAAGTGCTCCCGTCCCTCACTGAAGGACCGTCCCACTTTTCCAAAAGTGCTCCCGTCCCTCACTGAAGGACTGTCCCTCTTTTCTAAAAATACAAATTTCTTGCAAAGGCAAGGCAAGTTGCGTGATTGAAATGAATGAAAGAGGGCAAGATTCATCCATTGAAGATAATTTGGAAGACTAGCAAAGGACGAATTGGCTTAAAAATGAAAAATCGCTCCTGTCCCTCACTGAAGGACCGGAGCTTGAATTCCGAATTTGCATTATCCTCGCAAGATTTAAGTGATTTCGCGATTTGAAGAGGTCAAAAGAAGTATGTTTTGCCCGTTGAATATAACTTGAATAGGCCACAAAGGAGAGAATCAACCCAAGTTGCACTAGGCGCTCCTGTCCCTCTCCAAGGGACCAGAGCGATTTTCTCACAAGACAAACTTCGGGCAAAGGCAAAGCAAGTTTTATGTTTGAAATGAATGAAAAGGGGCGTGATTGGTACAATGAAGATAATTTCGAAGGCTAGCAAAACACAAGTAAGCTCATAGTTGCAAAATCGCTCCTGTCCCTCTCCAAGGGACCAGAGTGAAATCTTCAAAATGCCTAAGTGCCTAACATTTTGAAATGCTATTTCTTGTTGCCAGGACTCAAGATGAAGTGGGGAGTGATGTTCTACGTCTAGAAAGTAATTCGAGGTTGATATGATCAAGAGTTTGTGCAATGAACCAAAAGTCACTCCTGTCCCTCACCAAGGGACCAGGGCGAAAATGCCTTAAGGCAAGCTCCTTCCAAAGATCACATGAATTGAACTTAAAGTTCCAAATAAAATGCCATTTTGAACGTCAAGGATGAGGTTTTGAACGTAAAAAATGAAGGATGGAGGACAAAAATGCAGGAGCGCTCCTATCCCTCTCCAAGGGACCAGAGCGAAGTTATCAAAATTCATTATTTTTTGCCTTATTTTAGCAAATCGCACTAGATGCCAAGTTCGCCAAAAAACTTCGAAATATTTTTAAAAATTCTAATTAAATTGGCATTTAATGAAAATCGCATAGCATTTAATAATTAATTTTGAGCCTTGGAAAATCGTTTTTTTTTATTAATTGAGGCATTTCGAAATTAATTATTATTAAATTAAAATTTAAAAAGAAGAGCGCTTGAGGTATCATTTTTTTTATTGCTTAATTAAGTCGGCCTTCTCCTTTTATTAATCTTTGTTTATTTTTTCCACCAAGTCGGCCTATGGAGAGATGTAGAAGGTGAGCACTCTATATATTGGAGGTGTTGTTTCACAATTTAAATCATTCAATCATCCTTTCAATTGCGATTTGGAGAAGCAAGGAAGGAGGTGCGAAATCTAGCTTGTATGGAGCGAATTTCTACCAAGTGTGGAGACTAAGGAAGGCGAAATTCATCTTGAAGGCTATTGGAGAGGCGTATTTCTTGCTAGATTGGAGGATAATTTCCAGATTTTTGAAGACATTTGAAGGCGAATTTCCAGATCTTGAAGAAGCTAGTGGAAGATGGAGTTCTTTTCCAAGCTAAAGGGGGCGCATTTTGCTAAAGGGAGTCTTGATCTACATTTTGCCTAGCGAATTCTCCTATTTTTGCATCATTTTTTAGAATTAATTCCCAAGTGAAGGTATGGCGTAATCACCTTGGCACCATTTTTGAAGATTTAAATTTTGCTTTGAAAATCCTAAATTAGGAAATGATAACTCAAGATTTATCATGAAGTTTCCTAAATTGGAATCTTGAATTTTCCTTTCTACACTTCAAGATATATTACTAATTTTGAAATGTTGTGTAGGTACCAAGATGGCGACTCCCAAGCTCAAAAGATCCACAAGTCAGAAGACTCTCCTCAAGGAAAATCAAGTCAGATCAAGGACGGTCAAGCAAGGACAAGGACGACCTCCTCCAGCCTAGCATCGACAAGGACGGCCTTCTTTGGACTAACGTCATCAAGGGTGACTTCTCCAATCCAGTATTCCAAGGCGAGGTACATCAATCATCCTGCACATCAAGGACACAAGAAGTTAGAACAAGGGTTCGTTGAAGAAGCAGATAGTACCAGATGAATTAATTAAAGCTAGCTTCTCAACAACATCAAGTTGAATATTTACCAAGTTACAAGTGTCAAATGAGGTGGCATCCCAGTCATCACTCCTCCAGTCAGTGTGGTCCACCTCAGCATGTCCAGATTCAATGTACCTAACTCATGGAAGGTGGCACAAACTCCGATGTACCTACCCCGGCTATCCATTGGTCGATTTTTCCAGAGAGGACATGTGTCCAAGCAATACAATTTTATCATTGGCCAAGCATTAAATGTTATGTAATGGTTGTAACAAACCCTAATTAGGGTTTTCATTGTTGAATCTTGGCCATTGATCTCGAATTGATCTTAGCCATCGAATTGTATTGAGGGCACTATATAAGCCCTGGCATTTCATTTGTAAAGGCAATAGTTAGAATAGGAATAGTTGGAAGCAGTTAGAAGATAGAGAGAGAATAGCAATTAGAGTAGAGTAGAGAGAGAAGGCAAAGATTGTTGCCAAGATGTTGTTGTAAAAGACTTGTAACTTCATTGAAGAAATGGTGAAATTTATGGGTCGATTCGACAATTTGCATGGTCTTTATACTTCTCATATTTGATTTCATGTTATTAGATGAGTGGAAGAAATGTGCTTGATTGATGGTGAAATTCGTATATCCATACTACTAGCAGTTTGTTGATTGCAGACTTGCCTTGTGTAGTCAACTGGAATCATTCAGCTTAAGCTTAACTTCAATTGTCGCTTCTTCATTGATATGCATCAACCTGATGGTGTCTATGCCTGCAGTGATGATTTGAACATCATAAAGCTTTCCTTCGAAGATCGCACTAGCCTTGTAGAGATGGTCCTGTGATGTCAAAACAAGACTTAGTTAGAATTTCATCAAAGATCAATCATTGCTCTTACATTCTTAGTGTTAGGATTAGATCCTTTCCTCGCCCTCATCTTTTTTCCTTTTTTCAAATCTAAGCTAGTAAGAGCCTGTGTTCCAGCAATATTCAAAGCAGATCAGACGTTCAATCATCAAGTGTAAGTCCCCTTGTGATTCCAGCAAATCACATCATACCACAGAGAGCTTATCCACACGTAGAGACCCTACATCGAAGAACCTTGGAGTCATCCTGATTGATCCTTTTTCGCGACATCTTCAGCAATCAGAGACTTTACTCAAGAGAGGATAAGGTACCTTTAGGTATTTTATTCTGTGTTTGATAGTGTACAAAATACACGTCAACAGTTATGTAATCCATAAAAGAGATTCCCATGTTTGCAAGTTGAAGAAAGCCTTATATGGGCTCAAACAGGCTCCTCGCGCTTGGTATGAAAGAATTGATAAGTACTTACTAAGTTTAGGGTTTTCCAAGAATGATGTTGATGCTAACATTTACTTGAAAGTTTATAATGATGAGATGCTTATTTTAGTTTTGTATGTAGATGATTTATTTCTCACGGGTGAAAATAAATTAATCATGAGATGTAAAAAGGAATTAGCCTCAGAATTTGAAATGAAGGATTTAGGTCTAATGCATTACTTCCTAGGGTTAGAAGTATGGCAAAGAGCTAATGAAATCTTTCTAAGTCAGGGAAAATACACTATTGATATTTTGAAAAGATTTAGAATGATAGATTGTAAACCTATGCGTACTCCTATGGAATCTAACTTAAAGAAGTTAAGTGTTTCTACAGCTAACTCTGATTTTGCAGATCCCTCTGAGTACAAGCAGTTGATTGGCTCCCTGATGTACCTAGTCAATACTAGGCCAGATATCTGTTATGCGGTTAATGCTCTCAGTCAGTTCATGAGCTCACCTAAACATGTTCACTTGGTTGTTGCCAAGCACATTCTAAGATACCTACGTGGCACGATTGGTTATGGGCTGAAGTATTCACTTAATACCCCAATTCTCCTGAAAGGCTACTCAGATTCAGATTGGGCAGGAAGTGTCAAGGATAGGAAAAGCACTTTAGGCATCTGCTTCAATTTGGGCTCCGCAGTAATCTCTTGGGCATGCAAAAAGCAATCTTCGGTAGCATTAAGCACTGCAGAAGCTGAGTACATTGCCGCATCTGTTGCATCCAGAGAAGCAGTGTGGCTTCGTAAGCTCCTTGTTGGATTATTTGGTCAAGCCAATGATCCCACCACCATTCATTGTGATAATCAAAGCTGTATAAAGATGTCAGTAAATCTTGTATTTCATGATTGGTCCAAACATGTGGAAACACACTATCATTACATTCGGGATATGGTGCAGAGAGGTGCCATTCATCTAAAGTACATTAGCACAGTTGAACAGATTGCTGACATCCTCACCAAACCTTTATCCAGAGTGAAGTTCGAGTACTTCAGAGATAGACTTGGTGTCATGGAAAACGGAATCCTGATTGAGAGGGAGCTTCAATCTTAGTGACTATGTGTAGAACTTTGAATCATTCCTTGTGTGTGTGCAAGAATGAATTACATCCAATCTATGCTTGTGTGCTAGATGGATAATTGTAATAATGTAAAGACCCACTGGTGTATTACACTTTCTATGCTTGTGTGCTAGAACCATCCTATGCTTGTGTGCTAGGTGGAAGATGTAATTCTATGCTTGTGTGCTAGATCCATTCTACGCTTGTGTGCTAGATGGAACTTAAAGGTTCAGATTATGTATTCTCCTCCTCCCTAGTTAAGAGGGAGTGTTAATTGTAACTAGGGATATAGGGGTTCGGATTGCCTTAAGGCAACATCCGAACCCCATTTTAGGACCGGGTCCTATCCTAGGGTGATGTGACCCTATTCAATGCCATGCTAAACTCATGCCATTTAACATTGGCGCCAAAATCCAAGGAGGCCGACTTACATTTGAAAGAATAAATGATGCATATAAGTAAATGAAAATTTGCAAGTCAATAATCAATCAAGTTCGATAATATGCAAGGCGATTTAGCTCTGCTGTGCGAAGTCTTAAAAGGGTGTGAACTTAAGGAAGATTGAGAACTTGTTCAGCTTGGTGCAAAATTGTCCAAGAGGACATAGTGGATCTTGATGCAAGCCTTTGAAGTATACAAGGAACAGATCTGATATGTGCAGATCAGATTCAAGCTAAGTATTGTACTTATGTTTAGAGGAGAATATATAATCTAACTTGTGGGTCTTTCATGCTGGGTTTTTCCTCTTGGAGGTTTTCCCGGGGTATGCTTGTTTGTCTGCTGTTCCATTTCTGATTTATGTTGGCTTATTAAATACTGTAAATCTGAATACAATCTAGGGCACAATTAATTACTAAAATACTGCAAATCTGATTACAACCTAGGGCATAATCAAATATATGAATCTGATTAACATACCTAGGGTTTAAAATAACAGTTGTGGCACCTCCTTTGCGTTGCATTGCACCCTTAAGTTCTTGTTGAGATTGTCTATTACTTGTCATCCCCTACTGTTGGTAGCAAATGAGCTTGTGACCCATCTATTCTCACCACGAGGGTAGAATACACCAACTACCTATCTCATTTGTTTCCCTTATGGTGAACCCTCCTATATGTGGGAGCTTTTCCCAGCTTGCAGTGGCTGCCTACGTCTTTACAGGTACAATTATGTGTTGTGGTGGCTTCTCTTAGATCCTTATAATCTTTAGTTAGAACTTAGAAGTGTATGTTGCACTTTTTATTTTAGGAATAAGACGGCTAAATCTTGTGTCCTTTAGTTGAGCAGTGGCTGAGCATTTGTGTTTTCCAGTCAGGCAGTGGTTGAGCCTTGAGTGCCTAGCAGTTAACACCACCGATTGAGGGGTGGACTGACCAATTAAATGCAACCCATTTAGGAGTAAAAGCCTATGATTGTGAATCAACTGTTTTGAGGAAATTAATTGTCAGTTAGTTGACACCATTTGTGGACTGACTGCATATGATTTAGGGTTGCTAGGAGCTGGGTCTATTAAACAGCGCATAATACAGAAGAGGGGGCTTCTTTTGAAAAATTAACACACATTGAACTCTCATTTCAAGGTTAGTGGCATTGAAAAAGCAGCCGAGCGTAGCACAGATGAAACCATTCAGGCATGAACCTATCATCTTGACAGAAACTCTCAGGAGCAGTACATATCAGTTAGTATAGAGTTTGTAAGAGGCAGGTACTCAGTAAGTTGTATTGGATTGGTAGACTTCCCTTTGAATTTATGTTGTTGGCAAAAAATTATAAAAAAGTATAATTGCTTCTGGAGTGTTTTGTATCTGTTATTTGTGCATTTAGTAGGGATTATTACAGATTTGGCTGTTGTTTAGCAGATCCCTGTTTGTTTGCAGTTGTTGGGTTTGTTACATTACTTTGCATTGTCTAACAGTTTGATCAATAATACGAAAAAAATGGATCCAACATTAAAAAACCCCAGGCACCCCCAACTATGTTACATGCATCTACATGGGCTCTTTACATGGGTTTGAACAATCAATTTCAGCACCAGAATTCTGCATGGCGTTAATTTTTTTCTGGCCAAAGGACTTTCCTCAGTGCGTCAACAATGTGCTTTCAATTTGTAGACTGAGTGCATGTCTCGTCAATAATTTATCTTAGTTCTTAACTATTGAACCACTTTTTGAGGATCTTATATAAGTAAAATAAGACCATCCAAGTTGGACAAATAATTTCTATAAATAAAATATCCACAACAAAACATGAATTTACATGTATAAATTATTAGCACAGAAGGATTATCATAAAGTATGTATATGAAATGGACTGTTTAATACCAATGATAGAACCAGGCAAAGCAAAGGTCAATAAACAATTTTATGCCATTATAAAACTTATATTTGCACCCTTGTGTGATGTATAAAACGTCAAGAAAACTTGTAGAATATATTGAATTGTTGCCTTTCTAAAATATGTTTAGCTAATTCATTACAGAGCATTTAAAATGAATAATCACAAAACAGAAAGAGAAAAGAAAATGCCTCAAACTACATTTCAGATGGCACAGTCCCCACCAATGAGCTGATCTAAATTATTGGATTAATCAGTCCAACCTTCTTACAGTTGGAAGATCGGACTGTGAATGAAGAACTGCATTTTCCATCTGGAACATACAAACACATTGTCAATGCAATACAGTACAGTTTATGCTGTTGTGTTTGAAATATTCAACAGTTAGGCTCTAGACCAGGGCCCAGATTTCATGTTACTTCAATTGTTACAAATTTATATGAAGATTGAAAAAAATTGTCTCAAGTAATGTTCTGACTAGTTATATCAATAACTTTTTACATAATTAACTAGCAGATTGATGCACATTATTTTTGTTGTTATATTCTTGAAATTTGTTGAACAGAAAGTGCTGCATGCACCATCTCATCATGTTTTATAATTAGTTGTTCACAATAAATATGCATTTTTTAAAGATTACCAGCCAATGCTCCTTTGATAGGGATTCAATCCCAACCATAGCAGAATCCTCGAAGCACAAGGCAGCCTTAATTTGAATATGGGATACATATCAATGGCCAAAGGATTCCATGGTGGATTTACAATCCTGTAATCAACACTTGACCCAAAATATTGAATAAATAGCTAACCCTCTTGTGCCTGCAATAATTTGATTTTAGGTATAAATATTTTGTACCCTTCATGTTGAGTGAACCTTTGATTAAATATAAATAAATAGACGTTACCCTGGTGAAACCATTAACATGATCGTCTGAAAAGAAAGTGCTCAGTAGTGCATTAACCACATTGAGAGATCCAAATGGAGAGAAAAATTACTCAAGAAGCCTCAAGCTGCAAGTGTATTCAAAAATAAATACTAGAGGGAACAAACACACAGTTTATCAATCCTTTTCAATTTTAACATTGTTTCCCACATACACGTTCTTAGCAATATCACAGATCATGTGCAAATGTACAAACACATCTTAGTATTCATCTTATTCAATCCAATCTCCATTGATACTGCTGATTTTCTGATGCCTCTTCCAACTAGATAAGCACCTCTGGCATGCAGATAACTGAATTACGTTATTCTTGCTGCTGTCAATATTTTCCATGAGCTTATGAATTGATGTCAGACATTGGGAAAAAATCTCAAAAAAATTGTGAAAAAAATCAGATTTAAAAAAAAAGAAAAAATTGTAGGAAAAGAGTCAAAAACTGTTTTTTTTAAATATAAGTACATTTCCATAGCATAGAGATATAGAGATCAAATAAAATAGAAAGTATAACCCATTATTTGTAGAAAATGGATTTTTTTTGTTTGTCTACATGTCACTGATTACATTGGATTGTGTAGAGTATACTTCAAAGTGCATAAATAGTAAGTAGATGGTGACAGCTGACAAAATGTCAGTTACAATATAGTTTGTACAAAGACAACCTATAAACTAAGTGTAAAGTTCCAAAATATCAAATGTAGCCAATGATTCTTGGCACTACAAATAGAGCTATGCTAGAGAGCTGCAGGTATTGATAATGAAGCTCTTGGGTTAGAGCCTCTCCTAAGTTGTTCAATCTCATGAGTATCCAAGTTGGCCTCCATTGGGATCTCAAAATCCTCAGGCTAAAGAATATTATCATCAATAGCAATCCACTCAAACTCTGGATCAATCTCATTAAGGTCAATTGGGTCGTCATCCTCAATAGTACCTAATTTAGTACATGTAAAAATTAATCTTGGCCTTACAAGTGAAAAACATAGTGAATACAATTACAACTATGATTACAAATATATACTAAAAGTCTAACCTTGAACTTTCTTTAGCTTAAAGCGGAGGTTGTGGTGAACAAACACCAAGTCATTCATTTATTGTTGTGTTAGATGATTGCGTTTCTTGGAATGCATGTGTTCAAAAACACTTGGATGAACCACATGGCTGACTCATCTCAACATCCATCTTATATTTTTTGTTTTGTGACCAAAAAATCCCACCATTGTGCTAAAAAACACATTATATCATGTAAGAATATATTTAAATCTTAATACATTTAATGTACATAACCACAAAACAAAGAGATTGTCAAAATTGTATAGAGTTCACCTGATTTTAAAGTCTTCATGCCTTCCACAATAGCCTTAGATGACAAAAAACCCATTGCTTGCTTGTACATTGGCCACTTTGTCATAGCTGCCTGCAATGTTTCTATGTTAGAAAATATTTTCTCCATGCCTATGAACAAGCCTTGTGTGACCTCAACATCATCATGTCTGAATAAAGAGTTATATAACAATGTTCGATTGAAATAGTATCTTGCAACATGGAGAGGAGAGTGCATTTATTGATCCCATCTTCTATCAATTATGTCCCATAATGGCATAAACATGTCATTGTTATTTTCCATCCTACCCCTCATCACCACCTTCGCCCTATACATGACCTCATACAAATATCCATGGGGTATTTACCCCCATCTACTAGTCTCGAGACTTTTACGAGAGGATCTAAAAATTATACAACTTGTTCTGTCGCACCCCAAAAACTAATAGAATACATGTACTTTGCCACTATTTGTCATCTGCTAGATTTGTGAAACCAAATTCCATCCACTCGTTTGGCAAAAACGTTCATTTCAAATTCATTTTTTGTTGGCAAAGAGTCTCTAATGCAAGGAAGTGTTAAATTTTACTAGCAAAGAGTCTCTGTAGGCAAAGAGTCTCTAATGCAAAGAGTCTCTATTTGCCACTATTTGTCTCTAATGCCCCTAATTGAACTAGCTCCTTGCCTCTATGAAAGAGCTCATCATGCACAAAACCCTTGTGTGTGTTTAATTTTACACTTTCAGATTAATAGAAAACTTAGAAAACAGAATTAACCTTTAACTTAGATAGTTTGTTGTTAGATTTAGTAAGTTTCAGATTTAGGAACAAACAGAAACATAACCAAACTTGAATAAGACCAAAGTTGAATAAGACACTTATTACCTTGGGAAAACCTCCTAGGAGGAAAAACCCAGCCAGAAAAGATCCTCAGATCTGATTATGGATTATGAATAATATTCTGATTACAATACTTATTTCAATTCACCCTTAGGGCTGATAGCATCTTCAACTTTCCAGTGGTCTCAGATCTGCCTCTTAACAAGTTTCAGATCCGTCTTTTATTGTACCAACCAGTAGGTATACATAGCAACCAAAGATTTGTCCTTGAACAGCAGATAGATGATATATATGTCTTCAACTGATGACTGTGACCAACTTCAGAACAGCAGGTCCTTCAACTGTCAATTCGCATGATGAGGAGTAGACTAATGGATGTAAATTCACCTTAATGTTTGCATGAATGAACACCACTTTTGTGGAATTCGCACTCTCCTAACAGCAGAGATAACAATGGAGAGAAGCTGATGGAGTTCGCACTTTGCTAAAGATATTCACCTTAATACTGATGTATTTCGGACCTCTTGCAGATAGAATTTGCCTTTTAATGTGTGTTCATTTGAATGCTTCATTCATACCTTTATTTATATGCACTTCAGCCTCTAATTAGGTCGGCTTTCTTGAATTTGAATTGGCGCCCTTTTATTGTTTAAAACTTATTGTGTGGTGTGTTGAATTATAGGGTAGGCCCTATTTTAATAGAGCACACCACCCTTGTGTTGGATGTGAGAAGGGGCCTAGCCCTACATGTTACCTTATGGGAGAAAGGGGCCAGCCCTTTGGGCGGATTCCAATGTTGCCTAAGGCAATTGGAATCCACTCCTCCTACCTAATTACAATCAACACTCCCTCTTAATTAGGGAGAAGAAAACATAATCAAAATATCATAATCTTTCATCTTGCACACAAGCAAAGACTGGATCCACCTTACATTGCCAGCAGAGGGTGGTTGATACAACACAATGTATCACTGAGGTTGAGACTCCCTCTCAACCAGGGTTTCATTTTCCACAACACCGAGTCTGTCTCTGAAGTACACAAATTTCACTTTGGACAGAGGCTTGGTAAGAATATCTGCAACCTATTCATCAGTGCTGACATACTTCAACTGAATGGCGCCTCTTTGCACCATATCTCGAATGAAGTGATAATGAGTTTCCACATGTTTTGACCTGTCATGAAACACTGGATTGACAGACATCTTGATACAACTCTGATTATCACAATGAAAAACTATAGGTTCCCAAGGTTGTCCAAACAACCCAGCAAGAAGCTTACAAAGCCACACTGCTTCTCTAGAAGCAACACTTGCTGCAATATACTCAGCTTCAGCAGTACTTAGTGCAACTGAGGATTGTTTTCTACAAGCCCAAGAGATCACTGCGGATCCTAAGTTAAAAAAAAATCCTGAGGTGCTTTTCCTATCCTTGACACTTCCTGCCCAATCTGCATCTGAGTAACTTTCCAAGGTTATTGGAGACTTAAGTGGATACTTCAGCCCATAACCAACTGTACCTCGCAAGTATCTCAGAATGTGCTTGGCTGCAACAAGATGAACATGCTTAGGCATGCTCATGAACTGGCTGAGGGCATTCACTACATAGCATATATTTGGTCTAGTATTAACTAGATACATCAATGATCCAATCAACTGCTTGTACTTCGATGGATCTGCAAAATCAGAGTTAGCTGCAGAAACACTCAACTTCTTTAAGTTAGATTCCATAGGAGTAGACATAGGTTTACAATCCATCATTCTAAATCTTTTCAAAATATCAATAGTATACATTCCTTGACTCGGAAAAATTTCGTTAGATCTTTGCCATACTTCTAGACCTAGAAAATAATGCATTAAACCTAAATCCTTCATTTCAAATTCTGAAGCTAATTCTTTCTTACATCTAATAATAAGCTCATCTTTACCAGTGAGAAATAAACCATCTACATATAGAACCAGAATTAGCATTTCATCATTAGATACCTTAAAGTAAATGTTAGAGTCGGCATCATTCTTACAAAACCCTAAACTTGTACTTATCAATTCTTTCATACCAAGCACGAGGGGCCTGTTTGAAACCATATAGAGTTTTCTTCAATCTGCAAACATGAGTTTCTCTATCATGAATCTCATAACCCTCAAGTTGTTCAATATAAACTTCTTTTTCAATGACACCATTAAGGAAGGCAGTCTTAACATCCATTTGATGTAGCTTCCAACCTTTAGCTGTAGCAATGGCTATTATAGTTCTAATAGAAGTATATCTAGCAACAGGAGCAAATGTTTCTTCATAATCTATGTCTTCCTTTTGAGAAAAACCACGAGCTACAAATCTAGTTTTATATTTACTACCATCAGCATTATGTTTAATTTTAAATAACCACTTAGAAGAGACAACAGACTTACCTTTGGGTCTAGGCACGATGTCCCAAACATCATTTTTGATGATCGATTGATATTCTTCATCCATAGCTAGCTTCCAGGCATGTTGGCTCAAGGCTTCCTCAACATTGTGGTTCAAACTCAATGAGATTGCTCATTAATGCAACATAGTTGGAGAATACTTGAGGTCTCTTGCTTTCTCGGAAAGTGCCACTGGGAGCTGCAAATCTTTCGGCTTCTTAAATGGTGTTTCTCACCCAAAGTGGCCTCTTTTTGCTAACAACAATGTCACTAGGTATATCAGTGGGATTCATAGGCTCAGGTGGATCATTATGCTCTTCTTGAGGTGGAGGCTCAACAGACTCCCTCTGAATCTTAGGGTTAGTATCAACATTCATATCTTGATTGTCATTAACTTCATCAATAACAAGAGAACCTTTTGATTTCTTAAAGGCAATATCTTCTTCAAAAATAACATCCCTACTTACCTCAACATACCTTTGACCTGGAATGTAGATCTTGAAGGCCTTGGAGGATTCACTGTATCCAACTAGCATGTCTTTCTTCTCGAAAGGCTCCAACTTGGTTCGTTTTTCCTTGGGCACATGGACATATACAAGACTTCCAAAAATTCTTAAGTGACTGATGTCAGATTTGGATCCTGTGAAGGCTTATTCAGGAGTCATATTATTTAGAACACGGTGAGGACATCTATTCTAAATATATACTATTGTTCTAGAAGCCTCAACCCATAGAAAAGTCTGCAAATCTTGATCATGAATCATAGCCTTTGCAGCCTCAACAATTGTTCTATTCTTCCTTTCAGCAACTCTATTTTGCTGAGGATTGTATGGAACACAAAACTCCCTCTTAATTCCTATCTCAACACAAAACTCATGAAAGCTACCAGAGGTATACTCACCTCCATTGTCAAATCTTAAACATTTAATTCTTTTATCAGAGATGTTTTCAACCAATGCCTTAAACTCTTTAAATCTACTTAAGACTTCATCGGATTCTTTAGATTTCAAGAAGTAGATCCAAGTTTTTCTAGAGAAATCATCTATGAAGATTACTTAATAAAGAAATCCACTAGGAGATGCTACAGACATAGGACCACATAAATTAGAGTGAACAAGTTCTAGTTTATCTTTAGCTCTACTTTCACTTTTATGAAAAGGACTTTTAACATTTTTACCTATAGCACAACTGTGCATGTATCATCATGAATTTGACTGAGTTTAGGTATACCTCTGACTATCTTTCCAAGGGATGGAAGTGCTTGAAAATGTAAGTGTCCAAGTCTTCTATGCCATAGCTCACAGGATTCGGGAGCCTCATTAATGAGAGCTTGAACAAGGTTAGCAAAGAGCTTATATAAACTATCATATCTATTTCCAATTACACAAGCAGATTTAAAACTAGACTTCTTAGGTCAAGCAAGGACTTTACCCTCAGAAAATGCAACTTGATAACCTTTATCTTCTAGAGCAGAAATGGAAATTAAATTTCTTTTAATTCCAGGGACAAATAAGATGTCACTAAGGTGAAGAGAAATACCAGAATCTAAATTCAGAGAATTAGTGCCAGAACCTCTTACCGAATGTTTAGCATCATGACCAATTACTACTATAGACTGGTGTCTTTCTCTAATAAGTCTGAAAGATGCTCATGATAGCCTGTGATTTGTCTGGAAGCACCACTGTCAATCAACCATGTGTTACAGTCTGTGGGAATGCTGCTTGACAGGGCAGAAATGAATAAGAATTCTTCATTTTGATCTGAGACTTCATTTAGGTTGGCTTCTCTTTGCGGAGGTTCATTCTGACATTCTTTAACAAGTGACCAAATTTGTCACATCTAAAGCATCAAACACGAGAGAGATCTCTTGGCTTCTTCCAAGAATTCTGAGCATTTGATAATCTGAAATCTCTATTCCTCTTAAGATTATTCTTCTTCCAATGGCCACCTTTCTTGAATTGGGTTGCAAGTACATGTTGATCATTCACTTGAGAGTTTTGAGTTTTCCTCTTGTGATAAGACGAGACTCTTCATGAATGCAATCATTCTTAAGATGATCAAAAGTAGGTAATTCAGTTCTTCCACTATGGTTTGAATGAAAGAGTCCCATGAGTCTGGTAGACCATTTAGAGCAATCATGACAATATCTTTGTCTTCCATGTTATGTCCAATTATACCTAGTTAATTCTTTAGTTCTAAAATCCTCATGAAATAAGACAGCAGATTCTTCCTTTGACATCTTGATATTAAGTAATTGCTGCCTTAAGGTAATTGTTCTACTGAGATTGTTGATTTCATAAGTACCTTGAAGATGACTGAATATTTCCCTTGCTGTAATGAATGAGGAAATGGAGGTGACTAGGTGATCTTTGACTGAATCAATAATGAGTTTTCTGGCTTTGACAGCATTCCTTTTGAATTGTTTTAGCTCAGCTGCATCTGTAGGTTCAGTCAGTTTTTCTTCATCTATGAATTGAAGAACTTCTTCTTCTTCTAAGGTAATACGGGTGCGGACCTTCCATGCAGCAAGGTAATACTGTGAGAAATATTTGCATTGCAATACAACATCATTATACATACCTTGATTTTGAATTGAAATTTGAAGAACTTTTATATGATATCAGAGCCTCGGTAGATCGAACCTGAGGCATTCAAATTTGTGAAAAATTCAAAGTCAAGAAGATATCTAACATCACATTTCTTCAAATGGCCAGCACTATTAGATTTGAAGATTGACTCGAAGGAGGCGACAATTTCTCAGCATGGAAATTCAGAATTAAGATGATCCTAAAGGAGAGTAAAGTTGAATCATTTGTAAGAGTCGAATCTAAAGAACCTGAGAATGAACCTGACAAAACAACATGGATTGAGGGTAATGAAAAGGCCATCAAGATCATAGTTGACGAAGTGAGAAACAATATTATGCCAATCATAAAGAAACATGAGACTGCCCATCATATGTTCAAGGCACTCAACAATGCATTTGAGATAACCAATGCAAGCAGAACCTTGGCTCTAAAAAGAGAGATAAATCATATAAGTATGATAAAAGGGGAGTCAATCAATGCCTACTTCATGCGGATATCTACCCTAAGAGATGAACTAGCAACACTTGGATACGAAATCCAAAGCAAAGAGTTAACACTCATTGCTCTAGATGGGTTACCTAGTGTCTGGGAAACATTCGTTCAAGCATCAGTGCAAGGGCTAAATATCCAAATTTTGAGAGGCTAAGAGCGGATTGTTTTCAAGAAGAATCAAGGTTGAATAAGAAAGGGATCAAGCATAAGAATATAGATGAAGATCTTCAAGTTCTAAACACCAACTCCAATAAGAAAAGAAAGAAGAAACAATTCAAGAAGAGGAAAGGACATCAAGGCAAGAATACCTCCAAGAAGGATCTCTCTCATATTCAATGCTTCAGGTGTGACAAGTTCAGGCACTATGTTGCTAAATGTCTTGAAAGATCTAAACAAGCTACATTTGTCAAATTTGGAAAGTCAAAGGACAAAGATGATTCCGAGAAATATGTGTTCTACTCAGCACTTTCAAACCAAGTATCAAACAAGACTAACTCATGGGTGATTGACAGTGGCTCATCCAGACATATTACAGGGTTCAGAGAAGTGTTAGACTCCATGATAGAGGAGATCGATGAGGAAGTAACAATCGGAGATGACTCTGCATATCCAGTCAGAGGAATTGGAACCTGCATCATTAGACTGAAGTCAGGCTTATCATTACAGCTTACAAGAGTACTATATGTCCCAGGCATCAAGAGGAACCTAGTCTCCATCTCAACACTAGAGGATAATGGGTATAGGGTGACCTTCATGGACAACAAAGTGTTGGCTTGGCCAAAGAATTTGTCCATCAAGAAAGCCAAAACCATTGGTCAAAGACAAGGTTACTTATATGAGCTATGCACAGAGCCCAACTTGGCCCTAATCCATGAAGTTGCAGATGCTAATGAAGTTTGGCATAGAAGACTAGGTCACCTGAATTTCAAAGCTTTATCATTTATCGAAAACCTTGTCATAGGTTTACCCAAGTTAATGCAACATCATTCAGGGGCATGCAAGGGATGTGCCCTAAGTAAAAATACTAAGGGCTCTTTTCAAAATAGTACCAGGAAAACAAGTAATGTTTTAGAATTAGTCCACTCTGATGTATGTGGACCTATGTCAGTACCCTCTTTAGGGGGATTTTTGTATTATGTAATATTTGTGGATGACTACTCTAGAAAAACTTGGATCTACTTTATGAAATGTAAAGAATCAGAAGAGATCCTTACTAAGTTTAAAGAATTTAAGACCCTAACAGAAAACTTCTCAAGTAATAAAGTTAAAACCCTAAAAACTGACAATGGGGGGGAATACACCTCAGATCTATTTAAAGATTTTTGTAAAAATGCTAGGATTAAGAGGGAGTTTACTATACCTTATAATCCTCAACAAAATGGGGTAGCTGAGAGGAAAAATAGGACAATTGTAGAAGTTGTCAAATCTCTGCTTCTTGATCAAAACCTAGATACCCATCTTTGGGCAGAAGCCTCCTGCACTGTCGTGTATATCCAAAATAGATATCCTCACTCCCATATTGAAGATAAAACCCCTGAGGAAGTTTTTACTAAAACAAAGCCAGATATTAGCCATCTTAGAATATTTGGATGCCCTGTTTATATCCATGTAACTAAAGAGAAAAGGTTAAAACTAGAGCCTTCAGGAAAAGGGGGGATATTTGTTGGATATAGTGAAACCTCCAAGGCCTATAGAATCTACATACCTGGTCAGAGGCATATTGAACTTAGTAGGGATGTAATTTTTGAAGAAGACTTAGCCTTCATAAAAGCCCAAAGTTCTATAGAACTTGAAGTCTATGTTCTTGCTCCTAGCATAGATGAAGATCCTACTCCTGAGTTTCAGAGGGAGAATCTTGAGGAAAATGAAGGTGAAATTCAAAACCCACCTAGAGAAAATCTCAAGAAAAGACCACTATGGGCCACCAAAACTGTAGAAGAAGCTCATAAGTATGTGTTGTGACCATTTCACACATCGCCCCATTAGAATGGGGACCCCCTCTTTTTGCTTTTGTTTTGCCTGTTCTTCTCTCTGCTCTTAGGGTTTTGATTAAGTGAGTGAGTTGTCTAGACTAGGGTTAAGCCTTAGGGGTTTCTATTGGATATTTTCAGGCCGAGTCTAGTCAGGTTTTTGAAGGTTATTGAGCATCCTCCCGAGAGTTGCAAATTTTGAAATAGGATGAGCCTGACAGGAAGGTCAGGTATGTCTCAAGATAGGTCCAGTCAGGGGTTTTGAGGGCAAATTCAAACTTTGTCTAAGTATTAGCATTTTAATGATGGAATTGTGCGATAATTTTTGTCTGGGTAAAATTTTGACCAAATTTTTGATAGCTTGATAACTGATTCTTGGCCTTAGAAATGACCTAATTATGCCTTGTGAAGTGACTGAGGACCTAAATTTTGGATATTTTGGCTTATGGAGGTAAAATTGCTCCTGTCCCTCTCCCAGGGACTAAGGCGAAAATGATATTTGGTGCATCTTGGTTATTGACTTGTTTTAATCGTTTTGTGCAGGGTCGCCAGGGGATATGATCGGACGCTAATTGAGGATTTTGAAGATTTTGAAGACTCAAAAATGACAAGTTTTTAAGGTTTAAGGCAAAATCGCTCTTGTCCTTCACTGAAGGACCAGGGCGAAATGACTTATTTAGATCATTTTTGGTCTTGGTTGATCAAACTGTAGCATCCAGAATGCAAGGAAAGATGAAGCGAGCATAATGGAGTATCCAGACTTAGTCGTTGGCAATGAAAAGTTGAACTTTGGGCCTAAAAAGATAAAGGCGCTCCTGTCCCTCACTGACGGACCGGAGCTTGAATTCCAAGTTTGCCTTATCCTTGCAAGATTTAAGTGATTTCGCGATTTGAGGAGGACAAAGGAAGTATGTTTTGCTCGTTGAATATAACTTGAATGGGCCACAATGGGGAAAATCGATCCAAGTTGCAGTAGGCACTCCTGTCCCTCACCCAGGGACCAGGGCGATTTTTTAAGGAAGCTCCTGTCCCTCTCCAAGGGACCAGAGCGATTTTCCCTCAAGACAAGTTTCTGGCCAAGGAAAAGCAAGTTTTTCGTTTGACATGAATGAAGGAAGGCATAATCACTCCATTGAAGATAATTTTGAAAGATTGCAAAACACAAGTGAGCTCATGATGGCCAAGGCGCTCCTGTCCCTCTCCAAGGGACCAGGGCGAAAAGCACATCATCAAGCCTTTCCCTCCAAATTTGGATGAATCAAGGCCAAGGCACAAGATGGCGATGATATTTGGAATGCTTCAAAGAAGAACGAAGTTGCAAAAAACCACAAGACTTGATGAAAATGGCTAAGGCGCTCCTGTCCCTCACCAAGGGACCAGAGCGAAATCTTCAAGTATGCCTAATTTTGGAATACTACTGTCGTTTCAAAGACTCGAGATGGAAGGCGGAGTGATACTCTACGTTCAGAAAGTGATTTAAAGATGACACGATCAAGGGTTTGTACCAAGAACTAAAAGGCGCTCTTGTCCTTCACTCAAGGACCAAGGCGATTTTCATAAAAACAATCATTCCCTTCCAAAACCACGTCAAGGCAAGGATATGCAAAGTCAAAAATGTCTTTCGAAGGACGATGAACAAGGAATTGACTCCAAGAATCGACTATCTTAAGCGCAAATGCAAAATTCGCTCCTGTCCTTCACTGGAGGACCAGGGCGAAAATCCTAAGAAGATCAATTTTGCCTTGAGAAAGCAAGCAAAACATGCATAGAACGAGAGATGATGATCATTGCCTACCTCACATCATGAATTGGCGATTTGGAAAATGAAGTCCAAAGATAAATGGTAGGGCGCTCCTGTCCCTCACCAAGGGACCAGAGCGAAATCTTCAAGTATGCCTAGTTTTAGAATGCCACTTTCGTTTCCAACACTCAAGATGGAGTAAGCAATGACGTTTTTTGCCTTGAAGGTTATTGAAAGTTGATATGATCATGAATGTGTGCAATAATGCAAAAATCGCTCCTGTCCTTCACTGGAGGACCAAGGCGAAAATCATTGGAAGAGCTCATTTTGTCTTGAGAGGGCGAGTGAAGCATGCATTGAAAGGGCGAATGAAGATCATTGATTGCCCTGCAACATGAATTGGCAATCGGAAAGACAAGGACTAAGGACAAAAGTAAGATCGCTCCTGTCCCTCACCAAGGGACCAAGGCGAAAGTGTTTTAAGGTGCACTCCTTCCCAAGATGGAGTAAATCAAACTCAAGATTCCAAACGAAAATGCCATTTTGGACGTCCAAGATAAGACTTTGAATGTAAAAAGCAAGAAATACAAGGCCAAAATGCATGGGCGCTCCTGTCCCTTTCCCAGGGACCAGAGCGATGTTGTTTGATCTCCCTTATTTTTCCCATGCCTAGGCGCCAATGTCCTCTAAGACACATTAAACGCCAATTTCGCTAAAACTTTAAATATTTAAAAAATTAAATTGACATTTAATAAGGGCGCATATCATTTAATAATTAATTTAGGCCTTTTTAAAAAATCAAAATTTTAATTACAAAGGCATTTAAATTAATTATTATTAAATTAAATTAAAATTCAAAGCGCTTAAGGTGTCTTTTTAATGTTTTTGCCAAAGTCGGCCTCTCCTTTTATTTAAATTTTATTTATTCCTTGGCCTATTTTCCAAGTCGGCCTATGGGCAATTGCAATAGTGAGCGCCTATATAAGAGAGGTATTTTGGAGCATTTTAATCCATCATTTAATCATCTATCCAAGCGCGATTTGGAGAACCAAGGAAGAGTGCGAAATCTAACCAAAGAAGGAGTGCGAACTTGGTTGGAGGCTAGAGTTGGAGCGAATCTCCCTCAAGGCGTTGAAAACTAAAAGGTGGTGAAGTTGATAAAGGAGGCGCATTTGCTAGAAGACTTCGATCTTCATTCTTGCCTAGCGAATTTCCTAATTTTGCATCGTTTTTTAGAGTTAGTTTTCAAGAAGAGGTATGGCGAGATCTCCCTTGTTCAAATTTTGAAATTTTGAATTTCCAATTGCATAGTTATATTTAGGAAATGATAATTCAAAGATTTATCATGAAGTTTCCTAAATTTAAAACTTGAATCCAGTCTATATTTCTACATTGCAAAGTATATCACTCATTATGAAATGTTGTGTAGGTGACAAGATGGCGACCCCGAAGACAGGAGCATCCACTAGTCGTCCAGCCCTCATGAAGGAAGAAAAAAGGAATGAAGAATTGGAGACCAAGATCGTGTCCAAATGGAGCAACATTGGAGATACCAACTTGGGAAACTTCAGTGTGAAGAAGTTTCGAGAGGTCCCTTACATTGGAAAGCCATCACCTATCGCAAGGAGAGTAATTGAAAGTGGCATTATCAAGGCGGCCGGCTTCCCTCCAGCAGTCCAGTGTCCTGAGCTGATGATCGAGTGTGCCCGCCATTATGACCCACAATCCAGATCAATCGTGTCCAAGGAAGGAAACACTTTGGCTTACCTTTCAGAAGAGGCTATCAGTGAGGCCCTCCATCTGCTAGAACATAAAGATATGATTTACAAAAGCTTGGAAGGAGCTAGATCCATGTACGAAGATGATCCAGACACTTGCTTAAGCATCATCAATAAGAATTGGTTACTCAAGAGTCGTCCTCGCCTGAGCAAGGTTCCAAACACACCACATAGGATCGACTTCCAGGAGGAGTACAGAGATTTGATAACCTTACTCAATCGAGTTACAAGGGGTCCTCAAGCCTTCTATTTTGAGAAGTGGATGTTCTACTTCATCCAAGTGATAGTTCAAGGAAAAGGAACAATTCATTGGGCTAGAATTATTAGCCATTGCTTGGACGTGCAGTTGAGAAGACTAAAGGCTACCAAGTCCTTCCACATGAGTTCATACATCATATATGCCTTGATCAGAAGTTTTGAATATGCAGGACTCCCTCACAGAGGAGTGATCGGAAGAGGACCGGGGGAAGTCAGAGTCTGTGAATCTTATGTTCATTTGCATCATCCACCTGGAAGTAACTACAAGCTAGTTAATGATACCTTCACGATGAACATCACCAGGACATTGCAGGGTGGGATTCACAATCGGATATCTCAAGATGCAGAGGAGCTTGTAAAGAGGTATGGTGCTTGGTTTATCCAATTTCAGAAGTTTACGTATATTAGAGTTCATGGGTGTCCTTCACCACCATATATGTTGCCAAGATATCCGACAGACAGAATAGTGTTACTGGAGGTGACTAGGCAATTGGCAACTTATGCAAAGGCATTCAGACACAGGCATGGAAATGGGATTCCTGTGCCTATCATACTAGGGAATTCAGTTGAGATATGTCCTAATGCTCTAGCCATGGATGATGCAGAAAAGGAGTTGGCCTTATATTCATTTTCATGCTTTGCCTTGAGAGAGAATTTTGATCCTTATGGATATGTAGAAGAAACAGTTGGTAGAAAGTACAAGCACGAATTTCAGATAGAGGACTTTTTGATGAATCTCTCAAGTGATTTAGAGGTGAAAAGAAAGATGCATTCCAGATTACCTTTAGATCTCATCCGGAAATGCAAAGTTTACAAAGTGGCCGATCAAGCCCAGGACAGTGGCAGGCATCTCCAATCGTCTTATGACCGAGAGGACAAAACAGTGAAAATCGATTGGAATGAGCCTGAGATTACAGACTTGAGGACTTTGATGGCTCCGATTTTGTCTTGTACTCGCAGATGGGTGGATATACAACATCAAAAGTTGAGAGAACAGAACACATCGATGACTTTTACTTTGGAGGAAAGGCCAGGGGAAGGAGCAAGCACAAGTGAAGGCAATCCTCATCCTAGGAGCACAAATGAAGACAATCCTCACCCTAGATGCGTAAGTGAAGGCAATCCCCATCCTAGAAGTGCGAAGAGGAAAGAAAGACCTGAGAAAAGGGAACCCTCCAAAAAGAAGCAAGAGGCCCATCGAGGTCACTCATCTAGCACATCTTCCCAACATGAAAAAAGGACAAGTCAAGGACAAGAGAAGAGGGTACTTGAAGTTGAGGAATCTATGGAATCAATGGTCTAGAATGATAAACATGAAGAAAGGCAAGCACCTCAACGTTCATCAAGTCAATCTCCCCAAGTCAATGAGCTACATGAAGACAGGAATGATGATGAAGTGACATCTCCTCTCCGAGAAGAGGGATCCGTGCCTAAAGAAATACAAGTTAGAGAGACAAGGTCCGCCATTCCAGACTGGTTAAAGGAGAGGCTAACAAGGGTGATTGTGATCGAAGATGAAGATAATGTAATTGATTTAGAAAGCCTTGTTGGAAATTCTCAGGAAGTGACAGAAAGAAGGAAGGCTACCAAGATGTCCAAGATGATCAAAGATGAGACAGGATCCAGGAAGTTGCAGATAGCTACACCAGCAGTAGACAAATATGAAGGAGAAATCCTTGCAGAAGAGTATGATGTAGAAACATTTGAGCTTGGTCCACTCACAACCGAGCAGACACTAGATGAGGCCACTGATTCATTTGAGGCACTTAAAGACAAGCTTAGAGAAGAAATGGAAAAGAATAGAAAGCTCGAGCGAGAGGTCGGTGCTTGGAGAGGCTACTTTAGCCATCTCAATCAGCCTTTGGGGCGTCAGGATCCAGCAGTATCTCCTGTGCAAGCACTTCCCCTTGAATCAGTTGGTGAGGCAGAAAGAGTTAAGAGCTTGGTTCAGCTTATGAGCTCTTGGATTGACAAATCCCATACCGTTGCCATTGAGTTCGCAACAAGAATGATGCAGACTACCCATCGAGCTATCCAGGTCCTTGAGATCATTCATAACCTAATGATAACAGTAGCCGCCTTTGCCCACACTAGAGATGTTATCATTCATGTTCTACAAGTAATCAGGCAAACACCAAGGAAGATCTTAGCACAAGAAAAGATAATGGATGGAGGAGCTCATAATTTACTCCAGTGGTCAACTCTACTTCAGATGAAGGAAGTTCTTTTCGAAGACATTAGTACGAAATGCAATCAAGTTGAGGAGGTCATTCATCCGATTCAGGACAAGGTGTTTGAGGTGTTGTGTTCTATTCTTGGAAGGAGGATTGAAGATGAGACAGATGTGAATCTTCAAGAGCTGGAGGAAAAGGTCAAGGTCATCTTTTGCAAAGATGAGAATGTTATCACAGATGAGCAAAGAGATCAAATGTTCGCCACTATGCTCCTGATTGAGAAAATCAAGGAACTCGAGCCTGGATGGGATGCAGCTCTTCTCAAGTCTTTTGATCAGGTCATCCACTTGGAGGAACGAATGAGGAATCTTCCAGAGATTCTTATTGCTGAGATTGAAGGAATTGTGTCCAGATTCACTGCATATGCTAAGAAGGAGCATTGGAAAGGGAACAAGGTTCTAGAAGAGAGGTTGTTATAAATGATGTGGCACCTTAATTATCATTGGTCTATGTTACCTCGATTTTTGTGCCAATTAAATATTTGGCTATGCATTTAATATTGTTCAATAAAAGGGGAACTTTTTGTAATAAAACCCTAATTAGGGTTTAGGTGTCAAAATCTTAGCAGTTGATCTTCTTTTGATCTGGGCCGTTCATTGTAATTGAGGATGCTATATATACCCTCATTCATTTTCATTTTGTAATAGAGAGATAGATAGAGAATAGCAGAATAGAGTTAGAGCTTTTGGAGAGAAGAAAGTTATTTTGTAGCAAGATTGAGTTTTGAAGAAAGAATATTAAGCAATTGTTGTCTATTTTGGCTTTGAGATCAATAAGATATTGAAGTTATGGTGTTTTATTGCAATTCTTGTGGCTACTTTCATGGTTGCTTACTTTCTTGAATCATTCTTGATCAAAGTAGTATTTAAAGTTGAAGGACTAAGTGTTAAGCTTGATCTTTGGTGAGATTCACGTTCCAAACCACTAGCTTCTTACTGATTGTAAGGACGCCTTGTGTGGTCAACTGGAGATATTTGGATTGCTTAAAACTTCAGTCATTATTGAACTATTGACATGTACCTTCATGGTAGTGTCTATGATTCTTGATGATTTGAAAATCAATAATCACCTTAGAAGATCGCATCAATCTCAGTAGAGTTGTAATTCCTTGGCAATACTGAAATTGGTCGGATCTTACCAAGTCGAGCCTACATTGAGTCATTCTTAGGATTAGATTAGGATTCATCTCTTGCAAACCCTACCTTTTGATCTTTTTGAGAACTTGTTAGTTTTTAGGAAAAACTATTCCTGAGCGGAAACGTAAGGCCCCTTGATGAAACAGCATTCACAACGACCACTGGTGCTTATCCACACGTAGAGACCCTACATTACAGAACCTTGGAGTCATCCTGATTGATCCTTTTTTGCGACATCTTCAGCAATCAGAGGCTTTATTCAAGAGAGGATAAGGTACCCTTGGGTATTTTATTCTGTGTTAGGCAGTGTACAAAATACACGTCAACAGTATGCTACCCCTTCAAGAACCTTCAGAGAAAGCAAAAGGCCTAATAGATTCACCAACTATGTTGTCCTCATGAATGACCTTTCAAAAGTTGAACCTACCAATGTATCAAATGCACTTAAACATCAAGTATGGAAGGATGCCACGTCTAATGAATACCAGTCCATTGTAAAAAATGATGTTTGGGAGATTGTTCCCAGGCCAGTTGGAAGATCTATTGTATCTTCCAAATGGCTCTTCAAGATCAAACATGCTGCAGATGGCAGCATTGAGAAACACAAGGCCAGATTTGTAGCCAGAGGGTTCTCACAATAGGAAGGAATTGATTACGAAGAAACCTTTGCACCTATGGCCAGATACACCTCAGTAAGAGCAGTCTTAGCCATTGTTGCAACAAAAGGATGGAAAGTACATCAGATGGATGTAAAGACAACATTTCTTAATGGAAAGATTGCAGAAGAAGTATATCTAGAGCAACCTGAAGGATTTGAGATTCATAATGCAGAGTCTCATGTGTGTAGACTCAAGAAAGCTCTTTATGGGCTTAAACAGGCTCCCAGGGCGGGCTTGGTATGAAAGAATTGATACTTATCTCATAGGGCTAGGTTTCTCAAAGAATGATGCAAATCCAAATCTTTACTATAAACAAAACAAAGGTGATATGTTGATATTGATTCTATATGTCGATGATTTGTTAATCACAGGTGAAGATCACGTCATAGATTAGTGCAAAAAAGACCTTGCTAAAGAATTTGACATGAAGGACTTGGGACTCCTTCATTACTTCCTAGGATTAGAAGTATGGCAAAATTCTGATGGCATCATACTAAACCAAGTTAAGTATACCTTGGACATTTTGAAGAGATTTGGAATGTTAAATTGCAGACCTGTGACTTCTCTGATGGAAACAAACCTTCGTAGACTTAAGGAAGCAGCAACAGAATCACATCCCACGGATCCTACTCTATACAGGCAAATGATTGGGTTCCTGATGTATCTGGTAAATACAAGACCAGATATATGTTACGCAGTTAATGCTTTGAGTCAGTTTATGTGTGAACCAAAGGAGATACACCTGGTAGCAGTAAAACACATCATGAGATATCTACAAGGTACTTTAAATCTTGGTCTCATGTATAAGAGAGTTGATTTGGATTTACACGGATTCACAGATTCTGATTGGGCTGGAAGTGTAACTGACAGGAAAAGCACCTCAAGATGTTGCTTCAGTTTAGGTTCAGCCATGATATCCTGGATCAGCAGAAAACAGTCATCAGTAGCACAGAGTTCCACTGAGGCCAAGTATATTGCAGCTTCCATGGCTGCTCGAGAGGCACTATGGCTTAGGAAGTTGCTTGTAGGGTTATTTGGTGAACCAATGAAACCTACAGTTATTCATTGTGACAACCAAAGTTGCATAAAACTCTCAGTGAATCCGGTGTTTCATGACAGATCCAAACATATTGAGATTCCATACCATTATGTGCGAGATATGGTAGACAAGAATGTGATCCAGTTGGAATACATTTGTATAGGGGACACTTCAGAAAAGGTCTTGGTATGATTGAAAGGTAATTTGCTTCGTAATCTGTACTTGTATATTAATAAAGATGTTTAATGTGTAAACTTCTTTGTCATGCTATGACTTTTATGGGCTCCACCCCCTGTGTACATTTCTAAGAGGTGACGATCTCTCAGATAATGGACACTTGTATGTAGACATTATAAGGTGACGATCTTATAATGATCAAACCAGATATCATGTGTGATTCCTGGTATGTTATGGATGTGCCACAATTATATTGGGGTAAAGACATTTTGAAATGTTAGTGCACATACCACAATTTGGATAAAATGAGGATTTAATTATTCTCGTGTTTTTATCCTTAGTATTGCTTGCTTTGCAATACTGATATCACGTGCTTAGGTGATATCTTGTCATCACAAGTTACTTTGGTGAACTTTTGTATCACATGTTTAGGTGATACTTCATGTCACGTGCTTAGGTGATATGATTTTTGTATCACGTGTTTAGGTGATACTTCATATCACGTGTTTGAGTGATATGATCCTCTGTAGAGTGAGATTATGAGACTCCATAAGGAATCCTGACCATCATGAGAAATGTGATGCTAGATATGTGGTCATTCATCTTCCCAAGCTAAGAGGGAGTGTTGATGAATAGCATCGATCAGATGAAGAAATCCTTGCCAAGAAATATATATATATATATATATATACACGTATGTATATATATATACATAATATATATTATTAATTTATATTAAAAGTTGATAACTATATGTTATTGGGTTAACAATGAATAATATCCGATTGCGTTTTTGTTTTGATCAACGACTTGCTTAACATTAGTTAAGAGTCAATCATATGCTATCGGGTTAATAGCCCGATAGCATATTGGTGTCGATTCATAATGAATCGACACCAATATGCTATTGAGCTATTAACCCGATAGCATACATTGCAGATTCGCATTGTTATCGGTTGGCAATACCGATCATTTGGCATAAACAAAACATTGATCGTTGTGTTAAACCCGATAAGCATACACCAATTCATATCGGTTTATTTGTAGAGGCACAATTAAGAGATGCCATGGATAGGCATGACATGTCTGCCCATGACATCTCTCTTGTAAGATATATATGTGCCTGTTATTGTTATCCACAGGACATCGAAATTATTAATATTCTTTCTCCACCTTCTGCAATACATAGAAGATAATTAGAAAACAGAATTGATAGAAGATAATTAGAAAACAGAATTGATATATACTGTGAGAAATATTTGCATTGCAATACAACATCATTATACATACCTTGATTTTGAATTGAAATTTGAAGAACTTTTACAGGAAAACCTCCTAGGAGGAAAAACCCAGCCAGAAAAGATCCTCAGATCTGATTATGGATTATGAATAATATTCTGATTACAATACTTATCTCAGTTCACCCTTAGGGCTGATAGCATCTTCAACTTTCCATTGGTCTTAGATCTGCCTCTTAACAAGTTTTAGATCCGCCTTTTATTCCACCAACCAGTAGGTATACATAGCAACCAAAGATTTGTCCTTGAATAGCGGATGGATGATATATATGTCTTCAGCTGATGACTGTGACCAACTTCAGAACAACAGGTCCTTCAACTGTCAGTTCGCATGATGAGGAGCAGACTAATGGATGTAAATTTGCCTTAATGTTTGCATGAATGAACACCACTTTTGTGGAATTCGCACTCTCCTAACAACAGAGATAACAATAGAGAGAAGCTGATGGAGTTCGCACTTTGCTGAAGATATTCGCCTTAATACAAATGTATTTCGCACCTCTTACTTGCAAACAGAATTCGCCTTTTAATGTGTGTTCTTTTGTGTGTATTTGAATGCTTCATTCATACCTTTATTTATATGCACTTCATTCTCTAATTAGGTCAGCTTTCTTGAATTTGAATTGGTGCCCTTTTTTTGTTTAAAACTTATTGTGTGAGTGGCATGTTGAATTATAGGGCAGGCCCTATTTTAATAGAGCACACCACCCTTGTGCTGGACATGAGAAGGGGCCAGCCCTACATGTTACCTTATGGGAGAAAGGGGCCAGCCCTTTGGGTGGATTCCAATGTTGCATAAGGAAATTGGAATCCACCCCTCCTACCTAATTACAATCAACAGTGTGATTATAGATGAATTTTATAACTATGCAAACCTTTTGCAATACCTCCTTAACCCATTCAAATTTTTCAATGCGCTCTAGGGTTAGATCAAGGAAATGTGTTGCACATGGGGTACAAAATATAGAGGGGTATTTGTTCATTAGGAGTCTCGCAATAGCAACACAAGCAGTAGCATTGTCTATAAATTGTAACACATTTTTTGGCCCTACATCTTTGACCACCAAGTCAAACATCTCAAACAATGCAGCCACAAATTTGATTGTATCCAATACGTTTACAAAATTCAAAAATATTGTGCCCATATCACAAGAGACAAGGAAGTTGATGAGAGTTTGATTCCTCTATCTATCCATCCATCTGACATTATGGTGCAACCAATCTTAACCCACTCTAGTTGATGTTCATTAACATACATCTTGCATTGCATCATTGAGCATACCAACCTTCAATGTCTCATAACATGGGACTTGAAACCTAAGACCTGCAACTAAAATAGCATCCACCATACATTGCCAATATGGAGACTTGGCAACATGGAATGACAAGCCAAAATAGTGTCAAAAATTTGCAATCATATGCTTTACTTGTTTATGGACATTCTTCCTCCATCCTATACTCTCCAAAGAGGTCTATGATCCTAGTGTAGTACGAGGTTCAAAGAAAGCATGAATTTTTCCTCCACCAATGTTTGGGCCATGTGTTGTAGGTGTTGACCAAAATTCACTAAAAAAATCATGCACCATCTTCCTCATCCAAGCGATTTCTCCTAGCATATATAGAATTAGAACCTATTTCAATCCTGGTTCTTACTTTTATTGCCTTACCATCAAGAATCGCCTGAAGAGCTTGTTTTTGTTTGATATGTGGCATCTACATAGCATCTTGCACAAGGCGTGGTGTTATTTCCTGGCTCCTTTGCTATAAGTCATTTGAAGCAATAAATGCCACTAGTGATATCATTCAAACACCAGTTGCATTTAACCTTCATTATACCTGAGACTAACGTGCAATGTGTCCATGCAAAGTCTTTCTGATGGGGCAGTATGATCAAATCTGCAAAAGCGTGCATTTTACTTCAGTCTTTCATGGTTGGAGATACAACATCCAAATGATTTTATAGTTTAGTTGGACATCAAGGGCCACAAGAAAGTTTTAAAGCATGAATACTTTTTTGGGTAAAAATTGCAAATTTCAATTTAATTCTCTAATTATGTGTAAAATTTTGTTCAGGCATCTACAAGCCCAAAAATAGATCAAATTTGGCTACTGGTGTTCTATTTAGTTTAAGTACTCAGACAAGAAGAAATGAGTACCTATTGGCTCAGGTGCTCATTTGAGCTATATTTGTAGATTATCAAGAAAAAATTTATGCAGGACAGAAGAGTGTTTGATTTTAAATTAATGTAACAGGTAAAAGAACAAGGGGATGCAGTACTAATTTCAAAGCAGAATTGGTTTGTCTTGAACTTCTAGAGGAAGGAATACAATGTTATCTCTTGCTACCTATAAACACCCCATTACAGTGATTTTCAACAAGCTGCCAGTCTACACTAAGTGGGATAGAGCAGATTGGCACCCTAGATTTTGTGGGAATAAACAAATTAGAGGCGTTGCTTTTGTTCCTGCCAGCTAAGCCAAGCATAGAAACGATCGCCCTCTTAGATAAATTTAACCTGCTGAAAATGGTTCTTGGAGTAAGTGTCTTGCTGCAGAGGAAATAGAATGATTTGTAAGAGATAGAAGGGAATACATGGTGCCATAACAGGTGGCTACTGGGAGGGATGCAATGATGTTTTGGATTTATCTCTTGTGTGATCCTGCAATGTATGTTGTGACAGATGATTGTTCACTTAAGTAGCCAACTCATAACCTATATCTTGGTGTTGATAGGGATGTTTTGTTGGGACTTTCATGCTACTAGAATACATTAGAGTGAGACTCAACATTCTTTAAATGCATAGAGTGATGTGTACTTAGAGTAACTTGATGCCCTCTTGGTTCTAATCTAATTGCACGAACGTAGAACTACATTAAATTATATTTAACTAAACAAGCTGAAAATTTATTAAACTAAATCGCATCAAATAAGTAAGTACACTTGAGCTTTTTAATTAAAATCAAGTTCATTCAACCTGTCAGCAATGCTCATTCTTAATCCACTCAAGTTTTTAAATTGAAATCAAGTTCATTCAACCTGTCAGCGATGCTCATTCTTAATCCAAGGTTGATAGAGTATGTGGAATTCCTAGTCTATATGCCATACAATATAAACTAGCAAACTCAAGATAATTGCTGTCTCCAATGCAGAGTAATGAATGAATAGCTATCACACGCTTTGAAACACTTTAAATCGCAGCAAACCAAGCAAGCAACACAACAGAACCGTTCAGAAACACAATTGAAAAACAAAAAAGTTCAATAGTATAAAATTTATTGGAAAATTGGAACTATAAGAACAGTAATGAATTATGATATAAGAATGTTTGACAAAAAGAATAAAACAAGTGAATGCCTGAATAGGAGCAAGGAATCAGCAAAGAACATTTATGAAAGAGAGAAGCAATAAAATCAGAATTCGGAGAAAACATGACGGTTTTATGAATGAGAATGCAAGCCAAAAAAATATTCAAGGAAACTTTATCTGACAACAAATGTAAAGATTCAAAAGATCAAACAAGAATGAATAGAAACTTATTGAAACCCAAAATGAGAATAAGACAGTTTAGAACAGCAAATTGAGAAGAAACAGATGTGAGCAAATGATAATAAAAAAAGAAATTCTTCATTCAAATCACAAACAACTTAGCAGATAAATGAAGGGGAACAGAAAACCTCCTAAGAGTTGAGAGTTAAGACCAAACTACGGGTAATATAAGGTCTTAAGGGACAAAATATAGCTAAATCAAAGAGTTGTAGCAAGTATGAAACCATACATAACAGGAGGAAATAAATAAGGCTGAGGAACAGAAGAGAAACTGAGATGAATCGAAGAAAATCTTGGACAGCTCAATGTAATAGTGGGCAGTGGCAATAAAAATTACACTTAAATAACCTCAATGTAATAGTGGTCGACTGAAGCAAATAAAGAAAAAAATCGCGTATCTGAAGCAGTGCCTCCTGCCGACTCCCTGCAAGCTACTTCCCTTCATTTTTTTTCACGTCCCGCGTGTGCAGCCGTTGCTGGAAAACGTCACGCCACGGGGAGTTCAAAGTTTTTTGCCACGATTTTAGGGTTTCGCGGGCTCACGTTTCGCTGGAAAAATGACGTGACTTTTTCTGGGATTTAATCGCGATTTATGCCGATTTTCGCCGTCTCTTTTACGAATTATGCTTCTATAATTGTCAGATGGGCATTAGCAATTTTCTCCGTAAAATGGATGGAATCAATGGCACTATTGTTATAAGTATGGAATGGAACAGATTACCCATTTGGGGTTTCAAGTTTCCAATCAGATTGGACATTGGCGTACACGTATGAATCGGCATTCTTAGAGCCCTTATGGCCTTTTTCCACAAATTTCAGAGTTTCTGTGGACACAAACAATACACAAAACTAGAATTCTGACGAATCATTTCGGCTGTATATACCATGTAAGTAACGGCAATTTTCCCCGAAATACTGATGACAGACGCGCGTCGCTTAAAACCCTGTTGCTGTCTCTGAAATTCAAATCAGCATTCTTAACACCCTAATGGCATTCTTCCGCAATTTTTTAGAATTTCTGCGCATACAAACCACAAACAAAACACGAATTATAATTATTTTTTTTGTTTGTTTTTTTAATCTGAAACAGGGCTTGGAATGAAAACGTACCATGCGGGTAACGGAAACTTCCGCCGAAGGGGCAAGGCCTTTTCGATGACAGACGCGTCATCGCTTAAAACGCTCTAGGAAAAAAAAATATTGATAAAATACGATTTCAAATTTTTAGACAATATTATATTAAATAAAAGGGAATATTTTGAATAGACCGTTAAAAAATATAATGGAATCTAGATGGCCGTATGGTCATATCTAGGAAAAAAAATATATTGATAAAATACGATTCAAATTTTTAGAAAATATTATATTAAATAAAAGGGAAAATTTTAGATAGACCGTTAAAAATTATAACGGAGTCTAATTTATTATATTTTTTCTAAAATAAAATATATTTTCCCGTCTGATATAACCAGTTCTAAATAACCATCTCGAATACTAGCTTGAAGGCCAGATTGACCATCAAATTTGCAAATTTTAACCAATCTTAACAAATACAATAGAAAAACTTTATTTATTTTCTTATTAAAAGAAATAAAACTAGGTTAATATGATTGGTCAGAAGGTGGATTAATCAATCACGTTTGTTTTGGTAATTACAAGAATAATAATAATAAAAAGAACACTCGAATAAAACAACTTAACACAGTTTTATGGAAATACCTATCATGTAAATTGATAGAATAATATTGTATGTACAGCAAAATGGAGAGAGGATTTGTACAAAGGCATCTATATTATACTCTACACTAGAAAACATGGTAAACATAACTATTTTAGTAATATATATATCTCCCAGGTTAAAGGGAGTAAGTGGGTTTCAATCCATCAACCCAAGGCACTCAACTATATATGAGCTTCTGCTCTTATGAAAGCTATCAGATTAGCTAATTCTATGGGACGCTTTGGCTGCGATTGGCATTTTCTTCAATATGTTGAACTACACACCCAGCAATTTTCTCCAGCTTCTTTCCTTGATCCCTGAAAACAGTAAAGAGAATGTTAAAAAAATTGCCAGCCCAAAACCAAAAGGGCAAAAAACACTATAGAAAAATTTCACTGCCTACCCATCATAAATAAAGCCTTTTCTATCCGAAACGTTGTGTAGAGCCTTTTTCCACATGTTAAGTGTGCGAGTGTTGAATTGTCCAGCATGCTTATGCACTTGGAATGCTCGAGCATATGCTCCATCCTCGTCCTCCATGCTAACCTCGGAAGGTTTAATCCCCCAAAACACCGGGACAATTGGAACCCGGGTTTCGAGCATCAAACGAAGCTCATCCAAACACCACGCAGACTCTGCAAAGCGAGGAGAGAAGATCACAACATGAACTGAAGCTGACCGTATTGCACGCCTTATAGATTTCGTTATGGGTTCCCCTCCTCGTATAGAATTTTTGTCCAAAAACACTGTATATCCTCTCTGCTGTAGATTGTGATAAAGATGACTGGCAATATTTTGTTTGGTATCCTCGCCACGGTGACTAATGAAAACCTGATAAGCTCGGGGATCAAGATTGTAGGAGAGAGGATAGGCGTGAGAGAGAGGGGATGAGGAATGGAAGGACCAACTATTTCCCATTGCAATGGCGATAATGAGTGGCAGAAACTTTTTTCTTCCTGCGCGGCTGGCGGGTTAAATTTTCTGAAACCTAAGCCTAGTTTCTATATAACCTATGTATTAGAGAGACGTTTATAGATAGAACAACTATGCATTAGAGAGGCTTTTATAGAAGAAATGACTGGATACATTACCGCAGCACAGCCTTCGGGAGATTCGCATAACGTCCAATGTCAACGTCGTAGTGGAGATCCTCTCAACCCATCCATAACTGGAGTTTTTGTCTGATACTGTCAGAGAAAATGCTGTGACCCCATTCGTAAGTACGGGCTCCTAAGATTTTCAAAGGAAAGTTTCTGACCCCACTCATAACTGGCAATCACAGCCATTCTGTCGGCGGCGGAAATGGCTATCTAGCTTGTCAAAGGAAAGTTTCTGACCCCACTGATAATTGAGTATCACAGTCATTCTGTGGGGATAATGGCTATCCAACAGACAGAATGGATCTAATAACACAGCATTTTGAATTTACTTAATAAATAACATATAAATGTCTCATCATAACCATTCTAGGGACTCATAAAATTGTGATAAGACGACTGGCACTGTTTTTGCCATGAGTAATGGAGGGAGCAAAGGGAGCAAGTATTTCCCATCAGGTCTGGAATTTGAGGGTCACCCCTATCTGTCAAAAAATATAAATGTAGAAGATTGAAGCCACACCAAAATGCAATGCACATCTTTTTTGGGAAGAAATGAACAATATATGCAAAAATCTTAAATTTACTAAATAAGTTTCTAAATTAATACACTAATTTGTGACCCTTGGTTTTCCAATTGTTGTTTCTAGTTTGGTGCTCGAAAAGAGCTAGTATGTAATAAGTTTGTACCCTGGTTGCTCGAATGAGCAAAAATGAACTTTGTGATTCTATGATACTTAATACAAAAAAAAAAAATTAATTTTAAAATGATATATATTATGACAAGTTTCTATAACAATCTTATTGAATATTTTTTAAAAATTAAATCGATTAAGTTTCTAAATTCATGTGTTAAAAAAATAGAATATATTGTAAAAATTCATATTAAAATATTTTATCAATTATATTCTATCATTTCAATTATGACAAGTTTCTAAATTCATATGAAAAAAATAGAACTATTCTAAAAAAATCATATTAAAATATTATAAAATTAGAAACAACTACATCCTTTCATTTCAAAATATTCTAGATAAATTATATTTTTATAATAGACATTCTAAATTAATATATATCAATATTCTATGATATATATTATCTACTATATTTTTTACGGTTTATTTATAATTTGAAGTGTCATCTATACGATTTTAGTAAAAAGTTCACAAGTGAAAAAACGACCATTTAGCCTGTCAAATTCCATACCTGTTTCCTATAGCAATGGCAGAAAACGTTTTCCCTAATTTCTTAGGGAGTTTCGCATGCCGTCCAAAAACAATATTCCTCCTGCAAGTCGAATGACGTAACCCCACACCTCATACTGCTCTTACGTTCACGTGATATTCTACTTTACATGGATAATATAAAATTGCCAAACAAAAATCTTTAAAACCCACTGAGAATTTAAATGTTTATAAGATTCTCAAAGCTAACCTTCTGACCCCCACTAGTAATTGGGTCAAGAGATACTTTTGCTCTGGATTCATAAAATTCATTTTTATTTATCAATGATGCTATAAGATTGGTAGAGGAATGACCCTACTGAGGAAATCTTCTGGCCCTCTGATAAACCCATCTGAATTTACAAGATCATAAAAAATTAAAAAACTTTTTGGTTCATAAGATTGTCGAAAGAACTCTTCAACCAACTCTGACCCCACTAGTAAGTGAGGAGCTCATAATATTGCCAAAAGAACCCTTCCAGCACTTTTTTAGCATTTAGAGGAAAAATGACTCTTTCTACATTACCGCAGCTCAGCCATAGACTCTGCACCACCACCACTCACACTCACAATCACAATAATCATTAAAAATACAATAAAAAATAATGTTCGATTTTTGTTTTCCACATCCAAACCATTATTATATAAACTTTTTTATTTGCGGTATCTTGCAACACTATGAGATGGGTTGGTTGCATTCAGTACTCTGCTTTATGAAGTCTTCTTAAAAATATTTTTTAATTAATTTCAATATTTTATATGTTATTAAAGAAGTGTAATGAATATCTATAGTAGAATATATTTTGAATAATATATTGGAAGGTATAAAATTGTTGTAAAAATTACTTTTTTTTAGTGATAAAAAAAATTGATTACATTGAATATATTTGGTATTGACTATTGAGATGTATTTTTTGTTGTTGACGTTGAGATGTATTCTTTGTTGTTGACGTCGATCATTTCTAAGATGTATTCTTTGTTGTTGACGTCAATCTTTCCAAAATGACCTTGTCATTTATTGGAGTTGATTTCTGCAAATTGAAAATTTGTGAGACTTAAATTTATGTATTGTATATAATTGAAGTTTTGTAATAGAAATTGCATGAAGTAAATATAGTTAGATGAGGAGTACAAGGAGATTGGACTCAAAATTGCATACCATGACAATTTAGAGGTATAGTTACTTGAATCAAGCTTTCTCTCTTTTTCTCATAATTGTGTGTGGATTGTTTTGCATTTTAGAATATTGGTTGAATGTTGGTTGAATGTTGGTTGAATGCGAAGGCTATTTAATGATTTGATTCTAGATATAGTTGTAAATGTCAATCCTTGTCTTTCTATTTTTTCAATATCGATTATTGCTTTTTGTTGTGTTAGGCCTTGGAATTTGTGTATGGTAATAGCTCATGCCATTGTGAGTGGTATTTGCCTATGATTACATAGTGATTTAGGTATTATAGGTATAATTTTTGGTCATCTTGGTTCCATGGTGTTCCATTATAGATCCTTGCTAAAATGTACATTGGAAAATATGGTGGTTCACATACATGTGCTCCAAGGGAACATGTTATCCAACACGCAAAAAGGACCCATCCATAAATGATGCTTGATCATGCCTATCATTCATAATTGCAATTCATTAATGTTCATTCCTTGTTGCCTTGAACAACAAGTTTTTGGCATTTCCAAGGCTATATCGTTTATCAAGACAAAGTCTTTGAAATAATTTTGATGATATTTTATTTTATTAAATCTTTAAAAAAGTTAAATTGGACTTATTTATTAAAATAAGATTCTCTTTTTTTGAATAATTTGTAAGCAATAATTATTTATTGGTTTATTAATTATATAGTCTGATTTTTTATTATTTTAAATAAAAAATGTTTATATAAATTTAATTTAATATTTTCGTAAATTCATTTGTTAGATATTTTAGGGAAATAGTTGCATCTTCCATTTAATTTATAATTATATTATATTAATAATCAAGTAATAATTAAAATTATAAAAAAATAATTTAAGAGCTTAGATTTGAAGATTTAAATGAGAGGATAAAAAGTGATTTAATTTTCTTTTTTATTTAAGAATTTAGGTAGAGTGAAATTCCTCCAACTTACATGAAAAAAAAGACTAAAAACTAGTTCCTTTTTTTCCTTGGTTTTTTAGTGTGATCTTTTTGTTTAGAGGACTTATGTTAAATGTTTAAATAAATTAAAAAAAACCTTTTTCTTTAATTTATTGCAATGGAAACAATAATAAAATATGAATGTAAAATATATAATCAATATATTACAAACAATATTAACATTAAGAACCAGTCGAGTAGACTCAAGCACAAGACCTCTTATGTAGGAGGCTCGCAGCTAACTGTTGTGTTGTGAGGTCATCCCCTACAAACAATATTAACATTACTAATGTATATAACTTTTAATTATACTAGTATACCTATTTTTAGAGAAATATAGATAAAGTACACTAAAAGAGATCATATTTGTTCATTATTCCACTTAAAAAATAATTAAATTATTATATTATAATTAATATTAAATTATCATTAATATATACATAATTATAATGGTGCGCGAGGAAGGGCGAGCAGAGCAGAGAAGCGAGGATTTTTGGCAGAAAGGCCAAAGGAGCAAGGTTCGTAGATCCACAGCACTAGATTTCGAGGGATAGACAAGAAATTACTGGAATAGGCTAGAGACCTGGAACAGTAAGCAGGATGATCACGACTGGGGTGAGGAAATGGACTCTGCAGTCCCAATTGAGAACCTTCAGACAAGGATCAATAATGGTTGGTAGGCCTACGGGGTGGATCAGAATGAAAATAAGTGGAAGGAATTGACTCACATCCAGCAATGGGTATTTGAAAATGGACGATGGGTAGTCAAACGTAAATCGCATGTGCAGTCATTTTGGAACCCACATTTTCTAGGGAATAATAGGAGGATGGAGGAAAAACCAAGGGCAAAATTTGGGAAGCATTGACCTCGCTTTTATAGGGATAGAAGGTATATAATCCTACACATGTAAACACCAAGGATCGGCAACCTGCTACCCATAAATTCAGAAGGCAATGGTATGGGCAGCTTTGGAAAAATAATCGGCTTAACGTTGATTCTTCTAAGAATTGGAGGAATAAAAACTCTAGTGGGCGGATCGAATAGTAAAATTCCCTTTCAACACACAAGGATCTAAAATTGTTGCCTAAGGACGCTCCACCGATCATGGAAAAGATCTCAGGTAAGTTATCTTAACCACCGATTTCATGCCTGTTGACTCATTTAAGCAATGATCACAATAGGGATACAATATTAAGATATAAGGAAGTCGAGTTACTTATAAAATGGGGGGAAGGACAAAATGATGTAACATAATTGTATGAGTGGTGCTTATCCAACTGGTTCAAACAAACACAGATGTAGATCTTGCCTAATAATTAGTGTATGGTATTTCTTCCTTTGGAGGGGGAAAGGAAAAAATCTTTAGATCGAGGGTCATACTTCATGAAAGGGCAGCAAATTCAAGCATGAAGGAATGGACTCCTAACTTTGATTTGTGGGAGGTAGCAGGTCAACTTAAGTGGGTCAGTATTTATAATCTGCCAGTAGAATATTGGGATCATGATACCTTGTTAGAAATTGGTAAAAAGATGGGAGATCTTATCAAAATGGAGGGAATTGTATCAGATGATTTCAATGGCCAATATGCCAAGATGTATGTAAACAGAGATTGGAGATTGAAGATAATATAGAGGGAAGTCTTAATTTGGCTTGACAAAGAACATTGATGATCAATGTAAGAGTAAGGAGGCAATTGTGGTTGTGGGAGCAAAGAACAAATAAGAATCCCAAGCTATAGGGGTAGTAGGCAATACTATCAAGGCTCTTCCAGCAAGATCATAACTAAAGGGGATGGTAAGGATCAAAATGGTGGAAGAGATATTCAGGTCCCTACACTAGTTAAATGACTAATCAAATTGTCACTATGGCAAAGAAGAAGAACATAGAGGAAGATGCATTAGAGGCACCATTTGTGAAGTATCAGCTAGCCCCTTATACTCATCAGGAGATGATTGGGACTAAGATGTTGGGATTGGAACAAATTGGGACTTTTGATAATGTCCTCTAGTCTCATATAAGGTCAGGTTTGTCATCAGGAGACATTGGGGACTAAAGTATGAGGCTAAGCATACATGAATTGGGCCTAGACACATCCAGGGATAATGCTACAAATCCTGTATTGAACTATCAAGAAGATTTTGAGGAAGAAGAGATCATGGAAGTTAAAGATCTCCAATTGGAACTAGAGGCCCAGTGAATGAGTTTCTGGGAATTACCCCTCCATCTATTAAAGCCAGTGAAGAATACCAAAAAGAGAAGATGGAGATTATCCAAAGAATAATAGAATTGGACTCCCAAGACAAGTAGGCAGAAGGGCAGGCCTTGGATCCTTCGATTTTGAACTCATCTCCAAATACTAAGACTCTTGGTATCCAAAAAATTCCCTCATCCAAACTCAAAGTTGATTGTGGTAAATACCCTTCCAGGAAAGGCGTTGGAAGGAAATCCTTTGCACAACTAATGTAGTGCCCGTCCGAGATTCATCTTGTCTTTCTATACATCAGAGGATTATATTGATCTAGCTTAGTCTACCTTATGATGATTTGATGATTTATATGTGTTCATGATGGATCATATTGTTTGTGGGATTTTTATAAAATTATGATTACGCTAGCCCTACTCTATGATTGTGATGTTTGATTGATGCTACAATGTTTGTGATTGTCTTCTAGTGTCTTCATGATTAAAGATGGTGTCATACCACTCATTGTGAGCATAATATGATGTTGCAATTCTCTATCACTTGCCTGATCATTTATGATGTATATGTGTTGTATATATGTTGCATTGTGTGTAGTGGTGGATGCAAGATTGCAGGTACTAGACATCGACTCCACCTGGTCTCACAAGTTTGAGCGTGTCTTATTCCAATGACAAGTTGTCAGAGATGGCATGTGTTTCCCTCTCATACTCTAGGCTTAGTTGTTCACATTGTCGGTCATGTTGTGGTGTAAGTTGGTGGATATAGTCATGTGTCGATCTTACCCCTTTTTGTCGGGTTGCTTGAAGTGGTATGAATGTATGTTTATTATTTAATTGTGTAGCGTCCTAAAATTGCGACACTTGCAATTTCGACTGCATTTGGGTCTTCACGATGGCGACGCAACACGCAACCTGAATGGAGACCCCGAAACCTGATTATGACACCAAAAACTGCATTTTCTTGCACCCTGGCTTGAACCTCCTTTGCACCCTGCTGTCTCGGGAGGTGGGACCAGAGCGCCCAACGCCCTGGTCCTTCAGGACCAGGGCGCCCAGCGCCCTGGTCCCTGGGTCCTATTTTGGGCCCGGTCTCTTTTGGACTTCGGGTCTTTATGTTTGCAAATTGGAAAATTATCTTTCCTGGTCGGCCTAAGGTCGGGAAAATCAGTCTATTAACCCTAATTGGCAAGTATATAAACTACATTTTCCTCTTTCATTCGATATGATGAAAAAAGCGTGGAAACTATACTCAAGCATTCAAGCATTCTTTCAAGCAATTGATCATTTCAAGTCTCCATTCAAGGCTAAGTGTTGCATTCAAGACAAGGATTCAACCATTGAAGAGGAGATCACATACTACATGCTACATACAACATACAACATACAACAAACAACAACATCTATACCTTCGCACATAAGGATACAAACATCCTTACAACAAGGTATTAGTACTTGTTTTACATTACATACATTTACATTTACAACAATTTCTCATTTCTTGGTTAATTCCAAAACCAGGGTTTGACCTAAAGGCAAACCCCTAATCCCTAACCCCCCAATCGTCTTCACTTTTCTGTGTGTAGGTTGCAGGTACGCAGCTGAAATTGAAGATCTGGAATCCTTGTGCAGAGACAAACAGATCCCCCTTCGTTTCGCGGATTTTTCGGAGGACCGTGTGCATGTCGGGCACCATCGTCCCAACAACTTTTGCTCAAATTTGCAGGACAGCGCCGTCTCGACATTTTACTGCTAATTCCAGGTCCGCAGCTTCATCCTATATCCCTAACTCAGTTTATAAGTGAATCTTTCTTACTTTCTATGCATTCCTAGCTTAATTCTTCTACCAACATTCTTTACAAAAGAGGGTAGCCTTGCTTTCTTAACCCTTGAAACGCATTTAGCATCCAATCTTGCATTGTGTGGGATTGGATCTTGTGGGTTTCAACCCCTCTTTTGAATGTAAAGTCTCTCCCCTAAGTGAAAACCATCAACCCTAGTGAATCTCCCTTCTCTCTCCTTGGAGTTGGAAGAGGGGAGAGCAACTAGGGTTCGATCGCGATTTTCCGCTTTACATTTTGGTGAACCCAACATGAACATCCTTTCTGATTATTCATAGTTAGATCTGAAAATTGGATTCCTTGATTACATTTCCATGTTTGATCTTTTGCAAAATTTTAGAGGTTAATTGCATAAAAACCCTAAATTTTCTTTTTAAGTAATTAAACTTGTGAAATGTTTAATTGTTAATGCTTGTTTCAGATCTGCCCTTCTATTACAAATTATCAATTCATATTTGTGCTTTAATTTTGAAAATTAAGTGGTTAAGTGTCAAAACCCTAATTTTTGAAACCCTCTTGATTCAACCTTTGACTGATAATTTCACTGATCAAAACATCTCCAAATTAGCTGTAACTTTGGATTCCGCAATAAAATCATAATATCTTTCATCCCTGAAAATTTGGAAAAAAGTTGTGAGGACCGTGTGCACTCCGAGCGCCATTGTCCCCAACATTTTTTCCGAAATTTCAAGAGCGAGATCTTACTGTATTTTCCTGCTAAAATCCAGAATTTTGGCTGATTTTATCAATTTTAACACCTTCAAAATTACAGTCAAAGTTGGTCTTGTGATTGCTTGGTTTAGGGCTTCTAATCATTCAAAAATCATCGAAATTGAAATTTGCGTCAAAATTGTGTTTCTTACAGTCCTAAATCTGAAAAGTGTGTTATCATTCATTCGAAATTTCAGTGCTTTATTCAAATTTTTGCAATTTGTGACTTTTGAAATTAAGTGCTTAATTACAACAACTTTGATTTCCGCTTTCAAAATTGAATTTTGCGTGAAATTGAGTCAACTTTCAAATTTCGAAACTTACATTGCTTTTGGCATTCCCTCTAAAATCATAAAATTCAAAATTTCAGTTTCCCTCTCTTTTTCAAAATTCAAATTTTGCTTTTTTTGACAATCTTGGTAGGGTTCAGTTTTGAAATTGCAACTTTAATTTGGCCTATCTACAGATCGTAAAATCACTCAATTTTTTCAGGTTAGCTGTAAAATCATCATAACTTTCATCCCTGCAAATTTTGAAAAAAGTTGCGAGGACCGTGTGCACCCCGAGTGCCACGGTCCCGGACATTTTTTCCGAAATTTCGGGAGATTGTCCTGATTGTATTTAACAACTTAAATCTGGAAGATTGGCTGGTTTTACTGAAATTTGCTACCTTTAAAATTCAAAATCTTCTCTCTTTCTTTAGTGCATGAGTTTTACAACAATAAGCCCTACTTACACTATTCCCGTTAGACGAAGCCTTAGAATTAAGTCCTTCCAAGGTTTAATTACTGAGGAGATGGAACCTAATTTAAATGGTCTTTTTAACGAGGACATGGGTAATTCCTCTAATCCTCTTGCTGATGAAGAAGCTCTCCATGAGGTTTCTGTAGAACAACTTTCAAAATTGGATAACCAATTTGATGATTTTCGACAATGGATGTCTCAAGAATACCCTGATAGTCAAGCTCTTCCTTTAATTGAGGGTCTAAAACGTATGCTTCAAAGTGATAAGAATGGAATTGATATTTTGCGTGGTATTGCACACATTGTGGATTCAAATGTGATGCCTATGAAAAGTTGTGCCGAAACCTTAGGTTATACACAACCTCCTACTCAAGACAATCGTTCTATTCCTTTGACGACTCCTATTGCTAGTATACCTACTTTTACATCAAACATAATGACTACTTCAATACAAGACATTCCTCCTATGATCACTAGTCATGGGGGCAATCCCTCTTCTTCAATTAACCCTCTTCCTTCATTCAATCCAACTTCTTCATTCATTCCTTCAGTGAGTGTTCCTCTTACATCTTCGCAAATGAACATGACGCAAGGGGGCAATTCGTTTTCCATCCCTCCTTGTAGTGTTCCTCCTGTCCAATCATCTCCTATCACTAACTATCATAGTGTCCCACCACCTTACTCTCTACCTTCTTTCAATAACATAACACCTCCATCACAATCTAACACGTCTAATATGAACTCTTCGACTGAAGCGACCATTAACAATCTTGCACAAACTGTCTCTTCTTTACAGCAACAAATTGCCTCTATGAATCAATCTAAGTTTAGTGTGCCCACATTTGATGTTGCGAGCCCACTTTCTCTTGATATTGTTCGAGCTATTCCCCCTAAACATGTTGAAATTCAACATTTGGAGCTTTATAATGGTAAAGGTGATCCTCTAACACATGTTAAGACATTTCAAACAATATGTACTGATTTTGCTTATGACCAAAGGTTGCTTGCAAAACTGTTTACTAGAACATTAAGAGACAAAGCCCTACAATGGTATTGCTCGTTGCCTTCCTATTCTATTACTTCTTTCGAACAACTTGCAAATGCTTTCATTCAACAATTTCAAAACAATATAAGTCCTAAAGTTACTTTGATTGATTTAATGCATTGTAAACAAGGTGTTAAAGAAAAAGTGACTGATTTCATTGGTAGATATAAGCATTTGTATGCTCAAATTTCTTTTCCAGTGCCTGACAATGATATTCAAAGAATCTTCATTTCTAATTTACAAAAAGACATTAGAGAAAAACTCCTGTTTTCTGAGTTTACTTCTTTCCAATAGTTGTGCGCAACTCTTCACAATTATCAACTGACTGTGAGTCAAATGGAACAATCACATCCTATGACTCCGAGTGATAAGGGTGATAGTAGTCAACAACCATTTGGGAAGTTTAAACCGAACAGAGAGTCCATTAAATTCAATGAAAACATCATCAACAACAATGTGAATGCAGCATCAGGTGTGTCTCCTATTTCTAAGTTTTTCAAGAGAGAAAGAAAGTTTACTCCTTTGAATGAATCATTGCATAGTATTATGAATAAGTTATTGGAACAAAATGTGCTTACTCTTCCTCCTATAAGGCAAATTGATCCTGCAAAGATTACTTCACCTTATTTTGATAACAAATCTTTTTGTCAATTTCATCGTCAACCTGGGCATGATACTGAAAAATGTTTTTCTTTAAAGGGTAAAATTCAAGATTTGATTGATAATAATACTATCTCTATTTCTGGAGTGAATGATAAAGGAAATACATCTGTAGCTCCTCCCAACCAAAATCTTCAGATTTTCACTGATCCATTACCTTCTCATACCTCTAATGCGATTGATACTACTGATTCCTCTGTCTCACCTGATGATCTTGTGTCCATGACTCCAAATGTGATTAACTTTGTAGAGCAGCAAGAAAATCCTAAAGAACCTTCCATCACATTTGATTCTAGTGAAACTATCAGAGCACCTGATGGTCCTTTATATATAGTTGCAAAAGTCAAGAACACACCTTGCCATGGAGTGCTTATCGATCCTTCTTGTATGGTTAATGTCATTACTGAAGAATTTCTTTTTACTTTGTAATTGAATCAAGTGATCTATGACAAAACAGATGTGATTGTGAAACTATTTGATGCATTTTCTTCTCCTGCAATTGGTTCTATTACATTACCTATTGAGGTCCGTAACAAATCCCTTGATGTGGACTTTGCTATTATTCCATCATCCGAACAATTTCGTGTGAAGCTTGGCTATCCTTGGCTATCTTCCATGAAAGCTATTGCTTCTCCTATTCACAAGTGTTTGAAATTTCCCCATAATGGTGAAGTTGTTACTGTTAATCATAGTCTCTTTAAACCAACTGAAAGAACTTCTAGCGTTCCTATTGATTACTTTTGGCCTAAACAATTCCAATCTCTTCCTTCGCGAAGTGATCATCTTTTTAAATCTTATCAAAAGTGGAAAAAAGATATGATCCTTTCTCTAAGTGAACCTAGAACACCCAAACTTGACATTCCTATCGTTCTTGAGAAGGAAGTTCTCCCTTTGAAAGATAAAACTAATGTCTTTCCTCAAGAAGATTCCCAACCCATCCCTATGGATGTGACTATGTCTATGCCTAATAAACCGTCTAAGAGTAGACCTATACCTCCTCGTCATGATGGACTTGGTCTCCTTCCTAAACCAAAAGTTCCTCCTTTATATGGAGCAATTCCTCCTCCTTCCTTCTATAGAGAGAAGAGACCTTCTTCTTCTCCTATTATCCAGCCTAAGAGACCACAACCTAAACACCCAAGTGCTAAGGATGAGAACATTCCTCCTCCTCAATCTCCTAATCTTCCTACTAAGACTAGACGAAATCGTTCTGCACGTGAACGCCGACGAAAGCGTCGTCTTAGAGCTCAAACTTTGCAATCCCCCAAAACACCTTCAACAAGCATTATTCCATTTTCTCCTCAGCCGACGATTGAGCCGAAATCTCCTAAACATAAGATGCATGATGGTCTTGATCCTGTGCGAGTTAAAGATCCTATTTTCATAAATCTTGATGATGATATAGATGAAAATGTTATTCATGATGCAAATGTTTCTCCTGTTCATTCTGATAGTGAATATGAACTTGTTGATATTGATAACCATTTATCTAATGAATTTTCTAAAGCACTTATCCTAGCTCCTAGACAAGAACACCGTGGCTTGGGATATGAACATAGCCCTTGTTTGGATCTTGTGATAGCTCCATCTGCTGTGTTGAATGTTCCTCCTCTAGCGTGTTCCCTACCTTCCCGAAACATTGATCAGCAAGATCGGGGGGTAGATGACGTGCTAGACTAGTTTCATTAGCATAGCAGATTCTCTCCCCCTCTCTTTTGTTACTTCTTCTATGTGTTATTCTCATTCTTCTATTTGTTGTCCTTAGTGTTGTCTACTTGAGGACAATGCAAAACATTGAGATCTCTCGATCTCTCTCATGTTGACTCAAAAGACACATGTGTTCCCTTCTTCTAGGTGACCTTCCTTGATTGGGGAATGAAGAACAATTATGCATACATACATATGATATATATACATGAATTATCATACAGCATACTGACCCCGAGGAAAGCGAAGTCACCTTGTGCTTTGTGTTTTGCATCTATTATCCTTGGGCTTATCTCACACTTGGGGGCTAAATCCTTGTGATAACGTGCTCCTTTCCCTTTTTCATTTTCTTATATGTATCACTACCTTAAAGCAATCACCCCCGGTGAGGCGTGTGCAATCACTTTAACGTAGGGGGGCATACATCCTGTTCATATCTTTTCAAGATACTTGAAAATTTCTTGGCAAATTTAACCTTGCCTTGAAAATTTTTGATATCTTTCTCGCATGACTCATAGTGAGGGAATCTTACTACTGACAGTCATGGTTCTCCCTCGTGATCTTCCCTTTTACTTTGTCAATCGAAGTCGTAAGATCCTTAGTCCACTGGGGGCTTGGTGTATCTTGCCTCCTTGACGTGGTGAAAGTTTTTCAATGTTGTTTCCTTGTACTTTACCGGAAGTATGAGCGTACGCTTATACTCCCGCTAAAGTGGGGGCTAAATGTAGCGTCCTAAAATTGTGACACTTGCAATTTTGACTGCATTTGGGTCTTCACGATGGCGACGCAACACGCAACCTGAATGGAGACCCCGAAACCTGATTATGACACCAAAAACTGCATTTTCTTGCACCCTGGCCTGAACCTCCTTTGCACCCTGCTGTCCCGGGAGGTGGGACCAGAGCGCCCAGCGCCCTGGTCCTTCAAGACCAGGGCGCCCAACGCCCTGGTCCCTGGGTCCTATTTTGGGCCCGGTCTCTTTTGGACTTCAGGTCTTTATGTTTGCAAATTGGAAAATTATCTTTCCTGGTCGGCCTAAGGTCGGGAAAATCAGTCTATTAACCCTAATTGGCAAGTATATAAACTACATTTTCCTCTTTCATTCGATATGATGAAAAAAGCGTGGAAACTATACTCAAGCATTCAAGCATTCTTTCAAGCAATTGATCATTTCAAGTCTCCATTCAAGGCTAATTGTTGCATTCAAGACAAGGATTCAACCATTGAAGAGGAGATCACATACTACATGCTACATACAACATACAACATACAACAAACAACAACATCTATACCTTCGCACATAAGGATACAAACATCCTTACAACAAGGTATTAGTACTTGTTTTACATTACATACATTTACATTTACAGCAATTTCTCATTTCTTGGTTAATTCCAAAACCGGGGTTTGACCTAAAGGCAAACCCCTAATCCCTAACCCCCCAATCGTCTTCACTTTTCTGTGTGTAGGTTGCAGGTACGCGGCTGAAATTGAAGATCTGGAATCCTTGTGCAGAGACGAACAGATCCCCCTTCGTTTCGCGGATTTTTCGGAGGACCGTGTGCACGCCGGGCGCCATCGTCCCGACAACTTTTGCTCAAATTTGCAGGACAGCGCCGTCTCGACATTTTACTGCTAATTCCAGGTCCGCAGCTTCATCCTATATCCCTAACTCAGTTTATAAGTGAATCTTTCTTACTTTCTATGCATTCCTAGCTTAATTCTTCTATCAACATTCTTTACAAAAGAGGGTAGCCTTGCTTTCTTAACCCTTGAAATGCATTTAGCATCCAATCTTGCATTGTGTGGGATTGGATCTTGTGGGTTTCAACCCCTCTTTTGAATGTAAAGTCTCTTCCCTAAGTGAAAACCATCAACCCTAGTGAATCTCCCTTCTCTCTCCTTGGAGTTGGAAGAGGGGAGAGCAACTAGGGTTCGATCGCGATTTTCCGCTTCACAAATTAATAATTGAATTAATGTGATTTATTAATGTTTAAATTAAATTGTCCTATAATATGACTATCATTTATTTATTCGGTTAATTAAAATTATTTGATAATTATTTATTGTTGAGGTTTTTATTTATTTAATTGATATTAATTTAATTTATTTAACTAATTTATTTGATTTAATTATTTTTTTATTTATTATTTTGATTTATTTGATCTATTCAATTTAATGTTTTATTATTTATTGATTTGTTATTTATTTAGTGTTTATACTTTATCTTTGATTTGATTTTTATATTTATTTATTAGTTTTTATTTATGCAAGTCTTTTGTTTGTTTATTTATTATTTATTGAGATTTGATTTATTATTATTAATCTATTCATATTCATATTCATATTACTACATTTATATTGTTTGCATAATTAGATATAATATAAAGTTTACCTACCCTTCCATTTGATTAGTTATTTTCAAATGGGTAAGTAAATAATATTCCTAAATAATATTTACCTCAGATTTTGTAATGGTAGGTATGATATATTGTTTCTCTGAATTTTCTGATTGGCCAAAATTTTCCTTTTGTTTGAGGCTTGATTTTTATTTATTGAGCATTTTGTTAATGGATTGAAGATTGGATTGCTTGGATTATTGGATTTTCTCTTCTTTGAATCTACCTTTGTTTGGATTGTGATTTCCAGGTTGGCTTCTTCATCTTTCACATTTGATTTTCGGAAAGAAAACTTGTCTGCATTGTGTTTGTTTAATGATTGTATTTTGGAGTTTTTTAAATATTGCTTAGGGAATTAGAATTGATATTTAAAGGATTAAATCTGATTTTGGGAAGATATTTTGGAAAATAGATTTGCATTTGGTTGTTTTCAAAATTCTGAAGAAAAAAAATGATTGTCGGGAGTGATTTCCTATGTCTCTTCCCTATGAGTTTCATGCTTCTATTTTTCCTGTGGTTATGTTGGGTTAAAAGCCTTGAAATGGATTTAATTTTCCCTTTTCATTATGCTTTCTACATCCTCTTGTCACAGTGTTGAATGGTGAGTTTTGGGCTTCTTGTAGCTTGTTGGGAGTTGTTTTACTTTGTCTATGATTTGCATTTTTTTGACAAAAGACCATTTGTGAAGGTCTAGGAGTGTGTACAGGCTTAAGATAGCCTTAGTGATGCTTCTTTGTAGCTATTGTAGTGTTATTAAGTCTCTCCTTGTTGATGAGTCAACAAGGTGTCAATCTGAGCACATTTGGAGAATGTTTTTTATGTTATTTTCTTTCTATGAGTATGTAATTCCTTAATCTTGTGGCTCCCTCATGATTTTATAAATCTCCCGAACCAATTGGGAGGTTCTTTTGGGTCGTTTTGAGCTCCTATGCAAACCTGGGCAAGTGCCCCTTCTTCATTTGTAAGTTTTACCTGATTTTCTGCACTTTTACCAAAAATGTTGCTTCATCAACCCAAAACGCTGACTAATGGACCTAGAACATTGGGCAATTAACCCAAAACATTGGGGAATCAACTAAAAATTCCAATCTATGTTCCAAGGGCACTAAAGAGTGAATCAGGAGTGCTAAATTGCTCTAGAGGTGCAGGGAATGTCAGTTTGACTTGCATTAGTGGTTTTCCAGGATTTGTGCATTCTCCAAAGGCATGTTTGGGTTTCATTGAGATATTTTGAGTTGTCTTTGATGTCATTTGATCTTGCATATTGTTTTTTGTGCTTCGGTAAGAGGTTTTGTGCCCTACCATTGAGGAGGTTGCATATATGAGTATTGCTCTAGCAAGAAGGAAAAATTCCTCACTATTGAGGTATGATTTTCAATGCTCCAATGGGATGCATTTTACCTCACTTTCGAGGATTATAAATAGATTTGGAATGATCTTTGAATCATGTATATGCTTTGTCTCTTGATTGTTATGCTTTGGTAAAGGTATGTGCCTTATGTATCCTTTTATGTCACTTGTGAGCCTTCTTTATGTGGTTATGATGTTATTTTGATATATTTTCTACCCTAAGTTCTTGGCATATGGTAGGGGGAATGGGTTTTCATGTGATGATCAGGGTCAAGTGAGATAGGTTGGTTTGAACCTAGACTGCCAAGCCACATCGAAAGTTTTCCTAATATAATCAAGAGATAATATTAACAATTAATTGATTGGGTTGGGATTCACTTAATAAGATACTAATAATTGGTTTGAGGCCATTGAGATGACAAGCTAGTCTCCCTTGTTCTCACAAAGGTTGAGATGGCTCCACATGTCTATGACGGATTGATTTTTTTACCCTTCTATGTGAGAGTAACTTATATGTATATCATGAGTAAGGATTACACTTATATGTGAGGATACCACGTAGAGACGTGTCTATCATGGTTTGGCCATGTTCCCTTCTATGTGAGTATAGCATGTGATGACACTCCACTCCTACATGTGACCATGACCTTTTTGCTTTGATTTGTTGTTCATGCCTCTGGGAGTTTATTGATATACTTTAGCCTTGTGATGTGATGTGATTCATTGTTATGGTTGTTGTCTTTGTGGATGTCATGATTCCCTTGGTTGTTAGGTTTTATCCTACGTCTTGAGTGTGAGCTAGAACCCCATGTCATATCCTAGCATAGGGGGTGTTTCCTATCTAGTTCCACATGGTTGGGTGGTTTGATGCCTTCTTCCATAGGGATGTTCTTCTTTGGATGTGTGTGTGTGTGGATAGGGATTTCTATTATCTCATCATGTGGATGGATCTTTGGATCATAATTCATGTAATTGGAATTGATGTCATGTTCTTTGTATCTTGATGAAGATGTAATAGTAAAGAAAACTATGTAATTAGTGTCTTGTAAACATATGTATTAGAACTTGTAATAGGTTGATTTAAGAATGAAATGTATTGGATAAGATCGTTGTAAATGGATGGTCGATGTGTATGTTATTCTAGATTAGAAATAAATCATTTGATTTAAGTGACACTACTGGATTATCTTGTGTATATCTTGTGCATGGTAGTGGATAAGATAATGATCATGTATGTATTGGTTTGAAAGCTATTATTCCTTAAAGTTAGATATTATAGTTTTAGATTTGGTATGAACTCTATGATTCTTCTTTATGCAGAGCTAAATTCTATGTATTGAGATAGTGTATTGAGCTAAAATATTTTTTTGTGCTAGGTTCCAATACCATTGCAACTCTTTTGCAAGCATTCTCATCGGATGCATACTTCATTTGGTTGTATCTACAAATTGGCATGAAAGCCACACAAAATAAGTTGTTTCAGATGTTATCATTGTCTATTATGGTCGATGTGGGATGCTTGTTATTGTATAGTTATTGTAACTTCCAAACATATCATTATGGTATTCAAAATTGTCCCTATACTCTTTCACAAATTAAAATGATATTACTTCACCTTTTTGTATATACTTCTCCAAATGACAATATTATAATGCATTCATATCAAGTTGTTCCCTTTTATTATGTGCTTCAAATATTTCAAAACTTTCAAATTGTCTACAATTTTTTTGTTTTGTCTCTGTGTCTACTTGTCATATTTCATAACAATCAATAAATCAAACTCATATTAATAATCTACTTTAGCCCTACTCTTTTACTTGCATGGTTAATTAGACTTTCAAACTTCTATTGATGATAGTAATTAATTTTCTTTTTTCATAAAAAATATATGCACCACCATAGGTTTTTAAAGGAGAATGTGCAAAATTTACATATCATGCTTATACTCCTTCATACTTATAGTGTTATGTACTTATAATGCTTCTTTTAACTTATTGTTTTTAAATCTTCATAAACACTTGTACAATCAAACTTTGAAAACAATAACTATTTTCTTACTACTCTACAATTAAAAGACACTTATTAATTCAAAAAAAAAAACACACAAATTAAAAAATATAGGTCTCCAAATTAATTATACTTGAACATGATACAAAACAGTTACTCACACTTGTCTAAATACAACTCCCTATTGTAGACACCTAAAATTAATGTTTAATTAATTTAAGCCTGTCATCATAATTAACCAATTTAATTGTGTTAATTCTCTTCTTCTTAAGGTTAATTAAATCAAATTTAATCAATCTTATCACTAGAGTCCAATAATTAATTTATCAAATAAATTAATTATTTCCCTATTCTTCTAAAGTCAACCAAATCATTAAGTCTTTTAAATTCCTCTTAGTTAATTAATTTTAATTAATTAACTTAAGTCATGTGATTCCTGCAAATCACTTTTCTTAATCCCCACTCAGCCTAATTAATTCTTCCTTAATCATACTTATCAATGTTCCCCATTTTATAGTCCTCCACTTATTTCACATCAACATTGAGACTTTCAAGGAAATTCAAATTTCTTTGAATCCCCACAGGCATCCTTTATTTTGGAATTTTTAATTCCTGTTTCCTTTCCCCAAGGAATTTTATATTCTTTTTTATTCTCCCAATGCATCTTGATCCATGTCTTCCATCCCAAATCAATCTCAACCCTTCTTCCCAGAATCAATCTTGGCCCTCCATTGGCCTCCTCCAATCTATAAATTGGAGTCTCATTTCCTCACAAAACAATACATGGAATTTTCCTCACAAGGGGATATCAACTCCCTTGATAGCATTCTCATGTTCATTTTTTCTCTCTATCTTCCTCTATCATATCCTTATCATGTCCTCATGATCCTTCATCAAATCCAAATCTATTCATTTCCATCTAATCCAAATCCAAATCCTATCAAATCATTCAAATCTTTTTGTGTGCGGAGAGAAATTTACATCCCAAAAAAGGAGCCAATCCAATCAAGTGAGGAAGGGGCACATTCCTCATTTCATCCAAGGCTCAATCAGAGGAACGAGAGAGAACTCTCTCTCTTGCAAGGTATAATTGTGTTGTTGGTTTATTCTTTATTTGGATTTATTATGCTTATTTGTACTTAAACTAACAATTTAACCTTGCATGGGTTTTCCCTTGCTTCATTCTAGCACGCTCGGGGGGACCCCGTCCCTTTCTAACCATTTTTGTGAGTTGTGGTGATTTTTATCTTGTAAAATCTTTGCTTCAACATGCCTGCTTGCAAATCAGCATGTCTAAATCTCTGCTTCAGCGCGTCCGCATCCTATTTAGTGTGCCCACTTCAAATTTGAATTTTCTAACTGCCTTTTTTGTTGCAGGCCACAAAACAAAACAGGTGCTACGACATCAATGCGAGTGTCTTAATTTTCTTGACCCCCTTCCTTTTTGCAGACTGTGGAACAACGCATCCACCCAGTGTCTTTTGACACTATTTCAAGCTTATATTTTATTTATCTTTGCTTTCTACTAATCGAAAACAATCAAAACATATAAAAAAACCTTAAAAAGAACAAAAACCATTCTAGCATAGCTCTTTAATTCGGTTTTTTATCAACTTTAGGTGTCTTAATAAAGTTTTTTGGGCTACTGGTAGATCAACACCTATGCAAGTGAACCAATGCCTACACTTTTGGTTCACCGAATTCATTGAACCCAAAAGCCCGCTCATTTTCAAAATTTAAAATTTAAAATTTAAACTTTTTACTTTTAGCGCCTGCACTCACGCTTTAGCGCTTGCGATTTGAAATCAACATGTCTGTTGTAGCACTATAATGCTTGTACCTATCGATCAACATGTGCATTGTATCATTAGTAATTTTTTGTTTACTGTTCAAATTTTGAGTTTTGCAAGGTTTTCTCGTTTGTCCAAGGCTAAAATCTAAACTACTAATTTTTTTTTCTACAACACCCTGGTCAAAGATTTTTTTTCTAATTAGTCTAGTTTCTTTTCCTGTATTCTTAGCATAGAAAATCATGAACATGTGGGACTAAAATAAACACCATGTTTTCCATGTCCTATTTTATTTTGATTGCATGTTTTTACCTTTAGAGGTTCTGCCTTCCTAATTTGTCTTATACTTCGCACAGGCATTGGTGAGAGAGGAATGATCCAAGTGAGTACAGTTGAATCCGAGCATTCCAACTCACTATAATCAAATCACCTTTTGAGATGAAAATATCAGAGGATGGAGCTATCTGATTTTACTCTCATATTGAGCACTTGTGTAGGGCCTTTGAGGTCTAAATCACGCTTGTGTGACTACTATTGTGCTTGGTACTTTTTGGGTCTATAGGCATCAATCATGCTTGCGCAACTACAAAGGATAGTCTTTGAACGAAAACCATTACTAAGAACTCTAGGAATAGAAGCTATCCAATTCACCTTTGAAAGATGGATAATCCTTGTGCAAGGGAGATAGTAACTCCCCCAAGAGACATGTCATATCATGCCCCCATTAGTGTTTGAAGTCGACTAATACTACGTTGAGGATCCATTGCATGAGACTCAGCTGTCGTATTTTGATTAGCTATTAGGTGTGTACCTGAGTCAGTAAGCAAAATGTTTTCCTCCTCAACCGACTTCCTAGGATAGCATGTTGTGCTTGAAGTCTCTATTCGTGTCAATGGCTAATGTGCCTTCTATGTCTTCTTGCCAAGAGTAGAATTAGTATAAAACACTACCCCTTCAAATTCCACTTTTGTCATTATCAAACCCCTATTTCCCTCATCTTCATCCATATCAAATCCCTAATCCATTTTCATCTATCTAAACAATCATGAATCCCCAACCAATATCTCTATTCTATCATTAATCCAATCTGAGTTAATTTTCCCCTTCCTCTTCATACCATCAATCCATTCTTCCACAATCATTTTCATTCCATCCTTGAGGACTTAGCACATCAAATCTCCAAAAATCCCAATCAATTGAAATCAATATTCCTTTAATTTAATCATCAATCTCAATCTAAAGCCAACACTTTGTGAAAGTTTGATTTAGACCTTTATCTTTAATCAATCATGAATTGACTTTTTATGCTTCAAAAAGAATCTCCCCCAAGTACCTTTATCTTAATCATTTGGGTTGGTCAAAACCCTAAATCCTTTGCCCTATTTTTCTTAGGCACACAATTCCACCCTAAGTAGAAGAAGGCTAATCATTTGGATCCTTTGCCCTATTTTTCTTAGGAACGCAAGTCCATTCTAAGTAGAAGAAGGCCTAGTCATTTGGATCCTTTTCCCTATTTTGCTTAGGCACACAAGTCCACCCTAAGTAGAAGAAGGCTTAATCATTTGGATCCTTTGCCCTATTTTTCTTAGGCACACAAGTCCACCCTAAGTAGAAGAAGGCTTAATCATTTGGATGCTTTGCCCTATTTTTCTTAGGCATGCAAGTCCACCCTAAGTAGAAGATGGCTTAATCATTTGGATCCTTTTCCCCTCTTTTGCTTAGGCATGCAAGTCCACCCTAAGTAGAAGAAGGACTAAGTTTTCATTTTAATCCAAATCAATCTTGTCGTAACCCAAGGACCAATCCAATCTAATCAAATTCACTGAATCCAAGCTAATCAAATCAAATCAATCCGTCAATCCAATCTAACATTGCTAAATCCTATTGATATGAGAAAATTCTCATGGAAGTTCATGGATCACCTTATCAATAATCCACATCTATCTCATAAATCCCTCAAAATTATCCAACTTTCACCTATCCATGTCTCCCATCCCAGCCCATTTACCAAGCCAATCCCAATTCGTCTCACATCTTTCACTCTACACTTGGGGTCAAGCTTCATCCACGCTATCCTACCATTTGCATAATCCATATCCATTATCCTCTATCCTCATCCTATTTGAATCCATCCTCCTTTCTTATCTTTGGTCTTGAATATGCTATCCATATCCTCCATATCATATCCCTCATCTTATCCAAATTCATCCATCATTCCTACCTTTGGTCTTGATATTGTCATTGGTCCCCCTCCATTTATCCTATATCCACAATCCAATCCCATCATATCATATCAAATTCCCCATCCCATCCAATCCTATTCAATCATTTATCTCCCTCCCATTTTATCCAATCCATTTATGACCCCCATCACATTGAGCTTTTCCAATCTATCTGATCTTATGTTGAATCACATGTAATACAAACACCCATCCATATTGTGATAGTCAAATCCAAGAAACAATCCTCTCACCTAGAGATCCTGCACACCATCTTGTCTCTTACATCTATCAATCTATATGTACCTTGCCCATCAAGATGCATCCTTCCCATGTCTAGCAATTTATCCAAATCCATCTTCCTGCCCATCGTGATGTATCCTTCCCATGTATGGTAGCCTAACTAAATCCATGTCCTACTCGTGGCAAGAGATATCAGTTGGTCATGTGCATTTTGTTTGCATGATTGAGATTTTTGCTTTGATTTTCATCTTGTGTCCCAGGACTATACTTGTTCAAGGCTACATTGATCATCCTATATCTTGACATGTCTTGGTTGGTGTATAATGGGGCATTGTTGTTGCAGTAGGGCGTTCTTGATTGTTTCTCTTGTATGATCCTACAATCTCATATTTACATCATCATCTATGTTTGTGAACCTGTGTACATAGAGATACCCATTATTTAAGAGTCTAGTCCATGCCTTAGATATTCAAAACATCCCAATTCTTATAATCGGTGGTGTAGATAATTTGTGGCAATATCAAAAACTAGGTTTGCTCTCCATATCTGCACAACAAGAAATCATATCCACTTCATTTTGTTCATCCATCTCAGAGGCTCCAATTCATTTATTCCCTCTTTCATCATCTTCATTCTTTCATTATTTAGTCTTCTCTAATCCATTTTGAGAGCACACTCGTGTTCTTAGAATCTGCATGTCCTCTCGAGGGGGCATGCTACTACTTCCTCATCATCCCTCATCCTCATCATTCTTCCTCATCTCATGACTAGGGCATAAAGCTACTAGTCCTTATCTTCACCATCCACTATATTTTACTCTTGTTCGATATAACATCACTTCATGACGCTATATCAAAGAGGGGCAAAATGTAGACACCTAAAATTAATATTTAATTAATTTAAGTTTGTCATCATAATCAACCAATTTAATTATCTTAATTCTCTTCTTCTTAAGGTTAATTAAATCAAATTTAATTAATCTTATCACTATAGTCCAATAATTAATTTATCCAATAAAATAATTATTTCCTCATTCTTCTAAAGTCAACCAAATTATTGATTCTTGTAAATTTCTCTTAGTTAATTAATTTTAATTAATTAATTTAATTCATGTGATTCCTACAAATCACTTTTCTTAATCCCCACTCAGCCTAATTAATTCTTCCTTAATCATACTTATCATTATTCCCCATTTTATAGTCCTCCACTTATGTCACATCAAGATTGAGACTTTCAAGGAAATTCAAATTTATTTGAATTCCCCCATGCATCCTTTACTTTTGAATTTTTAATTCATCTCTCCTTTCCCCAAGGAATTTTATATTCCTTTTTATTCTCCCAATGCATCTTGATCCATGTCTTCCATCCCAAATCAACCTCAACCCTTCTTCCCAGAATCAATCTTGTCCCTACATTGACCTCCTTCAATCTATAAAATTGTAGTCTCATTTCCTCACAGAACACTACATGGAATTTTCCTCACAAGGGTGAAATCGACTCCCTTGATAGCATTCTCATGTTGCTCATTTTTTCCCTCTATCTTCCTCTATCATATCCTTATCATGTCCTCATGATCCTTCATCAAATCTAAATCTATTCATTTCCATCTAATCCAAATCTAAATCCTATCAAATCATTCAATTCTTGTTATGTGTGGAGAGAAATCCACATCCCAAAGAAGGAGCCAATCCAATCAAGTGAGGAAGGGGCACATTCCTCATTTCATCCAGGGCTCAATCGGAGGAACAAGAGAGAACTCTCTCTCTTGCAATGTATAATTGTTTTGTTGTTTTATGCTTTATTTGGATTTCTTATGCTTATTTATATTTAACCTAACAATTTAACCTTGCATGGATTTTCCGTTGCTTCATTCTTGTGGTATGGCATGCTTGATGGTTTCTCTTGTATAATCCTATAGTCTCACATTTACATCATCATTGATGTTTGTGAACATGTGTACATAGAGATACATATTGTTTTAGATTCTAGTACATGCCTTAGATATTCAAAATATCCTGATTCCTATAATCAATGGTGTAGATAATCTATGGCTATATCAAAAACTAGGTTTGTTCTCCATATCTGCATAACAATAAATTTCATCCAATCCATTTCATTCATTCATCCCATTTCACTCATTTATCTTGGAGACTCCAATTTATTCATTCACTCCCCCTTCATCATCTTCTTCTTTTTCATTATCTAGTCCTCCTATCCATTTTGAGAGCACACCCATGTTCTTTGAACCCGCCTGTCATCTCGAGGGGGCATACCACTACTTCCTCGTCATCCATCCTCCTCATCATTCTTCCTCATCTAATGAATGGGGCATAAAGATGCTAGTCTTTATCCTCATCATCCACTATGTTTTACTCTTCTCTGATATAACATCACTTCATGATACTATATCAAAGAGGGGCAAAATTTAGAAACCTAAAATTAATGTTTAATTAATTTAAGTCTATCATCATAATTAACCAATTTAATTGTGTTAATTCCCTTATTCTTAAGGTTAATTAAATCAAATTTAATTAATCTTATCACTATAGTCCAATAATTAATTTATCAAATAAATTAATTATTTCCCTATTCTTCTAAAGTCAACCAAATCATTAAGTCTTCTAAATTCCTCTTAGTTAATTAATTCAAATTAATTAATTTAAGTCATGTGATTCCTACAAATCACTTTTCTTAATCCCCACTCAGCCTAATTAATTCTTCCTTAATCATACTTATTATTATTCCCCATTTTATAGTCCTCCACTTATGTCACATCAACATTGAGACTTTCAAGGAAATTCAAATTTCTTTAAATCCCCCCATGCATCCTTTACTTTGGAAATTTTAATTCCTCTCTCCTTTCCCCAAGGAATCTATATTCCTTTTTATTCTCCTAATGCATGGGTATGTGCACAAATATCGTGGTTAGTAAAGTGGACACCACCCAAAAAAAACATGAAAAAAAGCAGCGCATACGCGGTTCTAAAATTTGAAATCACCCCATGCGCGCTTAGGTCTGTTGTTCCCGAGCCTAAAAAAGATAGTGTTGTATGTGTTGTCTTTAGGAAAGTGAGTGCGGAGATGCTGCTTTTAGGAAACTGAGTGTGTACGCGCTCATAAGCCCTACAGAATCGCGCACGCGGTACCTGTCAATTTTTATTTTATTTTTTAAAAGCCGGATCTTATTTTCCCATGACCATGATGTTTTTTCCTCTATTTCCTCCATGAAACTGTGAATGGGTTGCCTCATTTCTCCTCTAGACATTATGGATCAAGGTTAGTTTTTCTTAATTTTTCTCTTTCTTTCCTATTTATTCAATTTGTTTTATGTTTTTAATTTAATTTTGTTTATTTTGATTAGGTTTTTTATTTTTTGTTTCAAAAACTAGATTCTGATAATCTACAACAAGAACAACAAAATGCACCTCCTGAAACCCCCAAAGAAAACCCACAAGATACATCTCCAGTTCCTCCTTTTGATCATAGACTTGAAACATAGGAGCAATTGATTAATCAGTTAGGGAAAAACACGTCTAAAATAAATAGACTGATTAATAAATTGAAAACATATGAGCTTGAGCATCATAAATCCCTCGCCAGTAGCCTAGAAACATTAGCTAGTGGTGCCATAGTCGTTTCCACACAAATTAAAAAATGGGGAAACTTTAGGGATAGGTGTCATCAATACTATGTTGATGGGTTATCATATGAGGGAGTGAAAAACAAAAATATTAGTAAACATCAAATATGTGCCCTTTTTGTTGATCCTAAAATTGGCGAGTCATTACCTCTTAATGCAAAGAGGTTTCCCATACATTGGTGTACCAATGTGCAAATGAAGAATATTTTTTTGGCAGAGGTGGTGGATGGTCTTTGATGATCCACCTTGAAATAATTGTGAGGTACCATTGTATTTTTTTGAGAAAAGTATATTGTGAGTTTGTCCTCAATGTGTGGCCTAACTATTTTGACATGAGAGAGTTCTATGGTAGAGGTGGCGGCTCTGCCCAAGATATACCTAGAGCCCATAGGCGAGTAGCCTTGGAGAGTCATCGCCCCCTAGCACCAAAACCCAAGGTACATCAGGTTGTCCCAATAGAGCTGAAAGAGAAGATGGAGCTATAGACTCTTAAAGAGGCCACAACATTGACTGGTGCCATCATCCAGCATGGGACGTCATTAGCACACCCTCTTGTATTGGATGATGAGCCATTAGTTGCTCCAGGTGGTGACAGAGAGCCCATTCAACATTTGTGTGTCAATTTCTTGGGGATGATGAGCCATTAGTTGCTCTAGGTCGCTATAGATGGATCCACATCTCATTCATGCATGATTTGTGGGAGTAGATGTCAGGCCTGCATGGCTGAGGATGTGTTGCTGACAGAGGAGTTGATGGACATGGTGTTTGCCCATCAGTCGCAGACACAGGTGTGTTGATTTGAATTCATAGCATTTTATTTATCAATCACTTTAAATTTGTAATTACATAAATGAATTTTCATTTATACATCGATTTAAATTGAGATAAATAATTTGCATGTCAGGTTATAGCAACGGTATCCCATACTCCTTCCGTAGTTTCTACAGCTGCAAATTCAATGCCTGAGGTATAAATTTTGTAACATGTTAAAATAGAATAGTACACTTTAAATTCAAAAAAATTACAAGATATACTAACTATATTTAATGCTTGGTCCAATTTTTGTTTGTAGGTGTTGATAGGGGACCAAATGTCCTAGATTCATGACATCACGCTCTCAGCGATCGATTTTGGCCTACAAGGCTATATGGTATCATATTTTGTACAACCTTTTTTATGTATTGTTTTTATGGAATATGCAAGTCATTTCATTTTAGATTTTTAAAATTATGTTTAATATATTATTTTTACTAATATCTTATGTTAATTTTGTTTTTTTAGGGTACCCCCTCCGCGTCTAGGCCTTGTCCTAAGAAAAAGAATTCCTCAAAGATGCCAAAACATGGGAAGAAGGTAATTGAACACATTTTTAGTTGTACAATTGTTTTAAAATGTTGAAATCAAGTCTTAGTTGGGTTTTGCAAATTGATTAGTGTTTTTTGCCTATTTTACATGTACAACAGACATTGAGCTATGTGGATTTGTTGAATGCACCTAATTCGCCCATGGATCGAGAGATGACGAAGGTATGTATCTCTACTTCATTTTCTTGATTTCATGATTATATGCACATGTACATGTGAACTTGTGATAAATTATAATCTTATAATTTTTTTATATACGAAATATCCATAGCTACTTCATCAATGGCGAGCCCTCCTTCAAGCACTGGAGAAGCATCTTAGGATCCGGTACACTTTTGTTTGATATATTACATTAATTATTTTTAACCTACAATACTTATCATTATATTAATTGTATTTAATCTTTGGTCATTCTTTTCTATAGGTAATAGCGACAGTTTCTCCATTGATGGTGAGCCATCCTCCGTCCATTGGAGAAGCATCTTAGGCACCGATACATCATTGTTCTCTATATTATAGCTTTTAAGTGTTTTTGATGTATTTATGTTAGTACATTGTATTAATTGTACATTTAATCTACAATAGACCCCTTTGTGGTTTGGCCATAACATGGATCCTTTTAAGTTTGTCTTCAAGAAAACTCCTAAGAGTGACAAGGAGAGGAGAATGAAGACATTAGCTCCGAGATCAACCGATGAGTTAATATACATTTCAATTACAAAGGAATTATAGTTAAATGCATAGTTATGTTGTTAATTGTGAACTATTTTCTACAAAATAATTCTAACATTGCTTTTGAATTGTGGTTTTGTGGCCATCTATAGAGCCACTTATTGCATCGAAGAGGCTCGATTTTGATGATTCACCACAAGTTTTGGATCATATAGTGTTAGTTATGGTCATAGAATGACCAATACATGTAGATATATTCTACATTTTTATTGTATATCGATTTGGACATGGCATTGGCCACATTTTTGTAATACTTGTATTGACTTGGCAAACATGCCTTTTTTTGATATATATATAAATGTTGATATTCGATCCAATAAATGTGTATTGAGTTCATTATTGTGTATTCATTGTATTTCGTGGCTGTCCTTTTATAAAGTTAATTGATCATTTATCTATGTAATCAATAATATGAATATAAACAACAAAAATCTATGATATAAAACATTGCAATCATGGAATATGATTTGATAAAATTTCTAAAATGTCGAATTAACCCTACAAAAATCCTTGTATTCGGTTCATTATTGTGTATTCGCTATATTTGGTGGCTAATGCATATTTGCCTATGTAATCAACAATATGAATATAAACAACAATATGTGTGTGGTGCGAGAGCACCCTCACGCTCACAATGGTTAAATTTTGGTTCTTGTGTGAACAAACCAATGTCATGAGCACATCCGGGTGGGTAGGTTTATGTTAGGCATGCTCCTTGTGCATCTCAAAGTGTCAGAACATCGAGAGTCATACCCTATCGGTGCTATCTCTCAAGTGCCTTGAGTCCAAAAAACTATCAACCTTTGATGGACTATTTCCTCCAATCCAGGACACATATGACCGATCTGTTTGAACCTATGGGGTTGCATGAGGCTCCTCTACAATGCCCTATCTCAGTTTTTGATGACTTGGAGCCATTTTAAATTGGTAGCATTTTTTTGCCTGTTGCAAAAACTGTCAATTGCAAGATAGGCTAGAATTGATTCGGTTCATCGTGTGCACAAACTGACATCACAAGCGTATTCGGATGGGCAGGTTTACGCTAGGCATGCTCCTCTCATGCATCCCAAAGTGATGGAACATTGAGAATCATACCTTACCAATGCGATCTCTCAAGTGCCCTGAGTCCAAAAAATTGTCAAACTTTGACGGACTGTTTCTTCCAATCCAGGACACATACGATCGATTTATTTAAACCTATGGGGTCATGTGAGGCTCCTCTATAATGTTCTATCTCATATTTTTATGACTCGGAGCCATTTTCAATGGTAGCATTTTTTTGCCTGCTGCAAAAACCATCAGTTGCATGCAATGGAAAGTTGCAAGATAGGCTAGAATTTATTTGGTTCATCGTGTGAACAAACCAACATCACGAGCATGTTCAGGTGGGTATTTGTATGCTAGGAATGCTCCTTTCATGCATCCCAAAGCATCGGGACGTCGAGAGTCATACCATACCGACATGATCTCTCAAGTGCCCTGAGTCCAAAACATTATCAAACTTTGACAGACTGTTTCTTCCAATCCAGGACACATATGATCGATCCATTTGAACTAGTGGGGTCGCATGAGGCTCCTCTAAAATGGCCTATCTTGGTTTTTTATGACTCGAAGCCATTTTCAATTGGTAGCATTTTTTGCCTACTGCAAAAACTATCAGTTGCATGCAATGCAAAGTTGCAAGATAGGATAGAATTGATTTGGTCATAGTGTGAACAAATTGACGTCCTGAGTACATCTGGGTGGGAAGATTTACACTAGGAATGCTCTTCTCATGCATCTCAAAGCGTCGGGACATTGAGATTCATACCCTACAGACGTGATCTCTCAAGTGCCCTAAGTCCAAAAAATTGTCAAACTTTGACGGGCTGTTTCTTCCAATCTAGGACACATATGACTGATTTGTTTGAACCCATGGGGTCACGTGAGGCTCCTCTACAATTCCCTATCTCAATTTTTGACAACTCAGAGCCATTTTCAATTGGTAGCATTTTTTCTCCTGCTGCAAAATACTGTTAGTTGCATGCAATGCAAAGTTGCCAGATAGGCTAGAATTGATTCAGTTCGTCGTATGCACAAACTGACATCATGAGCGCATTCGGGTGGGCACATTTACACTATGCATGCTCCTCTCATTCATCCCAAAGCGTCAGAACATCAAGAGTCATACCCTACTGGTGTGATGTACAAGTTGCTTGACAACTTGTTTGACAATTATTTTGACAATAATGACAATTTTTGCTCAGATTGTATCTAGACTCAATCTATGACTCCTATGACCCAATAATGACTCAAATAATTATCCATGATTATAAAAGAAACAAGAATGCTCATGATTGACCTTATCAATAATGGTCATGATTGACCTTATCACGTCATATAAACTCAAAACATAGTCACAAAACATTGTCACATATTATTTAAAAAATTGCCTTTAAATATGGTCAAATCAGTTTTGGGCTATTTGAATATACAAAAAAAATTCTTACAAACCAACTCATGGGATTTTATACAAAATTTGGCATTACAATATGTGCAATTCAGTTCATCAACATTTTAATATATAAAATTTGGCATATATATGTACATATCAGCTTATTGCCATTTAAATATACAAAATTATGCCCCTAAACATGTAAAAATCAGATCGTGGGCATTTATATATACAAAAAATGAATATAGAACAATCTGTCAATGATATATACAAAATTCTCAAAATCATTCTACTCTAAACCGTAGAATCAATCAAGTGAGCCTTTAGGGTCGACTCTAACTCGTATTGTGTCAAGTATTGCCTCGTGGTCAGATTCATGAACTTTCCATAGAATCTTGTTATGAGGTCTACCGTGATACTTCATCAAATGAATATTTGTTCCAACAACAAGGTTAAATAAATGAAGAATACATCTGTGTATTTCAAAGTCTTCGAACAACAAAACATCAGAATTCTTGATAGGGTATCTCCTAAGCCATGTTCATGTCATGACAACAAACTCTATTGGGTACTCAATACCCTCTCCATCAATAATTGTGGTTAATTTTCTTGTAGGCTCAACACAATGACACAAATAGTAATTCATTCCTTCTTCATTATTCTCTTCTACAACAACTGCATACACATGACATGCATTTTATAAAGTGATAATTAATACCAAAAATAAAGTGTGATGTACAACAAAATGAACCAAAAAGAATACTTACAAAAAAATTAACTCAAAAAATCACTTGAATCCACTAGGTCGGATACATGGTCAAAATCCACTAATGTCTCCATTTGGCTCAATCGTAGTGATTTGGGAATTTGATGTATCAGTGGGAACCAACAGTCTACAAGACCATTTGTCAACCCACTCTTGTGATTCACATTCATCCCACAAACAATACATACATGAAGAGAAAAAACATACCATATGTCTCGTATAATTACTAGTGAACTTGCATTTGAACTCATAAATGAGTGCATGTCGATCCTACAACTGTATAACAATCTAGATAGTTTTCAATGTTAGATTTAGTGATCAACCAAAAATATCTATGAACCATTGGCGTACCTAGACCCATCATAGAGTTACACCATCACACAATTGTTTCTGCATATATCAACTCAGCACCACCTTCGTACTTCAATTCTTCTCTAGCTAGGGCTCTTTTTACACATGCTCTTGCACCATCGTGCTCTCCCTTACCATGTCCAACCTCAGAAATTCCAAAAATGGTGTACACCACTTGTGATATGCATCCTTGTCAACCAATAAAACATCATTGCCTTCTTGAATTGTGCGGTGCAATTATCTAACCATATTAAGTGTCATTTGTATTGTATGTTTCTTTCCTTTAATTTATCATAGAAAACTTTAAAGCATCCTTGTACAAACTCCGATGAATGAGTATGATTATCACTTGTTTAGAAGTGATAGTCTCTTACAACCTTTCTATCCTCCTTTGTGTTATCATCTGCATGCATCAATGTTATGTGTACAAAAATAGAAACTTGTGTAGAATGATAATACATAGATTGCACTTCATTTTGAGGTTGTAGTGTATAATTTTCAGCTAAATAAATGATAGAGACAATGGTGCCAAGAGGAAATGTGACCTTACATAACTTGAATTGCTCATCTAACCATCGAGCTCTATGTGTATGCATTATGTACTCATAAACTAGTTTCTCTTGAAACATTTTCATAAATTCAGCTACACATATATCATTTTTCACTAGCTCACATCTCTTCAAATCTTTTCCATCTTTAACTCCATATGCGACTGTCTTGTATTTTCCAAAAGAAACTAGTTTCCTACCAATTTCATGTGTGCTCTCCAAATTTACACATCTTGGTAAATGTTGCAAACCACCACATATAGCACAAGAACCTTCCAAACAAGGCATCTTATAATAAATGCAACCATCATGTCTATTACATAGAACACTTGAAATAAATTATCTTACTGACTTAGGAGGTGCTTGTATATTGCGTTCCTGCAAAACATCGTTAGTGTGCACAGTAGAACAAATATGACGAAAAATATCATAGTGCATGGAAAATCCAAAATGCATCCTACAACAACACATGGTACGCACATGATTAATCTTAATATAAAAAGGTTTTACCATTTCAAAAAATCTTTGATAAATTCTTAATTGAGGAAACTTTTCAAGGAATCTTTCATGAAATTTTGTTTGAGTCATATCCAAATAGTGTTTGGCATGTGGCTCATGATTTGTAGACCTGATTCGCCTTCTAACAACATCTCTTTGGTTGGGGGAAACTCTTGTGTTGTCATGCTAAAAAATTTCAATTAATGTTCTTAGTACATCAACAGAACCTTGTCTTTGCGTGGTAGTCTACTTGAGAATGCCCAAAGAGAATTATTGTTAGGTTCCTCTATTTTTTCTCACCTTTGTAATGCTTTACTTAATGTTGTTCTACTAACGTTTGATGACTTACTTGTTTTGCTTATCAAACAATCTTTTTTTTATTTTCTTGCTCATTATGGTTGATGCAATGACACATCGAGTAGCATTAGAATCTTTAGTACGTGATTTTTAACCAATAGCTTGATATGCATCAAATATATTTCTCACAATAGTTCTTTCGTTGTTACTTTCAGATGATCTTAGGCCTAGAATTTTCATTGTCTCTCTAAAATTCAAATTTTTAATCATTTGAACAATTAATTGACATCTTACGATTTGATTTAAGTTTTCAAAATTTTTTTTCCATATTCTTTTAACCATTCTCCTAATAGTTCGTTCATTCATTTTATCGAGCATTGGCTTCAATATATTCTCATCAATGTCAACTAGATACTTTGGTTTCCTACGAATGATTCTAGGAGGTGTAAACATTGGTGCATTGTGTACATTTAATTCATCAAATAGAGCAGGTGTATGTTCATCATTTAATTGATTATTCAATGTGGTATCTTCTTCAATTGCATTAGGTTCATACGGTAAATCAAATGTCTCTTCTTCAATTGCATTAGGTGCATTATGTTCATTTGGTAAATCAAATTGATATGCTGAGGATGACATACCTTCTTCTCCCATTGTTCTTATGTCACATAATTTCTTCATACGCTGCCTTTGTCTTTCCTTTTCAGCCTCTCATTGTTCCATCATTCCTCGCTTGTTCTTTCCCATGGTTGATATTGGTTGTCCTAAATAGAATCATATTACATATATATGTAAAAAAAGTTCATAAACAAACAAATAACCATAAATATGCATCTTATCATTATTTTTTTGAATCAAAACTATTAAACAATCACAATAATATTGACAAAACTAATAAGAACAACAATTCAATCATTTGAAATCATGCAAAAACAGAAAATTCACTTACTTCTATGTATAAATTAGTGATAGAAGTGCAGACACAGTTGCAGTGGGGCATTCAATGAACTCAAAAACTTTTTTTGAGGCCATTGTGGCTCTTGGGCAAATAAAACTATGTCTAAGTACCCCGCATGCAGTATATTAATAACCATGTGCACTTTGTTAGTCCCTAAAATGTTGGCAAGCCCAATGGTATTTTTTTTTCACACTGTACGTGCTCCTACACCTTAAAAGTGTTATGGCAGGGCAACGAACTAATAGGCTCAGTACCCATATGCGCTATTTGTAGTAAAGAAAATGTGAACAAAAAGGGAGAGAGAGAGAGAGAGAGAGAGAGAGAGAGAGAGAGAGAGAGAGAGAGAGAGAGAGAGAGAGTATGGAGGAAGGGAGATGTAGGGAGGGAGAAGGGGAGAGAGGGAGAAGAAGAAGAGAGAGAGGGATGGGGTATGGAGGAAGGGAGAGAGAGAGAAAGAGAGAGAGAGAGAGATGGGGTATAAAGGAATGGAGAAGGGGAGAGAGGAAGAGAGAGAGAGAGAGAGAGAGAGAGAGAGAGAGAGAGAGAGAGAGAGAGAGAGAGAGAGAATGGGGTATGGAGGAAGAGAGGAAGAGAGAGAGAGAGAGAGAGAGAGAGAGAGAGAGAGAGAGAGAGAGAGAGAGAGAGAGAGAGAATGGGGTATGGAGGAAGGGAGAAGGGGAGGGAGGGAGAGAGAGAGAGGGAGAGAGAGGTAGAGAGAGAGAGAGAGAGAGAGAGAGAGAGAGAGAGAGAGAGAGGGAGAGGGAGAGGGAGGGAGAGAGAGAGAGAGAGAGAGAGAGAGAGAGAGAGAGAGAGAGAGAGAGAGAGAGAATGGGGTATGGAGGAAGGGAGAGGGAGAGAGAGGGAGAGAGAGAGAGAGAGAGAGAGAGAGAGAGAGAGAGAGAGAGAGAGAGGGTAAGGGTATGGAGGAAGGGAGAAGTGGAGAGAGGGAGGGAGAGAGAGGGAGACAATACACATACATACACACATATGTGTGTATATATATACTTAATATATTATATATTATCATATACATATATATAAATACTATATATTATACATTTATATATCATATATAAATTATATATTATATATATATACACATTATATATACAATATCATATTATACACACTCCCAAATTTTAAACAAAAGTAGCCCATACGTGCTATTTATAGTAAAGATAGAGCATACATACTTCTTACACCATAAGTACCCTGTACACGCTTTTGATTTTTTAGGCTTGGAAATAGGCCTAGATGACAAAGCTATGGCTTGGAAGTTTGACTTCCCTCAATTTCCCTCCTTTTTGACGTGTTTTATTTTATCAACTTGGTTTCTCAACTTTGTCATCATTAGGTTTACACTTCATCAAGTGGGTATTTCTAAAATTGCCACCATATTTTCACCCATCTTTTGAGCTTTCTAACCATATATTTTTTTAAAATTTGAACAACAATAACATATTATTATTGAATTTCTTTTATCAATGTCTCCATAGTTGTCACAGACATACGTGTACCATTTTTTTAATAACTTTTGATCTAATTATCAAAAAATTTAAAAAATTATATATTATTGTAGTGCACTTGATTCTTTACAATTTTGAAAAAAAATTGTATTTTCGATTTTTTTAGTACAACTTATGCTTCATGCATGAATAGGTACCTAATTTTCAGGATGTGCTCAATTGGAAAAATCATAAAAAATAATACTTAACAAAAAATTACAAAAAAATAGACATCTTCTAGTGCTCACTCTTAAGTATCTTTCTACCAAAGGATTTGTCAAAATACTAAATCTAACTATGACTTTTTTGATGTGCACATCAAACACTGTTATGTTTTTCAAAAAAAAATCAAGGTCTATTTTTTGTGCGCGAAGGATTTGACCCCTCTAATCTTATCCAATTTTGAAAAAGTTTGGTAGTTTGGAAACTAGATTCAGATTGCTACAATATGTTTTATTTGATTATCTTCATAACTTGAGTGGATGACTTTCAAATTTTACCTCCAAGTTCAATTTAACCTGATTTCAGGAAAAAAAAGTGTCTACTTATACCCCCCTTTTTTACCACCATCTTTGTGCACATACCCACATCTTGATCCATGTCTCAACCCTTCTTCCCATAATCAATCTTGGCCCTCCATTGGCCTCCTCCAATCTATAAATTGGAGTCTCATTTCCTCACAAAATACTACATGGAATTTTTCTCACAAGGGGGAAATTGACTCCCTTAATAGCATTCTCATGTTGCTTATTTTTTCCCTCTATCTTCCTCTATCATATCCTTATCATGTTCTAATGATCTTTCATCAAATCCAAATCTATTCATTTCCATCTAGTCCAAATCCAAATCCTATCAAATCATTCAAATCTTATTGTGTGTGGAGAGAAATCCACATCCCAAAGAAGGAGCCAATCCAATCAAGTGAGGAAGGGGCGCATTCCTCATTTCATCCAAGGGTCAATAGGAGGAACAAGAGAGAAATCTCTCTCTTGCAAGGTATAATTGTGTTGTTTGTTTATGCTTTATTTGAATTTCTTATGCATATTTGTACTTAAACTAGCAATTTAACCTTGCATGGATTTTCCCTTGCTTCCTTCTTGTGGTATGGTGTGCTTGATGGTTTCTCTTGTATGATCACATAGTCTCACATTTACATCATCATCGATGTTTTCAAACCTATTTACATAGAGAAACGTAATGTTTGAGAGTCTATTCCATGCCTCAGATATTCAAAACATCCTAATTCATATAATTAGTGGTGCAGATAATCTATGGCATTATCAAAAACTAGGCTTGCTCTCCATATCTGCACAACAATAAATTTCATCCACTCCATTTCATTCATTCATCCCATTTCACTCATTTATCTTAGAGACTCCAATTTAATCATTCACTCCCCCTTCATCATCTTTTTTTTCATTATATAGTCCTCCCATCCATTTCGAGAGCATACCCGTGTTCTTTGAACTCGTCTCTCCTCTCGAGGGTGCTTACCACTACTTCCTCATCATCCTTCCTCCTCATAATTCTTCCTCATCTCATGACTAGGGCATAAAGCTACTAGTCCTTATCCTCACCATCCACTATGTGTTACTCTTCTTTGATATAAAATCACTTCATGACACTATATCAAAGAGGCGTAAAATGTAGAGACCTAAAATTAATGTTTAATTAATTTTAGCCTGCCATCATAATTAAACAATTTACTTCTGTTAATTCCCTTCTTCTTAATGTTAATTAATTCAAATTTAATCAATCTTGTCACTATAGTCCAATAATTAATCAAATAATTTAATTATTTACCTATTCTTCTAAAGTCAACCAAATCATTAAGTCTTCTAAATTCCTCTTAGTTAATTAATTCTAATTAATTAACTTAAATCATGTGATTCCTACAAATCACTTTTCCTAATCCCCACTTGCAAAATTTCCCTCCAATGCAAAAAATTACATCCTTCCATTATTAAACATCTACATAAAATATTAACACCACAAGTGTATTGCTTCCCTTTTGTAAGCATAACACATCAATACATACCATTGCCTTTGTTTAATACAACAAAACCAATAACAAGCCCATGACTAAAACAAACATACAACAAAACAAACATAGCGGGCCAAATTAAGATGTTCAATTACACATAACTAGCCTCCCCAACTTTCCTAAAGAAAATTAAAATTTTGCTTCTCCCTATTGGCTTCCGTTGCATGCAAACCATGCAACTACTAGTTGTATATATATGTAAAAATATGAAACACATGGATATACAATGTATTAAACATTAAGATATATGTAAAAATTAAATACTTTAAATATTTAAGTATATTTTAATATGTAGTCATTAAATATATTTAATCATCAAGCAAGTATGTATGTGTGTGTGTACTTGTCAATATAGTCTCTTTCCCTCCTTTAAGTTGTAGAAGTTATTATTTATTTATTTATTTCAAGAATAATTTTATGATCCTGATTGTAGATTTAGTAGTTTTAAAATATTACTATATGGCTTCACTTAGTTTTAGTGCAATGATGAACACCTTCTATATGCAAAAGAGATACCCTACTTTGGTAGAGATATACCAAGTGTATAAAACATAAATTAATATGACCATTGTGTTACTCAACTAGATCTCAATTACAACAGATTAGTCAAGCCATATCTCATAATAAAATCTACACCAAAGAAGGATATGTAAATAGAAACTTTTCCACTTCTCAATCCCAACCAAAACATACTAGTTATAGCTTTCTAAAAATCTGTTTTAAAATAGAAAAAAATAATCTCAAGTAAATATCTATTTGACATATTTGAAAGTAAAGAATTTGATCTTCATCTTCTTAATTTCATCAAAAAAATTTGTAATGTAGAAGGACTAACCATAATTACTTTGAGAATTAGAAATGATATACTTCAAGTGGATAAAATACTAGTTCTTATTACAACACCCATACCGAAAGTAACAACTAATTTCAAATTTCCTCTAACAAAAGAAAGCTTATTGCATAATTTTCTAGAGAACATCACAATTGTGCGGGTATTTTAACAAATCTAGTTCTCCATTGTAAGCAAAAATCAATCACCAACATAATTATTTAAAAAAAAATCAAAGCAATGGAACATGGTTGAGACTACTTTATCCACCTCTAGAGCATACTACAACACAATATTAAGATCCACAAATAACAAATTCTCCACTCCTTAAAATCCAACCTACAAAATGAAGAGATAAAGGTGCCAATAGCGAACTCACCTCCCAACCATACGAATGCATTTCTTTCCACCCCCGAGCTAGGGGTTGAGACTCAACTTCAAGTAACATTCATGCCAACTCAAATCACCACATTACTCAACATCATTCTAACACATTTATAGCATCAAGATCTACATATAGATCACATCAAATTTTGCATTCACATAAAGCCACATTATGGGTTCAACACATCACACCCACACAATGAGAGGATGTCTCTCACCCTCCAATAAGGTATAGGAGGCACCTCCCAGGGTAAAATAAAATAAAATATATATCGATTTCCCTTATATCTCCCAATCATAAACAAGTGCATGCATCAAATGGAATTCCATATAATATCACATAATAAGCCTTTGGGTACTCTTATCCCTTTTCCAAGCATAATTTCACATAATGTCATGGTGGTACTCATACCACCAAATAAGCCCATGTGTACTCATACCGTGTTTCAACAACATAATTTCACATAATATCATGGTGGTACTCATACCACAAAATAAGCCTATGGGTATTGATACCCCTTCCCCGAAGTGTGTCACCCTACCTCTTGACAACCCAACACAACACAAAAAAATTCAATCAAAGTGGATTAGATTCAAGAAGCAACTCTTACCAAAATTTCAAATACAAAACTCCCAATATTTCCCCACCAACACTCATTCCGTTACACTAAAAATTAGATATGCACAATAGTTCAAATATCAAATACAAACATTAGATTAGAGATCAAATACAAATACTAAATTGGATATCATTACAAGCTATGGATCAGAGAACATAACTCACCTTAAGAAGGGTCTTCTTCAACTTGAACAGGTCATATCTATTCTCCCTTCTCTTCCTCCCCATCCCAAAATTCATGAAAAGAAAAAAAAGTGGCCAAAATGTCCCCATTACACTTACGTTACCCTATTTTATAACCAAAAGGTTTGAATGTGAGAATGGATGAGAGGAGGCCATGTGGCCACTCCTCATTCCATCCATCCACTCCATATAATAACGCCACTTCTCATTCACCTAAACCATCCACTTACCCACTCTAAATACACCTCACCTCTCAACCAATTCTTTCTGAGCTCTTGGAAGAGAACTCCCACCTCTTGGGAGAAATGATGTGTCAAATAAAGGAGTAGACAAATTATAAAGATGAAAATTTTCCACAAGATATCATGTGTAAGACCGTAACACTTTAAAAGCTTAAAAACCCTAAAATAACCTTACACCTAAAAACACAATACCACAATCATACTCAAGTGCACACTTACGAAATAAGACACAACTAGAACATTAACATATGATCGAATCTCCCCCATATGAGAGAGGATTGGTGGCACTGGGGAATCACATTGAGGAGTGAGAGCTCATCCCTGATGCCCATTGGCATGTACCTACAGACTCACAATTAGCATCAATAATGTACTTGTTGTTCTAAAAAATGAGCAAACCAAGTTCACCTGCAATCTATCTATGAAATAGCCAACTTCATACAATGAAGAACTTTAGTACTTGGACACCATAACAAGGATTTTAATCCTTCTACTCTTCAAGCTCTGCAAAACCTAGGTGGGTGTACCTTTGATGCATTGAATCAGACTCATTACCCACATATGAAAACATCAATAAAAGCAAATAGATCTCATAAGGCTTAACAACTAGGAGCTTACTGCAGATGGGCTAGATCTACATTGACATCTCAACTAAGTTGAAGCATGAGACAAGTGGAACAAACTAAAACTACAAACATAAAACTAAAAGGATATTTGATTTTAAAAATCTCTGAGAATCCCCAAAATCTACAAGACCAGTGCCTTATCTAAGGGCATAGAGTCACAAATCAAACTGTAAATGAAAACCTCTACCGCAAGTCCATCTTCATATTGAAATATTCCTGCATTAATGCCTTGCATAAATGCATTACTCAGCTCATCCACGAAATCATCAAATCTTGAATATATATTCCATTATTTATGATTGATTACAGAGTTTAAATCTGTGAAGAATACCTACAAACAATCACAACAATCTCCTTGAGATGAAAAATTCCAACCTCCTTGAGGATTTAATTTGTAACAAAGAAATACATATCTAGAGACAATTTTGTGTGAATTTTTGCATGCCTTACATACATAAGAACCTGCAACAAAAACACCTACAGCAAGAAGATATACTCAATTACTTGAAAAAGACATTATATTACAAACTTGGAAAAACTCAGAATTGGAAACCAAGATTCAAAAAATTTGGAACCCTTACAAAATGAGAAGAACCTTGAATAAGAAGGAAAGGAGGAAAAAACCAAATTTAATTTCTGACAATGGTAACTGCCCTATCTTTTAGCATTAACTATTTCGCACACTTGGCCTGCAGAAAATCCAATCTTCCTGACTGAGAAATAAATTCTAAGATCCCGAGGTAATTGCCCCAAAAATATTTGTTGTGGGTTACACTTGAATGAAGAATTAGATTCCTCGGATCGAGAGATTTCCAATGATATATGATATGTCTATATTAGGGCAAAAGAATAATCCCTCAATCATCAATCCCTCTGCAGGTTGGTCATTTAAATTTCTGCCCTTTTGCCATAGTTTGAAACTATATTTTAAACCTTTGAATTTCCTACGCAAACATCTGCCATGCATCTCCACCACATGGCACCCCCTAATTGGCTCTAGGGTCCCTATCCTGCTACCTTTGCACAACCTGGACTCACCGTCGGAATGGAGCTCTTCTTTGTCGTGGGGTCGTGACGGATAGGCCAATGAGCGGTTTCCCCTCGTGACCTAGCGACCACCGTTGGATCTTCTTTGGATTTGTTTGCTTGTGAGGTCTCTAGTCTTTTTGGTGTTATAATTTTATGCTAGCAAGGTAGAGATTGGGTTTAAGTCGTAAGGTCTCGAATTGGTCTTTGCACTCACCCTTTCTATCGAGCTCACCTTGTCACCTAGTCGCGATGGATACTCTAACGAGCAGTTTCCTATCATGACCTAGCGACCACCGTTGGATCAACCTTGATCTGCTCAACCATTATCTCACCTGGGCTGCTCATCTATCGGGTCCCACCACTTGGGTGCCACCTGTCTGCCACCTGTCATGAGGGTATTCATTCTAAGCACTTCGCAACCGTGGTACAACAACAGTCATGGATAGCCCCAAAATTTCACTCCACCATTGATCTTCCTCGAATCTGCCATTGGATCTCAGCGATCTGCATGATTATTAGCCTCTCTCGAGCGGCTCTCTCTTATGCCACAATGTCACCACGTGTCTGCCACTTGTCTACCACCTCATCAGTCATGGCTATTAACAATTGAGCACCTTTATGTTGCGACATAACGATAGTCATTGGATCTTTTGTGATTACTATTGATCTGCATGACTTTCTCGCTAGTTATTTTGCCTTTCCGTTGTAAAATTTGGGCACTTTGAGATGCGCATGGGGGGCCCACTACTTCTGAGCTGCTACTTGCCAAAAGCCCGTAAGTTTTGACACTTAATATGTGTGGGGCTTTGTATTTAAATATTAAAACTCTCCTCCACACCACCAATGTGGGATAAATGGTTCTTCATGCCTGGCGACTGAAATTGCTTGGAAGTTTCAAAACCCTCTTTGGCGCCCAAGTAAAAAATGCCCTACACAGGTCGATTGCATTTGTTGAAAGCTTCTTTGCTTCCCATGTTTCACAAGCACGTGAGGGGAGGATGTTGGCTTCATTTTACCCTTCTTTCAAATGGGCCTCTCAAATTGACTCAATTTTTATGAGTCCCAACCATGGCTCTGACTGGGGATGGTTGATTGCAAGATCAACACAAGAATTCAAAATATTTGGTATAGAAGACTGTGAGACATGGACCAACTCTGATACCATGTGAGATTTTGCCAAGATCAAGAGGCAATGGAAAGAACAAATAAGAGAGACAAAATAGATGATAGAAATAAATTGGATTCTATCAAGATGAAAATACTAATCAACTAGATCATCAATCGATGTTGTTTATACAATGAATATGAGCCTGCTTATATAGGCAAGGCTATATGGATATGTGAGCACACAAACATGACATGTGGCTCAATAAGAAACAAGGGTAGGTAGGAATTAGGTGTGGGTAGATAAGAGAAACAATATAATATTCCACATGAGGTGGATCACCCACTGAATGTGGAGTGTAACAACAAGATCAACACCATAAAAGGTGGAAATTCTCCTACACACACTATCCCAATGTGGCACAAACACCCAAGTGTCTCATACCCAAACTACTATGAAATGCATTTCCTAAGTAAACTTAAGTAAGGTGTAATAATATCCAAGATGAATAATTATTTACACCAACAAAGACCACCCAAAAAATAGATCACCTCTCTTCCTTTGAAATCTTCAATGAGCTTCACTCTCCAAAATAGGGGTTCTTTATTCTACCCGAACAATAGGGTATTTTATTGAAAACATACCTACAACTGATTATAACTACCCCAAACAATCTCAACATTTACCTCTGTCAAAAATTTGATTCTCATCACCTGATATCATGAGCCAAACAAAGGCACCCTTTAACAACAACTGTGTATAATCCTTATGGTTAACCCCTTCTATCATATTACTCCAATAACTGGTGTGCATGCCTTTTGCTTGATTTGGAAGTTTATAGCCACACACTACTTTAACAAAAGTAAAATCATGAGAGCAATCACTGTAGAGGCCTTCCCACAAGTTTCCATACATTTCACTATCCCAATCAACTCTATCCCTTGCAAGGGTATCATCATGCTAAATTTAAAAAATAAAACATTCATTTTCAACATTGTAGTTCTCATCACCACATACTTTGTTATCATTTAAATTCATAGAATGAGGGACATTAATAACCAATTGATATAAAAAAGGAACATAAACATTTTGGTCCAAATGTGGTACTTCACTATGCTGGCCATACTTTATATTATCCCTGTTCATCAAACTCAATACATCAGCATTCTCAATATCCCAATCACAGAAAAGAATGCATACTCATGGCTGAAGCAACTCCTCAACTAAGTCTTTCTCATTCATAGTTACATCCACCTGAAAAATTTCCATTTGTGGTCTGAAATAATCATCACATAGCCCATGCCTCTTATCTTCATCATGAAATAACTTTTCACAATACTTGCTATTGCTGCTGGCAACTTTATCAACATCAAAAATTTGTTCAGCACAAGGGGAAACTTCAGCATTTTCAGCAATGACATCTACACTATGAACATTTTTATCAAAGGCAAAGAAATCTATATCCGGTTCAAGCATGCCATCCACATTCACATCCTCTTCATAGTATGTCAAACCTTGAAAACCTTCAAATATAGGCCCATTTAAATCTGAAAATGAAACATTATCTGCACTTTAACATATGTTTTTATCTTCAAAAATACTTTCATTTTCATAATCATGACTGAGATATATGACTTGATCTCCTCTTATATCATCTTCACAAGATGAATAATAAGAATTCTCATAGTTATCCTTAGTTGCATGATTGGCATTCATTTGTTGATCATAAGAAAATGAATAACTTGTGTCATTATCATCCTCACTTGCATAATCAACAACACTTGGTGATATTTCAGTGTTTGGTACCTCAAGATCAAATACATTAACAACATGTAAAGACCAATCCTCATCACCATCATTATTCTCATTATCATTAGCCTTGGGAGATGCATGATTTACTTCATCATTTGCAGCCACATAATCAACATAACTGACATACAAATCAAATGGTGCATATCTTTTATATATATCTATCTCTGTAACAACATTGTCACAAAATTTCCCACTGATTATTTCATCACTACTGTAAGAGACAACCGACATTGACAACAAAGGTTCTTGACTCTCATTTAACTTTAAATCACATATATCAGCAAGACCATTTTAAATAGTGAAGCTTGACACACCTTGAAAAGGAATGTTTTGCATAGCTTCACATTTACCTTCACCATTGAAGATGTTTTGACAAGAAGCAGCAGCAAACGAAAATCTCTTTGAGATCCCAAATTTTAAGTTGTTTTCAATGTCCCTAGCTATGTTAAAATCTTCATGCAAAGTTTTGGGTTCCTTGTCTGTTAATAAGAAACCCATCTTCTTGTCAAAAGCACTCATGTATATCTCCAAGCATGCTCCATCACTAAACTTATTGCTGGAGATTTTAGACAATGTTTGTGAAAACCTGATATTAAATGTTGGTACCAATTCATCTTCTCTGATTTGTATGTACATGAATCCTCTCAACATATCATAATCGCTCACCTTTTCATCAAATTGGGCCATAAAGTGAGTTGTTAATTCATCCCATGAGGAAATACAATTTGCTGGCAAAAAAGAGAACTAGTCCCTTGCATTCTCTTTTAGTGATTGGATAAATAATTTCATGCACACATCTTCTTGACAAACTTCAAAATCTCCCATCAAGTCTGAAAATATTTTCAAATGTAGATGTGTTGATTCTGATTTCTTCCCACTGAATATTGGCAAATGCTTTTTGATTTCCCTGGGTATAAGATTTGGGTAACCCAAAATACCTTCAAAGTTTAGAGAAGCATAATAATTCATTTTAAGACTTCTCTTATAACATGAATGTGACATTTCACTAGGCATGGCTATATGTGGAAGTATACAAGGCTGACAAACTTCACTACACATCCCTACTTGCTTCCTCAAATAATTGTACAACCTTGTATAGAACAATGAAACACTTCAAGCACATATCATAATTTTTATCTATTCGTAACAATGCTTGACACAAAGTTTCTTCGAATTTGCATACTACAACTAAACATATATGCTGGAAACTTCAGCAAAATAGATATGCAAATAGACTTGTAATTCCTCTTTTCCCTCTTTACTAGTGTTGTTCACTTAATGGGAAAACTATTTTACTCGTTCATTAAAAGTAATCAAATAATATCCTCCACTTATGTATCTCTAAACATTTAGAGTAATCATTATAACATCATCACCTTATTTGAGCAACAAGGTCAAGCATATGGACATAGATTGTAACCTCTCATCAATAAATTGACAATCATCTATGATATACATTACAAATGACAATATTAATTTCTAACATAATCACATACTCTAGACATCATATCACATAGGTTGTGAATGAAGAAGGGTAGCACATAGACATAAATCACATAAACTCAACTTATCTAACTAGAATCTTCAACATCACAATATAGCATAACTTTAACACAACTACTAAATACTTAAGAATCTTAATATTCAAGAACTCACTATACAAAAATCAATCGATCTTACAACTTCATATCTATGGAAGCATTGTAGTACACCTAAAAAAAATATGAGCACTCAAATATATCACATTAAAGTATGTATGGTCACAATAGGGGTGGTGGCACACCCTCCCCCCCTTGGCTTCAACTTCCTCCTAAAAGTTGTTGTAATTCCAAAGTATAGCATGTTTATTAACCCAACATTATTTGTAGGGAATATAACTAGTTCATTCATTACAAAGTATCATTCATAGAATATAATCATATTCATCACATTTAAGTCTATACTAGGATCATAAACACTATAAAATTTAGGCATTCGTGCCGCTATCAATGGTATGCACCCTATTCTCCTTCGTAATAGTACTATATCTACAAGACTAGAAGCAAAACTTGGTTTTCTTTTATTTCTAAAGGTAAAATATACACTCTAATTCCCTTGCATCAACACCACCAACCCCAATGTTATACTTGAGGAGATAACGAAATCAAACATACTTGCATTTAGCTAGACTCATGACTTATATATTATGTAAACAACTTCTCCTTTCTATTCAGTCACTTAGGTGAATTCTTCTTCATCAAATGAGACAATAATACCTCAACCAGAAATGCATAGGTTAATATATTAAATAGGCAATACTAGCTTAAATCCTCACCTTGAAGTACTTTAATTACATCAGTTCTCTTGTATGATTACTCCCTCATACAACCTTATTCTGGATCCTTTTGGTTTTGATGGAACACACATTTCACATCACATAAAATCTACCACTAGTTCATAAAATAAAGAGGTCTCAACAATCTAAGCCTCAAAGTTTAAAAGTGTAAATCAGATTACCACAAAACATAAAAGGGAATCATAATTAAAAAAACATAAAACTTCAAGATCAATGAAGTAAAGCTAACAAAATCTATACAATCAATAGAAAAACAAAAATAAGATCCTTGAGGCAAAGGATCCCATCAAGACTATATGGCATTTGCCCAAATAATTAATTTTAAAATATAGTTGGTAGCATAAATTAATCCATTCAATAAAAACAAGAGTTGAAACCAAAAAAAATTGGCATAACAATTAACTGTGAGACTTCTCTTAAGCCACCAAAGGGGAGAAGGGGGAATTGATGTTTTCATTATACTAGCTCGCTTGATCTAAACCACCATTTTTCATTACATAACTATAGCTGACTCAACTCATAATTAGAATTCTCCATTTACTATATGACAATAAAGATAAATTCCTAGGAACAAAATGGATACTTGGTGTAAGGCATCACCTCGAAATACAAGTAAAACATAATCTACTCCTTAATAAAGATTTAGGAGCTATAATCATACAAGCTCCTTATCTTACATTCCTATTATCAACTTCCAAATGCTTAGGACAAAACTATTCAAAACACACTACTATGGTAGATAACTCTAAACTGTCATCGTCACATCAAAATACTTTATATTTACTCTTTAAGATGAAAAGTGTATTGGCATGGGGAGTAATACTATGTTATTTACCCCAAGCCAAGAGATCAACAAGCGAGTATTAACTATTCCATCATCCACACAAACAACTAATCTATCACATGACTCCCATTCTATGTGAGGAAATAAGTTTTATGTTATTCACAATCCTTTAGTTAATAAGGCACACAATTTATAGGAGAGGCATAAATCTTGTCACCATAGAATCATCATATACATCTTTTCTTTTCAATTTTCTTATCCTAACACTCAAATTCCCATAGAAATTTTAATTCAAATTGCATTCATGTATTCTTAAATGTTACATCCAAATCAAAAAATTTGAAGCTACCATCCTAGCACATTAAAATCACATTAATCATTGTAGACACATAAAATTTGTCATCCTAATCATTGGTGGATCTACTTCATTTTCATGCATTATTTCATATAGTATCATTTATCATCAATGTAATCCATTATTAATATTATCATTATTATTATTTATTATTATCCATTAATATTACCATTTAACCATCGTTACTTCATTAATAATTTTATTATAGATTATCAATAATATCTATTTTATTTTTTATTTTTTTTGGCAAGGTGGCAATGCCACTTGATATATTTTATTAATAATATATTGTAAAAATTATATATTATTAATAAAATATATCAAGTGGCATTGCCACCTTGCCAAAAAAAATAAAAATAATATCTATATTATCATATATCCGTTATTAATATTATTATTGTCCCATATATCCATCTATCTATTTAATAATATTATTATTCTCCATTTATATTATTCATCAATTTTCATAAATACATGCATATACATCATTAATTTATGCTTTCTCCTCTACCCATTTACATCCACCTCATACATGTGGGATTAAACTCTCAAACCCTATTCTTTATCCGACATTCATACCACAACATGGATTCACCCAGAGGATGCTTATAAAAGCAGAGCCCCTCTCCCATTTTGGTATCCACAACTTTGCATTCAAAATCCGTTGTTTGTATCTTTTGATATCTTTCATGCATTCTTGGATTTTTCTTTCTTGATCAATCTTGCATCTTTGATTTCTTTGACTTCATCTTGAAATCTTCATTCTTGTAATAACCCACTCTACTTAACCCAAAATTTTTGATTTTATTTATTTATTTATTCTTATTTGTGTTTGATTCAATCACACACTCTAGGCGTCTATCCAATCGGAATAGGCATTCATCCATCCAGGATGAGCATATAACCATATGGGTTAGGCATCTATCCATATGGGATATGATGTTCCATCTATCCAATTCAAGATATGCATCTAGCCAAACAAGGTAGGCATCTATTCAAGGAATAGGAAATTCTATGTCTAGTGACTTTAGACTCATTGGGAACATATGGGTCCTCAGCCACTCTCTAAAGACTACACTCCCCTACTAGGAGTGCACCGAGGTTTCCATCCTTAGAAGTAAATGAAATAACATAATATAAGTTTGAGTTATGCCTTATAATTTGGCCTAAAGCCTTGAGAAGTCAAGCGAATCCATACGATATTCCTTTTGAGTATGCGTTGAAATATTTTTAATCTTCCAATTAGTAAATTATATACCCTTTGATTGAGAGACCAAGAGACTTTGAAAAACCATCTTCTCACCTTTAACTAAAATCCTAGACCCCATCCCCATACACCTGAGTACTAGGGATAACTTCGTCCCTAGACTGCCTACATACCTGTTTCGACATGAGATCAAGGCATAAAGTATGCAGTTCTTTTTTCTAACTATGGTTTAATGTAAACTATTTTGGTGGATATGCAACCCTTTCTAGGGTCAATGTACCAAATAGTTTCTCTATGGTTTCTACCCATGATGGTAGCTCTAAGCAAAGGCTCAAGGTGGTCTAAAACAACTAGATCCTATTTCCTATCATAAACGTCACCCTTGACCCATTATCAATCATCAAAAATCATTGAGATAAAAGAAAATTCCAAAAGGTCACACTCAACCAATCCCTATTAGGGTTTTCTAAGGTTTAGTTGTAGCGATGTAAGATTCATTAAAAAATATCCTTTTTAGATTATCAATCCAAGGGGGATTACCCACCTCTTGGTTTTTAACTTTCATATGACCCTTATTACTCCCCTGCAATTTATAGGGACGATGCCACATACGATGTTCTTGTAGCTTTATTAGGAATTAAATGCAGTAGTTCAACACGACTACATTATCTATAAGCGTGACCAAAGTTTACTTTAGTGGCAAATATTCACCAATGGTGAATATTTCACGTTGGCGACCTGGAAAATGGCGAATATATTGTACTGACTGGGGGGTGCCCATGTCACCAAGAATTTATTAATATTCATCAAATGCATGACCCAATCGCCCATTTTTTTATATAATTAATTATATCCATGTGAAGATTTCTCCAATAGAATCCACGTTTTCCACATGGTATATTCAATTTTTTGGCCTACACTCTCCAAGGTTGCCTTAATAGACGGCCATAATTCGCCAATAGCTACATAAAGATTAATTTTTCAGGAGGACCCAATTCGCCTGGCATTTTGCGGACGTGTGTCTCCATTTACCCCAATTTTCGCCAACTCTATTATATTTGCCAATTAATTGGACAACCCATAATTGCCTCAGAAATTACATAAGACATGTTATAGTTAAGCGAAATTGGCCAAATATTTATATACCATATAAAATTCTAGCCAAATTTACAAAATAAGGATTGGTATAAATACATTCAAAGATCAAATCTATCTCTACATAATTTGGTCAATTTTGAGCTCTCAATTCGGATCAATAGCTAAGTTTCAGACCAGGAACAACCATTGTTGCTGACTGCATTGAAGACTGCTAGTGACCTAAAGATGAGTGATCATATTTTTTAAGTGTTATAATATTATTCTAAATTCATCTCTATATGTTTTCACTGTTGAGTTTTTTCTTATTTAGTGGGGACCTATCAGTGGTCACCTGGGAGACCTCAAACATCTAGATTGTAGGCCATAGGGCCAATGAATCATATAGTCTAGTCTATTATTACTACTTCAACAATTTGATATGTTTTTGCAGCCTTTATTTCATTGGAGATGTCAAATGGGAAGAAGGGTAGGAATCTTGAATGTGGGGAAGGCCAAGAGAGGCCAACAAAACACAAAACATTGTCTTCGTACTTTGGTGTTGGCAAAGATTATGGTGAAAATCAAGAAGGTGCATCATAACAAGTACAAGTACAAGTTTCACAACCTTCACTACATATTGAAGAAGGCATAGAACCTAATATCTCAGATCACGATGACCTTGAAGAAGATTTCTGGTAGATACCCAGGTTAGACGGAATGATATAATAGACTTTGGTGATAATGCAATAGATGATAATGCATGAAAGGGGAAAAGAAAAGCCATATCAAAAAATGTTCAACCCAAATAAAAAAAAGGATCAACCAAAATCAAAAAAGGATCAGGAGTGGGATATGTTAGTGATGAATTTTCAAATTAATTGGGCGTCAAAGTATCCATTCATTGAAATAGTGGAGAATCCAATTGAAGGTGAGCCTCCAATATAATGCAGGTGTAAGATTTGCACTTGGAAACATAATAAGGAAAAGAGGTTGTAGCTAAAAATTGACACCATAGAAAAGCATATGGGTAAAATTTATGATAAAAAATGATAGACAAAGTTGGAAAATCAGTGATAAGATGGAAAACAAAGGAGGGATGTAAGCATGTGAGGAATGCCGAAGAATTTTAGTTTCGTGAGAAAATACAGACGAAGCCTACTGAAGTTAAAGGTTCTATTGAAGCTATTCTTGGAAAAGCAATGCAAATAGAACAACTAGAAAAGTTATTCAATTTGTTACTCCCAACCGGTGTTGAGATGGGAGGGGTGAATCAACACTTAATCAAACTCTCACAATTTAACTTTTATCTTAAATTTTCATTTATCTAATATCCAACAATATACTTAAACACTGAAGTAAAATATGCAAGCATGAAAAGTTGATAGTGACACCAAGGAGTTATCTCGTGGAAACCCAATAGGGAGAAAACCATGGTGTGAGTAGGAACTCACAAAATTTGTACTCTTTTGGAGTACGCCTGGTTAAGAGACATCTCTGTTAGGAGATTACAATGACACTGTTAGGTGCCACCCGGTTAAGGGATTTTTTATCAAGGTCGGTTAGTGCCTTTACCCTATTAAAGGTAGCCTAGTTAGAGGACTTAGAACATCAATTAAGATGTTACCCGGTTAAGGGATTTATACAATGGGACCTATTAAAGTCCACCTAGTTAAGGGATTTAAGTTGCAGTTGTTAGAAAGAAATAGTTGGATGATCTGCTAAATTAGCTACTAATAGCTTGATCAAATCTCAATATGCATGTCACTCAATACACACTGGTTGTGACTTCTCTGCACAACACCGGTTCCTTCAGCTATTCACTTTGTCGGTCACTTATCCCTTGGCATTGCACTCTGTCGGTCCTCTGTCCTTTGGCTCTGCACTCTGTCGATCCTTTGTTCTTCGGCTCTACACTCTATTAGTTCACTTTTCTTCAACTCTTCTCTCAGTCAATCTACTTCACATACACACTCAACTGTGCTAACACCACTTAGCACTTCCTCTCACTCTATTCTTGACCTTGGATGGCCTTCAACAAGATTTCCTTGTTTCAAATTTCACGATCAAAACTTTCAGAAAGAGCTCTAGAACTCTTTATACATTTTCTCTCGAAACCTTTAGGCATATCCTCAATCAAATCAATCAAGGATTTCATAATATTTCAAATTCAAACTCTCTCGCTCTTTCTCTGTGTGCCTTTCAACAAATCTACCAAGTGTTCAACCAGTTCTGCCACTGCATCTCCCAAGGATAGAAACTTCTGAGTCATTTTTCAGTCAAATAAATGTGAACTAGAGAATCCACATATAATCATGCTTGACTGCATGATAACTGAAAGTTAACTTTACCAACAAATGATTTGGTGTAGGCACAAGCTTACCAACTCATTCTTTGCCACCACAACTGAATGGTTGATCACTACTCCGAGATTTATGGTGATTGCCTATCTTCCTTCTGTCATACCAGTGTACTGGTATGTAACTACACTTCTTACTTTACCGATTCATTATTTTATTTCCAGTTTGTTTTGCTAGCACCAAGTCTCTCCCCAGTTTGCTAATGAGTTACTGGTTGGTTGGAGCAAACAAGTTTTCTTGCCTGAGTCACGTTTTGTAAATATACCATCACCAAAGTGACCAATCTTACTTAATGATAGATCAGATGACTTGATTTATTTTACCTTGAGCTGAAGTAGCCTTTTATTATTCAATACCAATGTTGTTTCCATTCACTATTGCTTACTAAAAAGCAACGCCACTTTACCTTATAGCACTTCACCTGTTAGTGTCTTCACTGGTAAGTGTTGGACATCAATGACAAACCTTAGTGCATAAACCGGTTTTCTAGATTGACCAATTTTGTCAATGTCAACAATCCAAAAATCTCCCCCTTTGTCATTGATGGCAAACACTTCAGACTTTGGCTAATTAGATGCACAGTTCTTCGTCTCTATAATAGTAACAATCTAGTCATTCTACCCTAAGTGATGAATATCTCCCCTTGTCATTGATATTTGCCAATGCTCAAATACTCTAAACATATCCCCACCTTTGACAAAAATGCCAAAGAGTCCTTGTTGGACACTTACAAGACTGCTCCCCCTAACTGGAGTAGTTCACACTCATCAATCTAGTTGTTTGTAAAAAGAAAAAAAACTTTGAAAATCATACCAAATTGATGTAGAACCCTGTTTGCTTACTTTATTGAATGGAGGGGCATAAACCCCAACTTACCTTTGAGATATTCAAAGGTGTCCTTCTATAGTGTGTTAGGCCCAATATGGAAAGCTAATGTACTAAGAGGGGAGGGGTGAATCAGTACTTCAAATCCTTTCTTTAACAATAACTTTACTATTATGCATAAACCAAAAACTGTTGCACCATAACATAAAGCTAAAATAAATAAATAACAATCATACATGATTCACTCCATAACACATATATTTTGGTTATGCAGAAACTCTTGGTTAGAGAGAAAAACTGCGGTGGGGATGGCACCCACAACTTCACTACTGCAATAATAAAAGTTGCTTGGTTAGAGCTACATGTTTAGCTATTTCTGATAGCTTACCCTACTAGGAGTATCAAGATCATTAGATCTACCTTGCTAAAGGATTTTACAATACTTATTCTAAATGTTGCACCTGGTTAAAGGCTTTACAATTCATAGACTTTGTTAGAGTCTTTTACCCTGTTAAAGGTTTTTCTTACAACTCAAAATATAACAATAAAATCTTTACAAATATCTGCAACTTTACATCTGGAATGTTATAGCAGATTCTATGTGCTCAAAATGAGATTGCCTTGCTTATAGCATACCTTGGTAACCCATAAAGTAAATTGGTAAACCTTTCTATTTACTCTATTCCTTGACTATTCTCTAAAATCCTTCTTGGTGATCTCTGTGTCTCTGACAGTCACAATACTCAGTGCTTGCTTATCTATTGCACATGTCTTGCTTCATACACCTCATTTCTTTTTTTTATCCTTAATCCATGCTTTATAAATAGATCTCTTATGTCGGTGATCTAGTTCATTGCTTTGATCTTACAAACATAATTTATCGAATGAATAACCATACAAAATATTTCATTGGATAGATGACCTCAAAATCATACAAAATCTTTAAGTGCAATTTCCAATGAGATAACGGTTCTTTGTTCCTTGATCTTGTAACACGTTTCCACACATGTGTCTAGGTTCAATGAATCTGGTAAAATGTTTCACTCGGTATATCATTTTTGTTGCTCGATAGACATAGAGTGTAACTCGATAGACAACTCGGTGTATACAGGCTTCTTCTATAACTAACTGCTCTGTGCTTACCAACTGAATATTTCGGTAGTAGTAACTGACTAGAGTATATAGAATGACTTTGGATATAAAACTAATGACAACTTAGTAAGTAGTAACAATCTCCCCTTTTGACATTAGTTGAGATGTTTGACAAAACTACTTTCAAAGTCATAACTCAAAAATCTATATACTTACAAAATTTGACTAAACTGACAGTATATACAATTGTCAATAAAATAGTATATTTAGATATACTCCCCTTATCTATATATTGTACATAACTCTGATTTTGCATGCTTGGTGATCAATCTCCTATATTAACTGCTCGGTTGTCACTACTCTGTTCACTGTCGTTCACTGTCAAAATTAACTATGCATTTGATACTCTGTTCGGTATACTCCCCTTGTATACTACACTCCCCCTTTGATACTTTGATACTATACTCACTCCCCCTTTTTGACAAACATCAAAACTTAGTTACCATTCGGTGGTGGCAACTGGTCAAAAATGGATTTGTACTTTGTCCTTGCATTGGTGAGTGCGGCAGAGAGGGCATCCTTGACACTATCCATGAGTGAATTCTGAGCTATAATGTTAGCTAATAGTGAAATTAGTCCATCTAAGGTGCTTTCCTCTTATTGAGTGGATAGGGAGGTAGCTTTGTTGATTTGTTCTTGGACGGAGGAAAGATGAGGAATGAATAATGTCTGAAGAGTCATTATATCCATCCTGATCTTGTGCTCTTCATTCCTAAGTTCTAATTGTTGAGCCATGAGCTTTTGTAACTTTGTATAGAAATTCTGAATAGAATTTGGCTCAATGGTCAACTTATTTGAGAGATTGGTGATCTCTTTCTCAATCACTTCTGTTTTATTTTTGATATCTTTAATGAATAAAGAGAATGTACAAAGTTTCTGAAATAAATAAAGAATGTGCTTGAGTTGAGGGGACAACTCAGCAATAAATTTGACAAGTTTTACTTTGCCAATAGCAATAGCTTTCTGTACCTCTTCAATCATTTTAGTAGTGAGCTCTTTGTCCTTCAATTTGCTGAAATATTCAGATGTGTCTACTCTAGATGTCTCTATTTTAGTTAGCAATTCATCCAGTTGAATATGGATGGTTGCATCTTTTGTCACTGTAGCTTTAGGTAGCATATCTATTAATAGTGCTTTCACCTTCTAAAGTACTTTGTTTTTCTTTTGAATAGCCATTTGTTTTTCCTATTCTGCTTTGACTTTGCATAGTTCACTGAATTCAATGAGTGCTTGCCCTTTTAGTTTAGAAATGTCAACATTTGGCAACACTATTGGTTTTGACAAATCTAATTTGAAACCATTCTTTTTCATTTTCTTTTCTTTACCTTTCACCGGTTGAACTAACACAATGGCTTGGGAGGCTTGTTGACCCTCGGCAGGTTGCTCGGTAGAGGCAACACTTTTGTCAATTTCTTGAACCTCTAATGTAGCCTTTGTTGTGTCCTTCAGTGCTTCTGTGCTTGGGGTCTCGGTTGTAACATTTTTAGTGCTAGAAGGAGCTTGAGAGGTCTATTCCCCAGTGGCCTGAGAAGTAGTGTCTCCTTCTGTAGACTTGTGATCCTCTGTTCCTTGTTCAGTATCCTGAGGGGCCTCGGTTGAAGGAGGCTGAGTGACTGGAGGATAGGGCTGAACTTGTTCCAACATGGACTCACTGGATACTAGTTTGGCATATGCATTCCCTTCTATCATTTCTTGTTCTTGTGCCTCGGTGTCCATGATATCCTCATCAATTTGTATAGTGCCAGTAGGGTCTTACTCAGTGATATCAGGATCTTGCTTGGTGACATCAACTATTTCAACTTCAACTTGTTCACCAACATTCTTGATTCGAAAGATTTCCTACCATTTTTCCTTTGTCTCATTCTCTACATCCAAGTAAAGGCCATTCATCAATTTCAAGGCTCTTTGCTTGACTAGGAAGTTTGTGTGGCAATTTTTCAGATGTTCTTTGATCTCATCTACCGACATGTCTAGAAAGAGATGTACCAGACTTCTTTCTCTCATCCGTTTCTCTAAGTCCATGGCATACTTCCACCTGTTATCAATATTCAAATATAATTCATTTGGAAGAGATTTAGATACTTCTAATGGGACCAATTGGAATTTCAGAAGTGTGTAGATTACGGCTTCTTCAATTTGTCTCTTTTCATCATCAAATCTGGATTCATACTTAACATATCTAAATGCTCCAAATCCACCATATTGCTTCAGATTAGCACAAAAATTATCAACACTATGTACACCTACCTTTTTACTCTTGACAATCTGAAATTTGTTTTTGTCTTCAGATTCGGTGTCACTGGACTCTTTAGTCAAAATGAGTCTCTGAGTAGATTTCTTGTAAGTTTTTGTTACCTTTGGAACAACAACATTCTTTGGTTTCTTACTTGGTGACATTGTAGATGATCTTGTGCTTGGGCGCTTTACTGAAGGAGTCGGTGATACCTTTGATGTATCCTATTTCTTCCTTTTCAAAATTTTCCCTTTAGGCAACTCAGTGCTCAAAGTAATAGCTGCCTCTTGGGCTTCAGATTCCTCCTCGGTGATTACTGGAGTGCCTTTGATAGGTGTGGAGGAAGAACCTTCTCCAAATTTCTCCGTTAATGCCTTGATCATTTTTGTTGCTTTCCTTGTAGCCTTGGGTACTACAATACTCATCTTTACTTTCTCTTTAACTTCTTCATAGGTTCCATACCTTAGCTCAGTAGCATGCCTTGGTAATGTAAGAAAATCATCTATCTGCTATTGTGTTATGTCAAAATCAATCTCATAACCCATAGGTGGCAAAGATTGAGTTCTCGATTCCACAACATTAACATAGTAGTATCGGTGTCTACTTCAAAGCATATGTAATCCTTGTATTTCTCTACTAACTTGGGTGGAATTCTATACCTGTTATGTATCTTTTCCTAAAACTTGCTAAAGTAATCATCCATAATATCATTAAAGTTATGACCTAGTTGTTTGATGAAGTCATTGATTTGATGGATGATTGGTCGGTGTAGCTCCCAAACTACATTACCGACTGATGGAAAGAATTTCTCAAAATAGAAAAACATGCATACCAAAAGTGATCCAAACTTCAGTCTATTAGCTGAGTTGTTCTTCTTTGGCTTCCTTATGGTGTTTAGATTCTCAAATAGGTTTTTCAACAATACTTCACAAAGATCAATTTTCATTCCCTTCTTCACAATTTTATATGCTAAATCGACTGCTGCATAGGGTACATTGTTTTCCCTTGCCGATTGGAAGAAACAATAACCTATGACTCTAATGGCAAACTTTAGGTTTGCATCTGTCACATTGTTTAATTTTAGTCCTCTACAATCAGATTCAACTCTGGTTAGAGTGATCAATTCCTTCTGTGATATCATTTTTTGAGCTCGGACATGATAAAAAATAGGGTAACCGGTGATCAAATGAATGATTTCCTTTGTGATTTTGAATGGTTGTTCCGCTAACCACATGAAATCATCGTGAACTCTACTCAGAACAAACTTGACCCATTCAGGTTTGAAGACATGGGGATAGGTTAGGGCTTCGGTCAATCCCTTGATTTTGATGTGTTCATACTTGCTATCCAATTTCCCATTGGTACACAATTCATCATATGTGTCCTTGATCTCAACATGACCTAGTTCCTCAACATGACACTTAGTGAAGAATCTGACATCCTCAACTAATAAAACTCTATCCAGAATGAGTGAAAAAGCAGTTTTATCATCCTGTTTAGATGCTACTTTGGGAGTTAGAGAGTATTTAGTGAGGGATTTTCAATGTTCTCAACAACAACGGGCTTCTAGATCTTAGGTGCCATTGCAAATTTTGAATAATCACTTAACAAAAGATTCTTAGGGTTTGAAGACTTTTAAACAACAAATGCTTTCTCTTAACAAATCTAAAACAAATAATCACACTGGTATTTCCCGATAGCTAGCTCTTAAAAATACTTGAGATCAATGTGTAAATACCTTGAATTATGCTTCGTAGGAGGTTTGATCACCTTTGAATCACTTTTCTCTGCTCTCTTGAAAACTTGGTAAGTGTAAAATGACCACGCAAAAGCTTTAAGTACACAATATGCCTTATCGGGCTCCATGCAGTTAGGTCAAAAACATTAAATGCACTCGGTACCACTTCCTTTTTATGCTTTTACTGAATAGCCAGACTTCCTGTATTTACCAACTAGACAAGCTTCCTATATTTATGGACTTGACAGGCTTCCTTTATTTCAAACTTGCTAATGCATCTTAGCTATGCAGATTTTGAATTAAGTACATAATAAAATAGGAACTCTTAAGATTTAACCTTTGTAAGAATGCAGTCCCTTCATACCTTCAAATATTAATTTGGAATAGGTGCACCTAACTCGGTAGGTAAGGTGCTTTCTTCATTTGACACAATTTCCTTCTTTTTCCAAATCATCTGTAATTTGCCTTTTATTTCCTCAGTGTCTCCTCTAGGTTGATCTTTGTAGTCTCTAGCCAAGTGTCCAACTTTGTGACAATGAAAGCATGCCATACCAGGATTTCTCCATGATCTTCGGTTGTTCATTCCAAACCTTATAAAGCAATTGACACTTATGTGTCCATATCTTCCACAACATTCACACCATATCCCTATATTGTAGTCCCATGGTACTGCAGAATATTGTCGGTTAGAATCTGTGTGAGTTCGGTAGCCTCTAGTATTTGCTCGGTGTGTAGACCACATATAGTTCTTTTGCATAAGCCAACACTTCTCGGTACTATGTCCATATCTATTGCAATTTTTATAAAATCCTTTGAATTTTGCCTTCTAATAATTGCTAGCAAACTTTGTCCTACATTAGTTAGCTGTGTGACCATATTTATTGCAATTGTGACAATAACCATTAGACCTAGTGACATTCGGTTGCTTACCTTTTCTAATTTGGCACATATTAGCAGTATATCCTTGTTTTCCACAGTAGTTGCAAATAGGCTTCTTTCCTTTGATGTTCTTCTTGTTTCCAGCTTTCTCTGATGATTCTCCTCTCTCGGTAGTGTGGATTCCCTTCTTGGTAGAGTCTTTTCCTTTGTAACCGAGTCCTGCAACTTTGTTGGGTCTTTTTGTATTCAGTTGCTCATCCAACATCTTTGATGCTTCATAACTCTTCTTCAGTGTTTCTTTGGATTTCTTCTCTGTTTCAAGTTCATCGGTCAACCTTGATAGTTCAAGTTTCAATGCTTGATTCTCATCATCTTTCAGATTTGCTTCATGATGTGCATAACCCAATTGATCTGACAAATTACTTTGAATTCTAGTCATCCTAATGATTTCATCATTCTTTTCAGATACTAATTCTTCAAGCTGTTGTTTTTCTCTTTCTAGATCTCTTACTTTATCCTCGGCTGTCCTCAATGCATCAAGATTTTCAGTCATCTGTGTGCTGAAATGTTCATGTCCTCTTTTCATTGCTTTTAGCTAATCAGTCAGTGCTTTGTTCTTTTCTTTTAGTTCTCCAATCATTTCTTCAGTCTCTTTAGATATACTGTTCTCAGATGATGTCTCAATTTGTTCCACTAACTCTTGAGAGTCCTGCAAATCATCAGACAATCTTCTTCTAACTTTCAATGATTTTTACATTTTTCTTTACATGTCTGCAATCACTTGATTAACATGATCCAACTCTTCTTGCATATACACAATTCTCTGAGATTGTTTATAGCCTTCCATTGATAAGATCTTTTTCTTTAGGCTGTTAAACCCTTTTCCAAGATTCAAGCTCTGATACCAATTGTTAGGCCCAATATGGAAAGCTAATGTACTGAGAGGGGAGGGGTGAATTAGTACTTCAAATCCTTTTTTTAGAAATAAATTTACTATTATGCATAAACCAAAAACTGTTGTAACATAACATAAAGCTAAAAAAAATAAATAACAATCATACATGATTCACTCCATAACACATATATTTTGGTTACGCAGAAACTCTTGGTTAGAGAGAAAAACTATGGTGGGGATGGCACCCACAACTTCACCACTGCAATAATAAAGGTTGCTCGGTTAGAGCTACATGTTTAGCTATTTCTGATAGCTTACCCTGTTAGGAGTATCAAGATCGTTAGATCTACCTTGCTGAAGGATTTTACAACACTTATTCTAAATGTTGTACCTGGTTAAAGGCTTTACAATTCATAGACTTTGTTAGAGTCTTTTATCCTGTTAAAGGTTTTTCTTACAACTCAAAATATAACAATAAAATCTTTACAAATATCTGCAACTTTACATCTGGAATGTTATAGCAGATTGTATGTGCTCAAAATGAGATTACCTTGCTTATAGCATACCTCGATAACCCATAAAGTAAATTAGTAAACCTTTCTGTTTACTCTGTTCCTTGACTATTCTCTGAAATCCTTCTTGGTGATCTTTGTGTCTCTGACAATCACAATACTCAGTGCTTGCTCATGTCTTGCTTCATACACCTCATTTCTTTTTTTTATCCTTTCCATGCTTTATAAATAGATCTCTTATGTCAGTGATCTGGTTCATTGCTTCGATCTTACAAACATAATTTATCGAATGAATAACCATACAAAATATTTCGTTGGATAGATGACCTCAAAATCATACAAAATCTTTAAGTGCAATTTCCAATGAGATAACAGTTCTTTGTTCCTTGATCTTGTAACACGTTTCCACATGTGTCTAGGTTCAATGAATCTGGTAAAACGTTTCACTCAATGTGTGTTCACTCGGTATATCATTTTTGCTGCTCGGTAGACATAGAGTGCAACTCAGTAGACAACTCGGTGTATACTAGGCTCTATGACTACTTTCTTCTATAATCGACTGCTCTGTGCTTACTGACTGAATATTTTGGTAGTAGTAACCAACTAGAGTATATAGAATGACTTTGGATATAAAACTAATGGCAACTTAGTAAGTAGTAACATAGTGGTTTGGTGAATATATCAACCACCTGCTCTTTTGCTAGTATGTACTCCAACATCACTTCCTTTTCTTGAACTTGTTCCCTTAGATAGTGATATTTGATGGCTATATGCTTCGTTTTGGAGTGCATCACCGGGTTCTTAGATATGTCAATGGCATTGGTGTTGTCACAATGAATTACTACTAGTCCAACCACTTTTTCTTGAATTCCTTCTAGCAGTTATTTCATCCAAACTATTTGTGTGCATTTAATTGCAGCAACTACATACTCAGCCTCAACTATAGATTGAGATATGCAGTTTTATTTCTTACTTGTCTAGGATACAATTCTTTCTCCAAGAAAGAATGCTCCTCCATTGGTGCTCTTCCTATCATTGATATTTCTAGCCCAATCTGAATCAATGAAGACACTTAGACTAAAGTCTCCTTTGTGAGGATACCAGAGACCATACTCATCAGTCCCTTTTAGGTATCTGAATATTCTTTTGACTGCCATCATGTGAGTTTCTTTTGGATTTGCAAAAAATATAGCAACCAAGCCAACAACTTGTGCTATGTCTGGTCTGCTATGTATAGTATACTGTAATTTACCGATCATGGACCGGTAAAGTGTCTCATTCACTTTTGTAGCCTCATCATATTTAGATAGCTTGCAACCTATAACCATTGGAGTTCCAACAGGTTTGCAATCTTCCATTCCAAAAGTCTTAAGAATTTCTCTTATGTACTTAGTCTGACTGATAAAGATGCCATTCTTTAACTTAGAGACTTGTAGGCCAATAAAGAACTTAATCTCACAAATCATGGACATTTTAAATTCTTGTTGCATTTGTCCTTCAAAGCTCCTACTCATCTCATCATCTCCCCCAAAGATGATGTCATCCACAAAGATCTCAACAATTAGGTGTTTTCCTTCAGTTCTGCTCTTTAGATACATGTTACTCTTATCACCGGTTCTTTTGAACCCAATGCTTAGCATATATGAGTGTAACCTCTCATATCAAGTTCTCGGTGCTTGTTTCAGCCCATACAAAGCCTTTTGCAACCTGCATACCATATTTCTCCCATCTTCAAATGCAAACCCTTCGAGTTGCTCTATGTATACCTCTTCCTCTAATGCACCATTTAAGAATGTCAATTTGACATCCATTTGGTATACTTTAAACCTTTATAAGAAGCATGGGCTAGCAGAATTCTAACTCCTTCCAGTCTAGCTACCGGTGCAAAGGTTTCTCCATAGTCCAAGCCTTCTTCTTGAGCATAGCCCTTATAGACCAATCTTGCCTTGTTTCTTATTACCTTGCTTGTTTCATCCATCTTATTTCTGAACACCCACTTGTTGCCTATTACAATTTTATTTTTTGGTCTGGGTACTAGGGTCCATGTATCCTTTTTCTCTATTTGTTCCAGTTCTTCTTTCATTTCTCTGACCCAGTCATCATCTTTCGGAGCCTCCTTTGTTGTTTTGGGCTAAAAAATGGAGAGCATACACTCATTCTCTCTTTCTCTTCTTCTAGTTAGAACTCATGCATTCTTATCACCGATGATGTCTTCTGCAGAGTGATTCTTTCTGACATATTTAGCCAGTACTGGTTCATTCCTTGGAGCTTCCTCTATCAGTTGTGCATGTTCTATCCCACTAGATTCTTCATTTTCTGCTTCAACATGATCTTCTTCTATAGGTTCCACTGGTACATTATACTTGAACCCTTTATAGTCCTCCAGTTTATAGTCCTCTAGTTCACTTTTACTATCCTATTCATTTTTCTCAGAGTACTCATCTACTCTGACATTTGTACTTTCCACAATCTTACTGGTCCTTTTGTTTAGACACTGGTATGCCTTTCTCTTTGTTAAGTAACATATAAAGATTCCCTCATCACTCTTAAGATCAAATTTTTGAGTGTACTCGTCCCTTTTTATATAATATCTGCTTCCAAATACTTTAAAGTAACAAACATTAGGTGAATAACCACTCCATAACTCAAGGAGTTTTTTTTTGTCCCCTTCTTTACCTGTATCCAGTTCAAAGTGTATACAACAGTGCTTATGGCTTCTGTCCAAAAGGTATATGGGATATCCTTTTGTATCATTAGAGTTTTGGCACAATTAATAAGAGTTATGTTTCTTCTTTCAACAAATCCATTCTACTGAGGTGTTATGGGTGTAGACATTTGTCTCATGATTCCCTGTTCTTCGTAGTAATTCATGAACTCTTGAGAGGTGAGCTCTCCTCCTCTGTCTGATCTTAGGCACTTCATATTCTTACCAGTTCATCTTTCTACTCGAGCCTTAAACACCTTAAACATGTGAAAGGCTTCTGATTTTTCCTTTAAGAATACAGCCCACATCATCCTTGAGAAGTCATCCACAAATAACATAAAATACCAGTCTCCATAGAAACTCTTGGTTCTCATGGGACCACATAGGTGTGTGTGAATTAAGTCCAGAACACTTTTAGATGAGAAAGTTTTACTGCTGAAACTGGACCCGGTCAACTTTCCTAGTTGACACCCTTTGCACATAGCATTTTCATGTTTTACAATGTCAGACATACCTTTGACAAATTTTTCCTTACTGACTTTAGCTATGATAACAAAATTAACATGACATAATCTTTTGTGCCACAACCAGCTATCTTCTACCTTAGCCACTAGACAATTAGCTATGGTTGTGTCTAGATGGAATAAATTGCCTCTTGACTATTTACCAATGGCAATTAGACTTCTCGATTTGTCATTTATCTTACATATCCCTTCATTGAACTCTAATCGGTATCCTTTATAGTTAACTTGTGCAACACTTAACAAGCTATACTTTAATCCCTCTACCTAAAAGACATCATCACAATTTGTCTTATCATTCATGGTTATAGAGCCCTTACCTCTTACTGCACATGGGGTATCATTTCTGAACCTCACTGTTCCTCCATTGCAATCCTCCATGCTGAGGAATTTTCTTTTGTCACTGGTCTTGTGGTGAGTGCAACCAATGTCTATTACCCATTCTCCACACCAGTTTGTGCTAGAAATCAATGCCATATCTCCTTCCTCTGTGTTGTCCTCTTTGACTACCACAAAGGCAATGCCATCGTTATCAGATCTCTTTGATTCTTCATCAATGACTCATTCTTCTACAAGATAACATTCCTTCTTTCTCTTCTCCCTGTAATTTCTGAAATTGTCCTTTTTGTCTCTGTCATTGTCAGGGCATCTTGAAGCAATATGACCTATCTTATTATAGGAGAAGAACTTTAAGGGTAACTTACCTTTGTATTTACCTTTACCTCTAGGCAATCTTCTTGCTAGTAGAGCTTCAATCTCATCTTTCTCTTGTTCCTCAGAGAGAAGATTGTCATTCTCATGAGAATGACCAGTTTTGGTAGTAGAGCTACTACTGGTTTCTTTCCTTCTCGTTGTGGGTGTATGCACCATGGATGATTTGAAGGCAACATCAATCTTTGGTACATTGTTATCATAATTACTCAATTCAAAAGCGGTCAACTTACTGATCAGTGAGTCAAGAGTTACACTGACTGTTCCCAAGGATTTGAGTTTCTGGATAACAAAGACCCTTATGGCATATTGTGGTAGCAGGGTTCTCAAGATTTTGCTAACCACGTCCTCCTCCTTGATTTCTCCTCTTGCATTCTTGATAGAATTTACTACATCCTTTATCCTCTTGATGTACCGCTCTATGTTTTCACTTTCCTACATTCTCATCTCATCATACTTTCCTCTCAGGTTGTCTACTTTGGCCTTTTGAACATGAGGATCTCCCCCATAGACTATCTTTATCTTATTCCATATCTGAAAAGTTGTTTTCAAATCTTGCACCTTGGAAAATTGATTATCTGAAAGAGTACTAACAATCAGATCCATAGCAGTAGTATTATCTTGCCTTTCCTTTATTTGGTCTAGAGTAAGAATCCCTAAAGGTTCATTGTATTCTGTGATCACATGGTTCTAGTAGTGTTCACTTAACGATCTTAGATAAAGTTTCATTCTTCCACACCATAAGATTTAGTTCTCCTTAGAGAACTTAGGGCCCTCCTTACACATCATCTTGGATCTCTCCCTAAGCTGGTTAAGCTTCTTTTGATTCTAGGAACTTGTGCTCTGATACCAATTGTTAGTCCCAATTGGTGTTGAGAGGGGAGGGGTGAATCAACACTTAATCAAATTCTCACAATTTAACTTTTATCTTAAATCTTCATCCATCTAAGATCCTACAATATACTTAAATACTAAAGTAACATATGCAAGCATGAAAAGTTGACAGTGACACCAAGGAGTTATCTCGTGGAAACCTAATAGGGAGAAAGCCATGGTGTGAGTAGGAACTCAAAACATTTTTACTCTTTTGGAGTATGCTTGGTTAAAAGCCATCTCTGTTAGGAGATTACAACGACACTATTAGGTGCCACCTGGTTAAGGGATTTTTTTATCAAAGTCGATTAGTGCCTTGACCCTGTTAAAGGTAGCCTGGCTAGAGGACTTAGAACATCAGTTAAGATGTTAACCGATTAAGGGATTTATACAATGGGACCTGTTATAGTTCACCCAGTTAAGGGATTTAAGTTGCAGTTATTAGAAAGCAACAGTTGGATGAGCTACTAAATTAGCTACTGATAACTTGATTAGATCTCAATATGCATGTCACTCAATACACACTGGTTGTGACTTCTCTGCACAACACTGGTTCTTTTGTCTATTCACTTTGTTGGTCACTTATCCCTTGGCACCGCACTCTACCGGTCCTCTAACCTTTGGCTCTGCACTCTGCCAATCCTCTGCTCTTCGACTCCAGACTTTGTCGGTTTGCTATTCTTTGTCTCTTCTTTGAACCGATTTGCTTCACATACACACTCAGCTATGCTAACACCACTTAGCACTTACTCTCACTCTATTCTTCACCTTGGATCGCCTTCAGGAAGATTTCCTTTTTTC